>NC_134520.1:25517187-25822564 GCF_027942865.1 Odontesthes bonariensis | reverse complement strand
TCTACTGCACCGAAGTGGATTAAGAAATGTAGTGCAACAAAATTGTAGTGAAGGGTTTTGCAGAGGTGCTTGAACTATAGGGGCAGCAGTTGCTCAGATGTTAGAGTAGTGTGTGACTGGACGAATGTAAAACTAATTGTAAAACTCTTTGTGGAACCAAACAAAGGTTTAAAAAATACCACATAAGTGAGGTCCATTTACCACTGCGTTGAATCATTGCCCCTGACAGTAAAACAATCCCAGAGGATCAGTCCATCCCAATTCTTAACAGTTCTAGAGGTTTTCTTTTCATTAAATTCTACATCCTTTTACCCACACACCTTAGCTTATTGCACCAGAAAGTTTTATTTTAATTTCCTCAGTCCACACGACTTGTTTTCACAATGTGCTACACATACCCAACAGCGCACCACCAGTCCAGAGCCTGCCAAATCTTCCTGATGGTCTTTTATAGTCAAACAGGGGTTTTAATTGTCCTCTATAACAATCCTATGAGCAGTTCTCTTAGAATGTTTGTTTGATTGTTTTATTACATTGGAATCTAATGAAAGATGTGCCACATGTGCAGCAGTTTACAGATCTGGAACTGGGCTAATATGTTGCCACAAAAAGGAAAGTGGCTGTATTTTGAAATTTAAACTATTCCTTTTTTTTTCTTATCAAAATTATTATTTCTTTTTGTCAGATCCTCTTAATGGCATTCCTGAAGGTCTTGGAGGACGGTAGTCACATGGTCATGATGGAGTGTCCTGAGACTGTCAACACGCTGCTGCACGAATTCTTACTCTGGGAACCGGCCACTCCTCCACCACCAAAGAAAGAGCCCAAAACCCGTCCAGAAACTGCCAAAGCTCACACTGACAACGCCAGGGCGATAACTGATCCCGCCATGGTCCGGCCTGCAACTGCCAGGCAAATCTAATTAAACAAAGGAGCAGCCAGAAAAGCAATAACTGAAGATTAAAGCTGATTCAGACTCTGAAACAGTGGTTGTCACAGTAGATCATGGCTGGCGATGTTCTTCTGCTGCGAGGAATTGAGCTGGTTTGAGCTGCTCAAACTGGTGAGGAGCCAAGTTTATCCGAGTTAGTCTGTCTGAAAGTTGGATTTATGGAGTTGGGACACTGCAGAGAGTTCAGGTACGGTTTCAGTCACTGTATGTCAGCCACAGAGCTGAAGTGAAATTAACTGTTATGACGAAAACAGAGATGGCTCGCTCTTCAGCTGTCAGTCCCAAAGGTGCAGCAGGAAGTGACGTGGTCGTGCCTTTAAGTGATGTTCTGAAGAATCAGGAAATAGTAACATGCAGCCACAGAGGCAGTTATCAACATCAACCGAAGCCAAGCAGCAAAAGTGATCTACTGGTGTGATTTTGCCCATCCTAGAGGATGAAAAAGCAAAATAAAACGATTGGTATGAATCAATCTCCTGACTGACTGAACAAGCAACAGAGTTTATCTCTGTGGCAACTGACTGCGTAGTTATTTATTATTGTACTGACATTTTTGTATATGAAACTGTGATATACACTGCAAGTATGCTAGGTCTGGTTACCTCTGGTTAACACCTCTCTTTCTGTCACACATTAAATATCATGACAACAACACTGAAAACAACTGGGAAGAAGTTAATGTGTTAAAAATTAAAATTAGGACTTTTACAATCATTTTACATCTCTGAACATCTCCTACAGTAAGGGAGCAGGAATATATTTTTGCACTGTGCACCAGAAATTTACAAACCAAGAGGATTTAGCTTCTACTTGTTGTAGTTCTGGCATTTAACTGCATAAATGAGTAGTAGAGGATTTATCGTGTTGTGAGTTGTCAAACTGAAAAGGTGAACATTTATAAAGTGTGAGTCAGTAATTCTGCTGCTTCCTCGAATGTTGTTCCGTGCGCTGCTAAATTTAGCTGAAATCAAAGCTAATCTTACCTGAACAACACAAAGCACGTACACATGCTGAAGTATTTAAACTATGAGAAGACAGCGTGTTTCCTGATTGTGATGCATCAGGAAAATACAAACGTGGTATTTACCAAATAATACATTTCAAACTGTCTCCAAGCTGCCACAACACTGCAAAGTATTTGAAAATGTTTATTGATTTAGCATCATGGACATGAGATGCTGCTGTGATATTTTTGACGCTACAAGCAAAGCTGTAGTTTGTTTTTTCTCCATTTCGAGGTTTTTCTTTTTCTTTTTTGATTCCATAGAATCCATATTTTTCTGAGTGCTGGAAACAAGTACCAAAATACACATATAGGCCTTTATTTTGGTTTAAATTTTTAATTTATACTCGTAGTAAAGTTTTGAAAAAGACTAATACGCACATAAAATTCTGAGAATGTATTCAAAAAATGATGATGGCCTTAATGTAAGAAATAGACTGGGGATATTTTTGACACTTAAGACACGGTTTCCCATTAAAATTTGTAGAAACTTGTATTTCATATCATTGAAAGCTGTTTCCTCTGATTTTCTTTCTTTTTTTAAACATCTAAAACAGAAATATCCATTTTTTTAGCACTTTCATGCACTTTATCATAGTGCATACTTTGTAAATGAATACCTTATCTGCATATTTAAGTATAGAATTTTGAAAATTTTGCAAAGCATTTGTATTAAGGTAAGTAATCAACTTGGCGAGATTATAGTGATATCTATTCTATTTTTTTAATCCAATTCACTTGTAGCGTCTGCCCTGGAACTCTATTATTTGTCACAGCTATTATTTTCTAAGCCCTTGCTTCAACACTTTGTTTCATGTGCTAAATTGCTGGTGAGAAACCAGTATTTTGTCACTTAATTCCCCCTCTGAAGACAGCATTATTTAGTTATATCTATGTACACAAAAGGCCAAGAATTCAGCTTAGAAAAAGCAGAATTTCGCAGTACAATGACTGCATCCATGCTCAATCACATTCTGAATCTATTCTGTCTCAATTTATTGTGAACATCTGTGCTGCAACTCCACAGTGCAGATAAAAGATTTAGGAGGATATTAAATACTGTGATATTTTGATAGCTAAAACAATGTGTTTTACAGTCTTGTTCCTTGTACTATAGTTGTTCAGTTTTTCGTTTTTTTTTAACACTCAAACCTTCTTAGATTCTCTAACACAAAAAAGTTAAATTTGTTCAGGTGAGTGTGAGTGTGTGGATGTGCACAGATTTTGCTCAGTATATTAGGTTTTTATACATAGAATACAGTTTTTATACTTTGGTTTTTGATGGTTTCTTAGAGTTTTAAAACAAATTGTTGCAGAGAATTTGTTGAATTTATTGAAGATGCAGCTTTGATCAGACAAATGCAGCTGACTTGATTGCTTATGACTGTCCTGAACAGAAGGAAACTGTCCCCTTTGTATCTCGTGTGTCTTATATTTTGTAATTGTTTGCCTTTGACCGTGACAAACTGCTGACTTTAAAGTATTGATTTATCAAAGTAAAGAATTACATGTTGTGAGTTTTCAGCTAATTTGCCTCCTTCTTTTTCTGACATTTTTAGAGATTGTGGCTCTTGTTCTCATTCAGCCTGATTGGAGCTGCTGAATGTGAGGTCAGTTATTTCTGAAAACCGCCTCTTCACATGCACATATGGGAGCTACAGAGTATATATTGCCATATATCCACACAGCACACACATAGGAATATATTTGTTTTTCTTTTTTTGTGAGGGGAATGTAAAACAGTTTGTTTCTAATAGTGACCCACTATCCTCCTTTTTGGAAAGTAATTGGTGCAACTCTTGGTGGAAAATATTCACGGAGGAACCCCGCTGAGAAGCTGACTATGGGAATAGTTTTTTGGATTTACAATATTAGCAAACCCATTCTGATAAAGATGATGACAATAAGCAAGTACTCTGCAAAAATTACTTTTTTTCTTTTGTTTTAATGAGAAGGCAGAAAAGCACATGATACATTTTGAACTTAAGACCTATCTTATTTAGATATACCATATATATATATATATAAAAATGTTGACTTGTGTGTACAGTAGTTGGGAAGAAAATAATATATAAACTAAATCAAACTCACTAACTTAAACTTTCTGAAATTTAACTTTTAGATGTATATGAATAAGTTCAAGGCCTCCAGTTTGACAACAGCTTTTCACGTAAACTTTGCTAATAGGAAATATAATTTGCAGGTTTTCACATCTGAATCAAAAATATCATAACTTAACGTATTTTAAATCGCAATTTCGAAAACTGACAAAACTGATAAAATATAAATCATACTTTTTTCCAGCTAATATCGGACCAACTCACACTTAGTTATAGCTTTACAAATGTTTATACATTCACAAGGTAGCTAAAAGAAGCGTTTCAACAAAGTTATTCCCACATGTAACAGCCTCGGGCATGAATGTGCTCTCCATCTCAGACCTCCGCAGTGACCGTGGGACCGTTGCTGGTGTCCTCCAGTGGTGTTGTCTCTGTGGGGGCGCTGGACTCCTTCTCAGGCTTGTCTTTGCCCTCTTCTTTGTCTCCATTAACCACCAGAGGAGTGCTCTCTTCCGCCCCCTGCTGGTTGCTGCTGGTAGTGCTGGCTGGCTGCTCAGACATCCCCTCAGTTGTCTTCTCTTTGGTTTCATTGACTATCTGAACGCTGTCGGCTGCAGCGGCCTGTACCTGTTTCGCTTCCCCATTCTGGACGGGGAAAGTACTCTCCAGAGTATTGTATAAGAACTGATAATGTTCCTGTTAGAGACATAGAAAGATTTGTGAGGAAACAGAAGATATCCTGATGTCACTTGGGCTTTTCTAAGAAAAAAAACTTTTTTGTACACTCTGGTACACTTTAATTTAGAAATAAAAATAAATTTGGTTGAATTGATCTTGTTATTAATGTCAGTTTATTCCTGTAACATTTCGTGAACAATGATATATCTCTATTTTTGGATTAGTTGATAATTAGTCCCTTTATTTCATTTCTAGACATGTTTACTCAAAGCAATGACCATGGCTTCTATAGGTAACTACCCACCTCTTGTAAATGCTCACAAAAATAATTAATTTGCCGCTGAACATATTCTACATGTGTATAATTTGTCCCTGTTTGCTTAAAATTACAGTTGCTGGTTTAAGGTTTTTCAACTATTTTGAAATATAAAGAACTTAAGCAGGAACAAAATAATTTGTCTGGGAGTTAAAGACAATGTCAGTCAGATAATACTGAGAGAACAGGTTCTGCATTGTTGGTTTTGAACTTTTTTTTTTTTAAATGACATGGATATTTAACATTTCTGGCACTTTCCTTTCATTCTTTCAGAAAAATGTCATGTTTGTCATTCAACAAGAAGGCATTGCAGTGTGACATCTTGATCTCCTGGTACAAACACCACCTTAAACATATAAATAAACTCATACCGGTAGGATTTAAAAGAAAATAAATCATCTTTTCATGGCCCTTCTACCACTATTAGAGCTTAAAGCAATGAAAGTGTGTGCTGAAAGGTGTGGGTTGCTCTTTCTTACCAGGTTGGAGATCATGTGCTGTCTTTCCTTCCGTAGAGTTTTGACCACTTGGAAAACATCCACCAGCTTCTCAGAGTCAGCGCTGTCCAGCAGGTTCCACAGCGCACAGAAAATCCCTGAACGGGTCGAGCCGTTGCTGAGGAGATGAAGCACACAAACACAGGAAGTTAGGTGAAGGTCACAATAATTCTCTCAATTAATCCATTTTAGTATGTTACATTTACAGGTCAAAGTGGGCTGCTGCACACGTCTGGCATTACTTCATTGTATCAACCTGCTAGAAGTTACTTTTAACTTGATGTAAACAAAACACCAGAGACTCTGACACTCGGCTGTGAACATGTTCAGCAGTTTCAGGTTCTATTGACTTCCTAATGATGTGATTAACCTGAGGGTTTCACAAGCTTTTCAGTGCAACTTTTTTATACATTGAGCTTTGAAAAAACTGGAAACATTAAAAACAAACCATTTCAGAGGTCAAATCCTCTGTTGCTACTGTAAATTACTGACTATCCTCATGCTCAACAATGTGTCTTAGAAAATATTCATGTATATAAAATGTTGGTTTGACGCACATGTTCCCTTCAGGTTTGAAAAGCAAAAGTTGCATCAGTTCATAATGGGCTGCTTCGGATACAACACCCCTAGTGTTCCTCAGTATATTCTATAGAACTTTTGGAGATTGAATAAATATTCTAAATAAGCTGTATCATAAAAGGGATGCTGCTGCATAACTTCTATAAACAACTACAAAACAACAGGTTTAAAATGATCTATGACCTTTATGAAAATATAGACCTGACACTGAGCCATCTTTATGAAAATTGAATTGGTTCTGTGTTCTCTGAATGCTGTCCCGTTAAGATCTGTGCAGAGGACATTTTCTGTGATTTCATCTTACTCGCAGTGGACCACAATGGGAATGCCTCTCTGTGATTTGCTGCTTTCACAGCTGTGCTGAATGTCCTTAATCATATCTGTGAGGTCTCGAGGATTCTCTGGCAGGTCTCTGTTCTCCCACTTCAAGAACTGGAAATGTTTCACCGACCGACTCTCTTTCCTCTGTTGACAGAGGAGGTGTTAGCTTAATAAAAAAAAAAGCTTATCATTTCAATTCGACCAATGACATCACTGGGGTATGCGGCGGACAGAGCAGGCGGCTGTTGCGTTACCTTGACATGACGGATCAGCATGTTACGGGTGATGAAAATTGCAGAGGTTTCTGTGTTTGTAACCTCCACCTCAATCTCCCCAAATGTTTTCTTGTCTTTATCCCAGTACACTGAGTTATTGTCCTGTCAGCAAGAAGAGACACAAGAAAACAAGAGTGTTTACAATGTATGTGCCTTAAGAATGTTTAATTATTTATGATTCCAATTGCATTGTGCTTACCTTATCTGCCTCACTGCAATCTGAGAGCACGACAATAGTACTTGCTTTCTTCTGGTAAATCATCGACCAGAAGTCACCCAGAGTGTCTGGCAGGGGAGTTTGTGCTACAATGAAGGTATGTGGGCCCCAGTATCCCTGTGTGGACAAGAAAAAACATCCATCTATTCTTGTATGCTGTTCAAACAAGCAGGATCGGAACTCATCCAGAGGTTTTCCTCCTACAATAGGAATATGTCTTACAATTTGACATTCATTCATTTAAAATATGCTAATAAGTAAAAAACATACATCAATGTGGGAGGCATTGATGTATTTATTGGAGTTTTCCTCCTCTTCATCTGATGACTCTTCCTCATCCTGTTCATCAGTGTCTTGGCTGTCTTGGCTCTGCCCTTCATCAAGCTTCAGCAACACTCGGTTGTAGTCATCTGAGGATGGGAGGTTTGTTTGTTAAGACACAAGTGAAATTGAACCGATACACAATCTTGTATATATTCACATGTGACTGTAAACATAACGCACTCACTGAAGGGGCAGATGCAGCTGCTACTTACATGGGATGACAGTTGAGGATCGATTCTTCTTCTTGTTTTCCTCTGACATCCCTGTGTTGAATATTCTCCAGTTTTTAAAGGAGGGGAGTCTCTGAATTGAAACACAATCATTTCAGAGATGATTAAAAGATGCATAGTTACACAGTTTGGTCTGATTTGAAGTCAAAAGTAGTTAAAGATAATGATCAATTATTTTAATAACTTGAAAGATGTTAAATTGTTTATAGTTTTGCATTTCAATTATCTTCATAATGTAATATCTAGGTACTATCCACTGTTGCACAGCAAGTTCAAATGATCAGTTCAGTGGAGTTGGACATCATCAAATTCCTTTTAAAGTTGCTTATTCAGCCCCCCACATAATTTTTAAGGTGAATAAATGTATTGGAAATGCTAAATAATAAGCAACCATACCTCAAACTCGTCTTCCATCAGGGAGGGCTCAGTTTCTGAATTTCTCTGTCTGAGCGTGCTCACTGTGCTGTGCAGCTCAGACAGACTGATCTCCGTTTCTCCAAACTGGTTGTGCTCCAGCAGGGCTTGGTGAATGAGGATGTACTGGGCCTACGTGATGAAACAAGCACTTGTCTTAATACACAAAGAACATACTTTTTGCAGAATAGGCAAAATTTTGTTGAATACACAGTTCACTAATTCTAATCTAACATCTAATTAAAACTTCTGCTCACTTTATGATCCGTCTAAGATAATTAAATACTTTATTTGTGATAGTATGTGTGGGAGCATGTGCAGTACATGTGCTCATACTTTCACAGAAAGATTATGTAACCACACAATGTGTTAAGTTAACATATTTTGTACCTCTGATAATGTGCATGTGTTTTAGATCCTTCCTTCCGATAAATAATTGAGAGCACTGAGCTTTCACTTCCGCTCACACAATCACACTTTTGAATGGCTAAAGCAACCATCTCACAACCATCTAAAATATAATGGTATATAACATATATTTGTATGATGTAAAAGCATTACATTTGGTTTAGTTTAATTTGGCCTTATGTTAATGTTGAGTTACTTTCTGTTTGTATCTTCTTTGCTGTGTGCCAACACACTCTGAAAGTATTTCACTTAAATTCCTAGCATCATACCACTTTGACTGTGATATGCACACACAGGCACACATGTTTTACCTCTACTTGAACCATGAGACATCTCTGTCTGCGGAGTCTGACAACGTAACCGTAGATGTCCACTCTGCCCTCTGCCTCCAGACCCTCCATCATAGCATCAATGCCGATGTAGGTGCCTGTTCTTCCAACTCCAGCACTACACAAGACAGAGAGAAGGATTATATTTAAGTATTTCTGGCATTTTACATCCATCCGTGGCCATATAAACATGTGACTTTAAACTCAGTGACTTTCTTTGTCTCAATTCACCAGCTCTATCTTTTAAGAGGAGCGAGTCTTTGTGATATTTGAGGAAAGAAGGTGATCCAGTCAGAATTTTCCCAAATTTCAGTAGCACAGTTTATAGTATAAAAACAGATAAAATCCCAAAAATACAAACTGTGACAACATATATGAAGATCAACAGATTGATCAGTGAAGGACAGAAAGGAAACAAAAACCATTAAGAAGTGTTTAGACGAGCCTTTGATAAGATCAGTTACGTGCCTGCAGTGAACAACGATGGGACCACTGAAGAAATTCTTGAAAGCGTTGACACGTCTCCTCAGTTTCAGAAGGAGGTGAGGTTCCCCTGGGACACCATGGTCTGGCCAGCTCATGAACTGAATGTGAGTCACTTCCCTTTCTGAGTTTTTTTCCCTCTTCTGCAGGGAGTCACACAAAAAAACAAAAACACAGATAATTCAAACACAAACCAAGACATATACTGTATAAACACCTGGACACGTCTGTTAAAATGAACGCTGTGTGCATGACCTACAAGCTTTCATTATCTAATCTATGGAAGTTTGGATTCAGACTCACGTTGGTCAGGCTGAGATGGCGGATGATGTAATCTGGGTAGTGGTTCTCTGAGGTTAGCTTCACTATGAACTCCTCAAAGATCTCGGTCTCTCTATTTCGAGATGGCCAATACTGTGCACACTTGATCTGCAAAACAACACGTTAGAAAACACGCAATAAGACATGCCACTTTAAAGGGAGGATTGAGAACTTAAAGAAAGAAAATTATATATGCAGCTGACGCATGTTTACAGCAGTACAAACAAAATGATTTCCAAGAAATGTGTGTCAATGTCAATCAGCTTTGACACAAGAGTTTAAAAGTGAAGAACATTTAGGGTAAAATTAGCTGTTAACTACTAGTTTTTAAAAACAAATTAATTTGTAATAAAGTAGCAGTATAAATCATGTCAACACATGTTTAAAATGGAGGTTTTTACCCTGTTCCCCTCCTCACAGCGCGTCACCATGACGATGATAGAGGACTGCTGTTCCCAGACCATCCTCCAGAAGTCACTCACAGTTTCGTCCTTTGGCCCTAGAACACCCACAGCATGCACGGTTAGTGGTGTATTGCATACAAGCACACTAAGTGTGTAAAGAATTTGAAAACTTGACTTTACCCTGAGCTGCAATGTACTTTTTTGGTTCCTTGTACCCCTGAAAGAAGAAGGCAGGTGATTTTCAGTTTAGTCAAGTCATCAACTTTGTTGCTGTTTAACCTTTAAAAAGCTTTAGCAGGTAATGCAGAAGACATAGATATCCACTTGTAAATTTTAGATTTGTATGAAGGCGGATGACGTTTTTATTTTTACATCAGCAGCAGCAGTAGTAAAAATAGCTGTGGTGTAATTGGAGTTTTTACGCACATCGATGTAGCTGGCGTTAATATAGTCACATCCTGCGTCTCCATTTCCTGTGGTCAGCTGAACACGGTTATAATCATCTAGTTGAGGGCGGACAAAAAAGAAAAGCATCACAGAGGACATACATACAGCCCGGAACATTACAAGTGGAAAGTTTCATCAAGCTGTCTAACAATTACTTGTCCTACGGTGTACCTCACATAAATATTAAGTCCTTTTAATAGTTTTGATTCTTCACACTCACACGGCAGGATGTCCACGTAGCGGTTCTTGGGGACGTTGCAGGCCTTTTTGGCCTCTTTTACCGTGTATCTTGAGAAAATTCTGGGGATGCTCTGAAAGCAATTATGAGGAGTGTAAATTGTAAGGACTTAATTCTCTAAAACTATCCAGAGCTTTAACTCTCACATCCAACCTCCTATGATCAAGTCTTGGCTTGGACTTTTGTTATAAGCTATATGAGTGGAAAGCATCCGATTAAAGAAAATAAATGAACAATTAATACTATTGATAGAAATAGGAATAGACCCCAACAAAAAACATTATTGTTACCTGAAACTCCGCCAGGAAAAGTCTCCCCTCATCAGCGAGTTTCCTCTTGTAGGTTTCCAGCAGCACCTCGGATCCGATTGGCTCGATGGGCAACAGGTTCTCTTCATCATCTGCAGCATCAAATAAGAGACTCGTCAAACATAAACAGAAAAATTCTGCCACTTCTCATTTTATACTCGTCATGTGTGCAGTTTTTATGTGCAGCTGTACAACAGGCTGGGTTCTTCAGTTACTTCAATAAGAAAACGTAAAATACTGCTTTCTGCATTAAGAGGCTGTTGAACAAATGTGTCATTTTGTTGTACGGATCAGGTAACAGTAGAATGTTGGCTTCTCCTGGAGTTCAGTTACAGTGATGGAAAACAAGACCATAAGGAACAAACAAGGAGAGATGGACATTTTAGAGGAAATAGGTTAATTTCATGAGATTGCACAAGATTTAGTTTGAGTGTGGTTGGGCATTTTGTTTCCTTTCCAGCTTCATGATGTTACAGAATTCTGCACGTCAGATCTTATACTTATACTCTAATACTTATATCAATTATTACACCCAGGGGGTAATGACTAGTTCTATGTAAACTAATGTGACTTCCCTCAGTTCAACTCTTTGTATCGTTCATATTAACATGGCAAACTATTAAGCGTTCTTTGTGAGTCACCCAAGTGCAGTTTACATCATGGCCGATCGTATGATTAAAAAGGGGAAGCTGCTTTAACTTGTTGTTATCTTCACACTGTTAAACACAACATCCTCCCACTTTCAGCAGAGATGGTACAGATACATGCTCCCTCCAAGTTTTTGTCTTATTAAATGTCATATGTAGTACATACCAGACTTTTACGCTATTTGACTGTTTTAGTATCACACTAACAACCATTTTTAGCTGAATATTAATCAGTTTAGTATTTATAAAAATACTGAATCACTGGGTGCAGCACTTAAGTTTAGGGTGAAGGTAATGTTAAAACAATATAGTAAAATATTTTGAGAGTAGGGGAATCACTGTTTCATGTACATTCACACAACATATATGTTGGGAATTAAATCATAAAGGTTGCATATATATCATGAAAATGAAAACAAAAAAAAGTCAAATCCAAAGTAAAAATGTACTCACTTCCGGTCTGAATTAGCCCTATGTTTTCACTCAAGTCACTGCAAGAAAATAGACAAAAAGACAGATTTCAAAGAAATTAGTTGATATCATATCAACAGGTATGGATAGAGTAAGAATGTCTAGATGAAAAACCTGTGTCTAAAATGAATTTCTCTTGTAAAAAGGATTGTGTGCACTGTTGATAAAAATATATTGGCTAATGGAAGAACAAACTGCAGATTAACACAGGTTGAAACACCATTATCTAACACAGAGGATCACATGAAGAAGGATCCTTACTGGGACTTTCTGCGTTTCAAAATGTAGATTTTGTAGACGACCACAAGAAGAGCCACAGAGGTGAGGATGATGAGGAAGACCAGAAACCCAATGAGAGCTTTGTCATCATCTGAAAAAATATGATAAAAACCTTTATGTCAAATATAGATTAGATGATAACCAACCAGCTTAGTGTAAGAGACTGGAATATGTTGAACAAATTGAGTCATCAAATAAGACAGCACATACAGCTGGTTCTGAATTCTTTGATTGCAGGTTTGCTCTTTAATATTCCGTTGTCAGCAACTACCTATAAAGACAAAATTTCTCTTCATTAGGAACTACAAAATAGATTGAAACCTAAGTAAAGAAATTATAATGTTTGCATCGAACTAAAAGAATAGGATTATACAAACCTCCACTGTGTAGGTTGTAAGGTAACTCAGATCTTTGAATTCAAAATAACATTTTTCTTTAGTTTGTGTGCTGCCACCAACACCAAGAAGACGAGCAGTGTATTTCTTCTCAGGTCCAGAAAAAGTAACTTTATCGCAAGTTACTTTTATCGCATTATTCTCGAGGTGACCCACATTCGGTTCATTGATATTTCCTGGTGCTGTAAGAGAATGAAAAGAGAGGCAATCGTGACGCACAAATACAGATGTAAAGTTTAGTTGTATTTGCTGATCGACATGTGTGTTCATCTGATATAGAAACAAACAAATGAGAAAGAAGAAGTAAATACATTTGCAATTTGAACACAATTCCATAAAAACTCTGAGTAAAAGGTTCTGATTCATTTGAGCAATCACACAATGGAAACTGTAAGTGTAAAAGCTTTTGTTCAGTCAGGTTGAGTACGGTCATTTTACACCAAAAATCCTTTCACGGTCACTCACTTCCAGCCTCAGTTTTCCATTTAAATGTTTCGCTGGAAACTCTGATGCTGTTGTAGGTGTGATGGACTTCACAGGTATAATCAGTGAATGGTGTCAGTCCAGTCAGGCTACATGGTCCTTCAGGTGGAGTTGGGGTACCTTTAAGTGTGACATAATTTCCATCAGCTGTTTTGTGACTGATTTAACAACAACAGGTCAAAATAAAAAGACAGAAAGAGACTAATTCTCAGGTTAAAGTTACAGAAATACACATTTGCAGCTCAGTTGGTGGAGTTACACATTAAGAACATGTCATCAGATCACTCCTGAGTCACTGCTGCTGGAGAGAACTGAGTCTGGTCCTCATGGTTCAAACTTCAGTGTGCACTGTCTGCTGCATGACCTGCAGAAACTGCTCACATCACTCTTTATAGAGGAAGCTGTTTCAGATCAGAGTAACAGTTGTTATCTGTGAACAATGTCACCATGTCCTCTGATGGGAAACAGGATCAAACACCGATCTGTTGATGTTTTTCTGCATTAGAATTGAAGATTAATGTAGACCAACATGTGACTCAGCATATCATCTGTGCTTATTGAGATCTACTTTCATTTAATGGAATGAAACATCATAAAAGTATTTATAAATGTACGGCAGTGGAAGCTCAAACTAAAGATTTAAGTCTCGATATTTCACAGATCAGATCAGATTCCCAACAGGTTTCATTTCCAAATCTCTTAAAACTGCACTGTACTTTTAAATAGGACACTTGAATACGGGGAATGTAAATCATTTCACTTACTATTACACTTGCAGCCATCAGAAAATTTATAAGAAAGCTTCTGAAGTGTTGAGCGTTCTGGACAGTTGTTACTGGTTGTTTCCAATCTCAGCTGAATGGAAGTATTGGTCTTGTGGCTCGGCGTAATGGTTGTTGTGAGGTCTGTTGGAACACAGCAGACGTTTGTGACAATTTATCTGTTTCATGTGACTCATGTCACTCCAAACTGTGTGAGGATAAAACCTCGTTCCACTGAGGTAAAGTAAACATTAACATACCACATTTAATGCTGAACCGGACGGGAGTTGTTTTATTAATGGAGACGTTATTGTGCTTGATCAGACCAGTGCAGCTGTAGTCTGTGAAGGGCTCCAGCTCAGTTATATCTATGGAGTGGTTATCTCGTCCATTTCCTGAGGAGACACAAAGATGACATCATTTCTTTTCTGGTATTTATATTTCAGTTAATAAAAGCCTTTATCCTTGGAGGTTAAATTAAAATTTCATTCAGAGAAAAAAAATCTAAACAGATTCACAGAGAAAAGGAAAAAAATCCATTTTTACATCAAACTATGAGTCGGATCATTTACAGTTTCTGGCCACATGATGTGTTAAGTTTCCACCTTTAACCATGTAAATCTTCTCATAATATTGCTGATGGTGAAACTCTCTCCTTACTGTCTGTCATCTTACCTGAACAGGTGTAATCAACAGTGAGATTTTCACAGTTTGAAGGTAACTTTGGTTTTATCTCTGCAGGAAGTCCAGTGGGTTCCTGCTGACTTATGCCACTAAAATCAATAAAATCTGAAAAAACAGAGCAAACTTAAAACCTGATGATATCAGTTCTATTGAAACATGAAAATAAAGTTTGATCTTTTTGGACGTACCAACAGGGATGTATTCTGTGATGCTAAAGGAGGAGTTCACACAGTTTTCTGGAGTGAAGTTCACAGTAAAATCTGAACAAAAGTTCTCGTCTGTAAGTTTGAAACAAATTGTTGCGTTGTCGAACTGCACATCTGGATTATTTGGTTTTGATAATGAGGAGCTGATGTCCCAGTCGCTTTGGTAACAAACATGTCCAGGCTGGCCGTTGGTAACATAAATGTGATCTTTAGCTGAAATACAGAAAAGCTTCTCTTTTACAAACAGTTTCATTTGATCAGTTAGAAGTAAGTAAGATACACAACAATCTGAAGTATTTGTACTCACTCATATTAATTGTTCCAGTTTTATTTTTCCTGTCAGAGCTCTTACAAAGTGTTGTTTTCCCATCACTGCCAACAAGTTCAACTCTGAGCTCATATTCAGTACAGGGCTTCAGATGTTTGATTTCTTTTGACTGGTTTGACGTTTGATAGAAGATACTGAGCCGCTCTACAGGAGCTGGTCGGCCTTCTTCATTGATGGATATGTTGTACTGGGAACCAGTGGGAACATTTTGGGACGTGATGTCGATCAGGAAACCACCCTGGATAGGTTTATCACTGTAGGAGCCTGCAGAGAAAATCAACAGAATTTCTGTTCAAATAAACCTCCTGATGACATTTTTAATCTCAGTTCGTTCATGTTGATACTGAAGATGAATAAAACACTTCTGTTCACTCACTACAAATATACTTTCATTATAAGAGAAAAACACAGGATGGACCGATCATCTTTTAAACTGATACTCACATTCTGGGGTCGGTTTAGTTTGTTCAGGGGTTGTTGTGTTTGCTGGAGGACAAGAGTAAAACATTAGAATATGTTTATGAAAGTTGAGCTTGAATGTGTTTTTAAGACCACCTCACACATGACCTGTTCTCACCTCAGTGTCCATTGTCTACACTCATATTAAAAACGCAATCATATCACAACCCCATAAAATAACAGAGAAAATTCCAACCTTTGGTGGTAGCTGTTGGAGTGGTGTTGAGGTGGGTGACTGGAGGTGAGGTCAGGTTTGATTGGTTGCTGGATGAAGTGGGTGCCGGTGAGATCTCATTTGTGTTTGCAGGAGGAGTGTCTGCAGGTTTGAGAGCATGCTGGAGGTCACCTTCAGGCTGAAATACTCTACTGTCAGCTATCCTACCTGATACGATGCTTGACTAAGTTTTCAGGATTTTATCATAGTAAATGTAAACTAATATACCTTCTAAAACTTTAGACTGAAGCTGAATACATTACCAGAGCTGTTGGCTGAAAGGGTCGGGTTAAATGAGGAGTTTAGGGTGGGGGTTGGTGAGCTGGGTGGAAGAGTGGGGGCAGCTGGGTTTGTGGCAGTAGGGACTGCCGTGGTGCGTGGAGGTGAGGTGGGGACAGATGACATGGATGCTGAAGATAAAATGGATTTTGCGGTAGTGCGTGGAGGTAAGGGGGCTGGAAAAAAAATCAACACAACATCACTATGCTAGTTCTGGTAATACTGAAAAATCCTGTACCTATCACCTTCCCTCTAATAGGGAGAACCACAAAAATGATGAAAGATGTAGCCAAAGCTAATTTCACCTTACAAGCTTTTAATTTTCCTGTACATTTCTTCTAAAAAGGTAAATTAATGATCCAAGGTGATAAAAATTGTATTAGTTGGATAAAATTCTAGATTTGAAAGGGTAAAGACATTGTTCCACTGGAAAAGCGCTAATAGAGAAAGAATCAGGATGAGCATCAGTTTATTTCATGCTACACTTCCAAGGTTGCTTTAGTGTTGCTGACGTAATGGCACAATATGACTATTTCTTTTTTTTTTTTAAAGTTGAAAATATAGTCATTACATAAACTAATTATTAGCTAAACTAACAATAAAAAATGATGAATGAATAATGCTTGAAATTTTAAGAACAAGCCTTAAAAAACTTTAAAACCAAATTCATATTTTTTTTTTAACCAAAAAATAGCATTTGATTGCTAAGCAGTCACAGTCAAACGTAGAAAAGAGGGTCCATGGGTGTGATGGAAACTGGATTTACAAAAATATGTTTCACAAACAATACCAAATCTACACCCATCGCTAATATGAAATATGACAACAGACTGAATGATCAATGATTTTCTGGTTAATGTGGGGGAAAAGTTGCATCTGAACAAGACACACCCCTTCAGATATTATTTAAATCTTAACAACAGTCCATAGAACTACTGCTCTCATTCCAGACTTGTTTAGTTTGAGCTAAAATCTCCCATTAATTCATTAAAAAAAAAAAATACTATGATAGATACTTCATATAAATAAAGGGAGCAAAAACATGATTAAATTCAATTTTGTTGACCACCTCTGGATCCTTATATAACCTGTTAAATATATTATGAATACACACTATTTGCCCTGACTGTGGTATTTTTTTTCATGATTTGAGGGCTTTATTTTAGAGCTTGGGGTCATGTTGCTGTTGCAGAATTAAGCAGGATGTATTGTTAGTTTGCTTTAACGCTGTGTAACAGCAAGCCATTTTAAGAAATAAGAAAATAAAACTATACTTTGCAGCGAAGCTCGATTTGAAATAAAAAGAGCTTTTCTTCGGCTTGCGTTCTCTCTTTAATCTGAACCTTGACTGAGACAGGTCACTCAAATGGAAGCCAATCTTAATGAATTTGCTCAATCAATGCACAGAGCAGGTGTCCATTTAGAGTCTGCGCTCATTTAAGTGACATTTTGAGAAGGCGCCTCTGCTGCTGCTGTTGGAACAATTAGGATTAAAAGCCATGGTCATTATATATAAATTTATTGGATTAGATATTAAAAAATGGTCACTCACTTGTACTGTTGTCACCTGTAAATACAAAAGAGAAAGAAATGAACATTTTTTTCATAAAATCACATCACTTATCTAATATGAAGGAGAAAAAACAAACAAAAGCATAAGAAAGTAATATTTTATCTATATTTTTGAAGCTTAATCTTCCAGCTCTTTAATACAGGTTCCGATCAAGTTAAAAGAGGAAAATGGCTGAGCTGAGTGGAGGAGCTGTACAACCTGGTTGCCATGACAATGTGACAAAGAACCACACTCGCTATTTCAGTAAGCAAACCACCATTTCCTGCCTTGCACTGAAAGATGGAGCCACCCCACACATACAGAACTGTCTCAGCTTACCGTGTCACTGGCTCATGTACAAGGACTTTGAACAAAACAAAAACACCAACATTGTCATCCAAATTGTTTTAAATTATATTTATGCTGTATGTGTTGTTTTAGTAGTTTCAACACGTGTTAGAACAGCTTTACCAAGTCAGTGAAATATGATTAAAAAAATCAACTTAGAATTAATCTAGCCATATGTCAGAACATTCATATTCAACAAAAATGTTGTTTTTTCCCCCATTTGGTCCTTACAATAGAAGTAATGAGAACTGAACAACGTTGTGATCGGGGGTAGCCAGACAGTGAGTGCCAGGATGTGGTTTGGCGCGTTTTATTGTGTTTTTTTTCACAGCACTGAGCAAAGATGCATGCTCTCTGCAGTGACATTTCCCAGCCTTCTTCAACCTCACAGTGCCAGTTAGAAGTTTTGCTGTAACTCATGCAAACTGCCGCAGTTACTGAGGAGTGTGTTTGCACTCAGTTGTGAGAGCTCGGCTACTCTTAATGATAAGGGACACAACATTTTAAGTAGTTATCAGACAGAAAGTGAGGAACAAATGAGGAACTAACCGCTACAAACAATAAGTTAACATCTAACTGTACTGTATTAAGTAGCTTATGGCTAAATAATCTAAACAAGTGAGCAGGGAAGGACTTGATCGATTAATTGTTTTAAATTATTTTCCTAGAATTCCCTAAGGAACACTATATTATAGATCACGATGAGTTACCAGAGAAGACACTAATTAATGTCATAAATGATAATCAGGTAATGATTTGTTAATAAAGAGATGTTAAATAATCATATAATCATAAATAATCATGAGAGCCTAACTCTGAACCAGCCAGTGAACTTCACAGAGCCAGTGACAACACATACATTCATGAATATTTACCCGTTGGTTACCGTCTCATAAACTCATGTGTGATCTTTTCTCTTTTTTTTGGCTCAGTAGTCATACCAATCATCTTGGTGAGTGGTCGGTAGTCATTGCATAAGTTCCCTCACCTCGAGTGGAGCATCATGCTTCTTGACCAAAAAAGTAATATCAATAACTTGTTTTTTCCAGAAATATATTTTATCTTCATGATTCCTTCAGTGTTAAGTGTATCATTTGTAATACATTACAGCTTTTTTTTTTTTAAATGAGCCAGACTAAAAAATGTAAAACCATGAGGGATTAATTACATAACCCAATCTTCAACTTGGTGCATGCTCAGGATTACTAAAACTGGTGGCAAAATGTAATGAGGAAAAAAAGTATTTATAGCATCTAACAACAGGACAATTATATGACTGATATAGTACATAGTAAGACCACAGCACGATGCACCACAGGCTTTGTGAACCAGTGAACTACTTGCTGTAACTAACGATGAAATGATAAGGAATAAATTAAATGCTATTAATGATAAGTTGTTCATTTGCTGTTTAAAAGTTAACAACTATGAAGAAAATTATTAGTACGTTTTATTAACTGATCTTCTTGAACCGATCAATATGTTTTAGGTCTCCCAGCCTCTTCTCTGGTAAATCATCATTATCTACACAGACCTCCATCGAGGGTAATCAGGGAAAAATTCACAACAGCTCAATTAATAATCAAATAATTCATTCATTCATTCTAAATTTAATATAATACATTTTTATCTATCATAATTTGTTTGCTCCTCATAGATTCCCTGGCTGTACATTTGGTGTCCCTCATGACACAGTGTTCAGAACGCTCAATTTGAAGGTTGCTGGACCACAGCTACACTTGTTTAAGCCACATTGTAAAGAAACAGGCCCAGAAACTATTTAAAAGAAAAAGTTTCTTTCAAAAAAATCTTTTTTTATGATGACCAAACTGGTTTGAGGTAAGTAGTTTTGGGCACCTTCTTGCTCACTGTTCTCAGGGCCAAGTGTGAAATAAAGGTGTGAGAAAAGCAGAAGTTGAGGAAGACAGTAGACAATAGAGGAAGGGGCAAACATAGAGAAGAAACTAGACTGTCAAAAATTACAGCAGTTACAGTTTAATGATAATCATAGCTCCAAAGACAAGCACACTTTGAGTATATTTAGTTGCTTGACATTTTGTGAAAACACTGATAAAATGTGTGGATCTGTTTTCTCCATATCAGTGTTCTCCATCTGTGGGCTTTTTTAAATCTCTTCATATTTTGCATTCACCGCTGAACATCCCCTGCGTTTTGAGGAGCCAAATCCCCCCCAGTAGCTGCTTTAATCAGGCTTAACATTTCTGACCTCACTTCTTCATTTTAGACACTTCCCCTTTTTTGTCACGAATACTTGAGCCATTTACTTGTGCTCAGTCTCTTTGCCCACGCTGCATGTCTCTGCTTTGCTCTGCCAGGAAATGAAGGCAACTCAGAATGGAACACGGAAGTGGTCACAGCTCTGTCCTGGTGCAGCAGCTACAGCGAGCTACATGTTACACGGTGCACAAGTTGTTGGGTTGAGTTCAATTAAAAAAATGGCGCTAACATGATCTATAAGCGGACCCTCAGTTGGTGAAGATGTTTGGGGGAAATCAGAAAAAATGCAGAATAGCAACAAATTAGGCAGGATTTAAACTGTAGTAGTTAGCTACAGCTCAGGTATTTTTCCATTTGACCGTCTAATGTTTCCATATTTCACTTACTTTAAAAAAGTCTAAACCAGCACAGTCATCATACAATTCTATTGTTGAGAAAATGTTTGTAAAATTGGCAACTTTTTTATTCATTTGTACTCCAACCACCTCACGGGTAAAGCGGGTAAAGAAAATGGAGGGACGGGTGGACCTACATGAGAACTGACTTGTCAGATATTTTCAAATTGTTTATTCATTTCTAATTCTCAAATTGACCTTTATTCTAATAGACAATTTAAGTACCTGTAACTAACAATGTATCATATATCTTGAAGTCAGAATTTGTTAAGATACCATGGAGTCAAATGATGGAAAACTCACTCTCTGTCTTTGTCCAGATAGAAAATGAGTAAATAATGCAATTCCTGCCATGACTGTAAGGTTTTACAACGCACACGATTTGTTAATTTTCTTGTGTCTAACTCGACATCACGTGTAATTCATGTCACTTCTTCATTATTTTTCCTGTCAAATTGAATGAATGTGCAAATAAACTAGACTGCACATAAAATTAGATATTAAGTTAAGTTAATGTCACCGTATGAATAAAATAAAGGGTTGGTGACTGATAATAACGGTGAATGGAATAATAGCGCGTTGCTGCGGTGTACTATGATGACTCACCTCACAAACAAATGACAAACACTAACCCTGTCTGAAGATGGCAGAGGGCAATAAAAGGGTGAAGTAGTCACTTCAGCTAATGTTTACAGACATCATACTGAAAATGGCAAAGAAATGTTAGATATGTTGATAAGTAGCAGAACTCAGTGATGCTAGAGACACTAAGATAAGTCTGCATACACACATACACGTAGATATAAAACCACAAACACGCAAATATTTTTCTCAATGCGCCACCCACAGCCACAAATGTTGAAGTGAGTTTGCAGGGACACACCCCTAAAAATTTCTCTCATCTTTGACAGATATACCCCCCAAACCCCCATCCTCCACCCACACATATACAGTACACTCACACCATCATACGCCTGCACTATGTCAAAGCAGAACAGAAACATGATTGCAAAAATTCCCGTGGCTTTGTTGCCAATGAAAGAACGTGTTTTAAACAGCGTCTTTTTATTAGCAGCAGCCTTTGATTGAACATAAGTGTTTATTCTTTTGCCAAAGGGGCTCATGAAACCTGTCACTTTTCAGCTTCTCACATCACAGGCGTGTGCTGTACTGTCTGGTGTTCTCAGATTTGGAAAGTTTAAGAAATGTGAAGTAGTACAAACGCAGGCACAAGTCAAAGGCTTGATATACTGTAGCTTGTCACTTCCGCCCTCAGTTTAAATGATTACATTTTTTTTGTGGTGATGTTTTCCACTTTAAAAAATAAAAAACAAAAGAAAAGATATTGTCAAGCTCGCCTGCTGACAGATTTATGTCTTTATCTCACACATGGAAAATTTCTCATGAACACGATCACGCACGCATTCAACAAACAACTGCTATATCTTCAAAAACACTTAGTGAGAAGGTTAGACATCGTCACCTTGATGTTTTACACAAATTAAAGACTTTTTTTAGACTGACAGTTGATAGACACAAAGAAATTTTAACACACTACTTCCTCCTTAGAGTCTCCTCAAAAAGAAAGCTTTACGATAATCATGTCAGATGGTTACTTACAGTTGGACAAAGAGATAATCCCAGCACAGAGAAGCGCGATCTGGAGTCCACAGAGACCTGCCATGTCCAGGAGTTAGGGTGTGTACAGCAACACACCGTACAGTACAGTCCTAGTGAGGACCAACTCTCTTAGAGTTGCCAAACTTAAGTCGAATTTCCAATCCTGAACTAAATATCAAAACGATGCCTTATTTTACGCTACATAAGTTTTTCTGTCTTATCAGTCGGTGGGTGCAGCTTCCTGGACTCGCTCTCCAAACCCTACAAACCTTGCCACTGGTTTCAAGTCATGCAAGTGGGAGTGATGTCACACACCAAAAGAGCCTGCCTTCACCTTACTGCTTAGTGACAGGAAGTTTCATTTCAGCTACGCCACCAAGAACAGGAAGCCTTCTCTTGTCTGATCTGCACTTGCTTTTGCTCAAGTGTGAAAACCGTCTGACTTATGAAAAAGAATTGAAAATTGTCTTTCGGAGGCAGCTTTTCAATTTGTTCTTTGAAAACATTTTTATTACATAACGACGACTCTAAGACAACATAGAAATAGAAGAAAATGGTGAAGAGACACTGAGGCCTTCGGGTTTAAATTAGAAGCCTGAGAAATGTCTCTTTTCTCTCTCTTTTTTTAAAAGTCAGACTCCTCATGAGACACACGGTAGTAAAACTTCTTAAAGCGCCTCATATTTCTTACTGACTCCTCCCTGCACCTCCATGTGCTCGCATGGAGCTAATAGTGCAGCGTGCAAGATGCAGGCCTTCCTTTCATACACTTACTTTCTTTTCTGGTTTGATTTCCTGCTCTCATTCTGAAGAGACAAAACATGTGGACATTGGCTCAAGAAGGGAACGTCTTCATTTCTGCTACTCATTCTGTGTGAAATACATTTAAGGGCAATGTTAGATCTCCTCAGAGTCATTGATCGTGCGTGGTGTTTGATCATTTGGCTCTGCCTCGGAGCCCAAAATGCTTTACTCCTGTTTGCATACATAAGAAAATACAGGATAAAACACAAAGAAGTCGAGTAAATCAAAAATCTCCAGGGAGTGAGACTCAGTTGGTGAGTTGATGTGAATCTGGATAAACACAAGTACTTCACACAGTTCAATGAATTATACATGGAATTAAGCTGACTCTTTTTTTGAGCTTAGATAATTGGCACTGAGAAGACAGAGATGTTACTTGATCGTGCCATGGTTACACACCCGCCTCTGTGCAGAGTTACGATGATATGAATCACCAGCATACATCTTGTCCCAATTTGAATAATGTTTTCATTCATTTTAAAGAAGAGAAAGTTTCTTTCTCCTTAACTGATAAAATTCTGGGTAAACACAATAGGCATCCCGTTTCCTCCAAAAACACCACTCGTAGGTCTCTGATTTCCTCTGAGACCTATGAGACACATGATATGTGGTTATTTCCACTTCCAAAAATATAGATTCTTGTAATCAGGAAGTCACTCTTGAGAAAACAGAATCATGTTCATGCAACAAAATGAAACTGTTGTCACAATTTGCTGGTTTTTTAATGTGTTTGTCTTTAAGTTCTGACAACACAACTCTCAAAAATCTGTAAACTGTCTTTAAATGTTACAGTTGAATGATCTCTGATGTGACATCATTTTACACTAAGACACACAGATCGGCACATCTGTCTTACCCTTAACATCAGAACAGAATGTTTTACCAACGATGTTCCACCTATTCACTATTTTGATAATCTTGCTGTTTATTGTGGTGATAGACCAGTATCTACACAATAAGTGGTCTGAGAGAACAGAATACAAACATGAAATGTTTCATTGTTGTATGATGCAATCGAAAAGTCCTCTGAAAGGAGTCAACGCAGTTCTTTTTTGTACATTTTGAGAGTAAAATGTTTAAGACCAATGTTTCTGATGAAAATCAATAGAATTGGACTCTTCATAAACAAATACACACCAACAACATAAATCTTACGTTTATTATTTTGAAAATATGTTTTCTAATATCCTTTCAACTTAAACTGAGACAACAAAGTTTTCTTGTTCATTTCAAAACACTGCTCGTGCTTTCATTCAGTTTGATTCACTCTTCATTACCAATTCCCAACAAATAATAATGTTATGACGCTTTGCATCCAGAGAAATCCAACACTTCATGAAACCCCAATTATGATTTCATGAGGGCAATAACAGGATTAATTGTGTTGTTTCTTTATGTTTGGGTAGATTTAATGTAATGCTAAATGAGCAGAAGTAGAACACACAGAAGTGGGATCAGTTACAGCACTTCTGGGCGTGCAAGTCTCTCTGAGCTAGTGACATTATTTATTGAAAGCAGAGTTGGTCAGTCGTCTGGTCTGTCTCTATCCATCTGTTTAATCACCAGGTGTCTACAGGAAAAATAAAACTTGTGAAAAATCTGTAAACCTAATGATAATACCATCAGACTCGACAAAACTTTATGTTTTATGATGGACAGCGAATACTGTGTAGAGCTCCAATTTCCTAATCAAAAGCATAGTTTGGTCCTCTGACACGAGATAGTACTGTGGCATTGTATAACTCATGTAGCTGACCGAAAACTGTTGCCAATCACACATTTAACAAGTGTGTGTCCAGAAACTGCTTTAGAGGTAGTTACTGACAACTGATACTCACACGCAGAACCAAAAAAACAAGTGCAAAATTATATTTCCCCTTCATATTGTGTAACAGGTTACATCTTAGAAAAATCTAAAAAAAAAGAAAGCACACGCAAAGTTAACTAAAGCGGCCAGAGCTGAGCTGCAGTGGTTTTCAATATTGTGTCAGGAAGGAAAGCAAATGTGTCACAGAAGAACAAAGAAAGTGGTCATCGCCCTGTGATACACTGACTCAAAATACAACTGCACAACAAGTGAATGTTCTCATTTGTCGTAACTTAGGTATCCATTTCAGGTTCAAGCTTGATTAAAGCAGAAAAAAGATATTTCACGAAATATTAGAAAAAGAGGACTGTCTTTGTTACCATCCTAAACACAAGTTAACATGTACAATGAAACGGCGTCTTTGGTCTGAATCACACCAAACAATGACACACTGATGTGCTGTCCATTCGCGTTTCTCACGGCCTTTTTACCACCCAACCCCAAAAAAAAGAAAAAAAAAGAAGAGGTCACATGGGCTAAAAAATGAGTCAGCACACCACATTGCACGCTCACCACAGAACGATCAGAGTTTAAAGCTGCCAAAAAAAAAATAAGTCTACGAGCCTGTGCATGAGCATATTCATGTGCTTCACAAAATAGTCCCATAGAGAGATAAAATTGGATTATTTACAGTGTGAGCTGCTGCACGGTGGTGTGGTGGTCAGCACCGTCGCCTCACAGCAAGAGGGTTCCAGGTTCAATTCCCACAGGTTCAATTCCCCTTTCTGTGTGGAGTTTGCATGTTCTCCCCAATTCTGCGTGGGTTCTCTCCGGGTACTCCGCCTTCCTTCCACCATCCAAAAACATGCATGTTAGGTTCATTGGTGTGGGTGTCCAGAATAAGCAGTGTTTTTATTATAACTTTGGAGTGTATCATTTTAGTAGTTTGAGAGAAAACAGTTTTCTGTTTTCAGGCTTTAGAAAATAGCTTAGATATTATTATTATTATTAGTAGTAGTAGTAGTAGCAGTAGTAGATATTATTAGAGCTCCCAGGTCGTTTCAGAGAGAGGGCATTCCCATTAGCTTCATGCTTGTCGCGTGGCTACAAAAGTAGCCCTGAAGGTAATTATTGTGGAATTCAGTTTTCAAAGGTACAAAATCATCACTGGAAACCAAATCTGCATAATTGTCCATTTCATACATGTAAGGCATATTGAAATGGCTTCGAAAATATGATTATTTAAACCTTAACCAAACCCTATCATTTATGCTTTAACCAATCCCTGATGAGGCGTCTTAGTTTATTCATTAATGTGAAAGTTAGCACCTCACAGAAGAAAGGCTCCCAGTTCTTTCTGTGTGCAATTTGCATTTTTATGCAGTGTGTGATTGGGTACCCTGACTTCCTGTGCACTGTATACTTTTAGTCTGTGTCTTTAGGGGTGTTTTCTGCTTTCTACAAGGTACACATTCATACCAGAAAAGGTATGAATGTGTAGGTACATTTTGTCTCAAGGGGAGCTTTCTTACAAAGGTACACACAAGAAGGTATGAAATGTATCACTTTTTAAGGTTCAGTACTTGTGCCCTCATGGTAAAACTGGCAGAAAGCATCTGTACTTTTATTGGACCATTCTTGCACCTTGATTTATGAAAGTCAGTGTTCTTAAAGTGTGTCCAGTGTTGGGAAATCATGCAAAAAAATGATGATCCAGTTTTAGCAAAAGCTACCAACACTACAACCATATGCACATATATAAACACGTTTTCACACCCACGAGGCATACTCCAGTAACTATGTTCCTATCACTTACTACTTACGAGGTAAATGTACTATTTAAAACAGAGCTGTGTTTCAAAATTACATCCACAAAAAGAAAGATGTAATCTATCAAGTCCTCGGCCTGTCCTCTCAACCAGAAAACCACAGTAAAACTCATCTACAATTTTGGCAACGAAGCATTAGTGTGGACACACACAAAGAAGAAAGCCACAAATGGTGCGCAGAGTGGTGAACAACGCACTTGAACTTCAACATGACAGCAGTATATGTGCATTTTATCGGCACCTTAAATCTTTTTAAAGGGGCTTCTTTCACCATTTATAGCACTACATGTCCATAAAATGCGCATGTAGCTGCAATTTACCTCCAGTGCAGTCTACTGTTTGCTGTTGTGCATGGACGACCAACCATTTACGTCTGGCTTAGGTTTGTATTCTGTTTCATTCTATAAGTCACTTTTGACATTTGTGTTGTTCATCAGTGACAACAATCCTCCTTAATTAGGAAACATTGTGGTTTAGCAATGATATTTTTTTGAGGTTGCCTGTTTGTTTGGTTGCTGTCTCTCCTTACTGCTCCGCTAAAGAGACCCCTAGTCTCCATTACAACAACATTATTTCAAAGATCAGGGCAACAGCCACTCCATCCTCCTACAGCAACGACCTGCCCTTCTTCCAGGCTAGTTGTAATGTCAAAGGTCTTTTCATACATGCATTCTATAAACTAAACTTAAGGCCTGGCTGGCTTTAAAACTTGCTCATACTATATGGCATTCTGTGTACTGGGCTATCCAGTCCAGAAAAGCAAGTGAAGCAAGAAATAAAACAAAGGTGAATTAAGGGTCACTGGGCTGTGAGAACGATTTAAGATATCAGACTTACTGCAGATCCAAATCTGCAGTATGAGTCAGAAGCTCTGCTTACTTATATCAGTTTATCAAGGTCACTAGGTGCTTATTTTAGAGTTCTTGTATTAAACTCTTAGAGTAAGACAAGTTAAATTATCTCATTCGCATGTGTGAATGTTAAATGAAACTTCAAGACAAGAAGCTCATCTTGGTATACAGACTGGAAATTTGTCTTTTATCAAAGGTAAACACATTACCCATCCATTCATCCATCTATCCATTAACTTTACCCGCTTTATAGTTGGTATCTTTAAGTAGGTGAGAGGCAATCCCAGTTGACATTAGATGAGTTTTCCAGTCCAGAGAGAAAAATTATAAAAACAATACACAACAAAAGTAATTTATCGCCTTACCTCAAGTTACTTGCCCCTTGCCTCTTGCCTAATGACAGCTGGGATAGGCTCCAGCCCCCCCCCCATCCTAAAGCAGATATGGAAAATGGATGGATGGAATTTTTGCATAAATCTTAAAACTACGATACATGCTGTTGTTTATACAGTATTGGTACTGTGACTGGGATTCACCAAGAAATTCAAGCTTATACTTAGTGGAAACAAACATTTAAACTAAAGCCATTTAACATTATCATATTCAAATTCTGAATATCATTTCAACCTTGACCAAGCACGGGTGGGGTTTGGCAAACTCTTTTTAAAAGCTCTGTGCTTCACATCCATCAGAGAGAAACCTGCGAGGCTGCAAGACTGCAAGGCGAAGGGAAACTAGACGCTGTCTTCCTCCCACACAGCAGAACATCCTTTGTTTGATGAGATTTCAGGGGGACACACTGATCTTAACTTAGAATAGGTACATTTCTGATACACGTATTGTAAATATTGAAATGTACCAGTCTAAAAGTGTAACTAAAACTCTCTCCATTACCAATCAGTGATGTTAGTAAAGCGAGCGAAGGCAGGTGGGTTTCACTGGTTTCCAGAAAATGTGCAGAAGGAATTAACATAGTTGCTGGTGTTGACAGTAAAAGTATCTCTGGCTTCTATTCTAAGCCCTATATGTTTATGTAGGGGTTGAGGAAGAAGGTGTGGTCAGGATGAGAAACTATGTCACAGCTTCCCCAATTTCAACTTTTTTTTTCTACAGAAGTTTTTTTTAACAACTTGGGTTGTTGCACAAAAGCAGTTTTTTCATTTTCCTGTCCTGTTTCCTTTTTTCTTGTATCGTCACTCTCTTTTCTTCTCCTACTTTGTCCTCTCTTCTTCTCATCAGTGCAGACTTTTTAGGCTCCAGACAAGAGCAGACAAGATATTGGAGAAAGAAGGCCAGAGACTACCAATTGAAAAATGTGCTGTTAGTTCCCCTCTGCAGTCACAGCTGTGACCACAGGGAGGTGAGATGAAAATGGATTGCAAGCCATGCTTATGTCTGTGCTACACCCTGATGCACAGTTTTTCCTCCACTCTTTGCACGCTGCACCTACTCTTTGTATGTGGGTTAAGAGTTTCAGGTATCATCTTCCTGCAATTCATTCTTTTCAACATCTGCCTGTTGATTTCAAAATGTCACCTTAAGATCATTTCTTAAAGAGGACACCTGCTAATAAAATGTACGCAAAACACCAATAAAATATATTTTGTGGTCAACCTTTATTCTATTTTGTTTTGCTTGTTAAAAGAAGACGATTAGATTGATTAGTTGTGGATTTATTTGAGCTTAGGGTTAGCAGTTTTTTGTTGTAAAACACTAGTTTTATTCTGTTAGATTCAGAAGGAGCAAGGGTGTTAGCCTTATGCTTGTCTTTTATTTACTTTATCTTTTTATATTAGAACTATGTAATTTGACTGTGTTACTATCCATTTAGTTATTACTATATTTTGCTTTGCTCACACCCACTGGCTGTGCTTTTCATTTGCAGTTGTTGTGGCATACTTTTATTTTTACTACTTCATAATACATTAATACTTATTCTTTTTTTTCACACATTCCACCTGGTCTACTGTCATGCCTTTCTTCTGCCTGGCTGAGCTGAGTCGAAACACAAATCCCTTTGTTTATACTGTATTTATGTGTTATAGGTAGCATTCTAATGTGCTGTAGAGCTTGCAAGGCATCTATCTTTGGGAGGAGCTTGCGGAAAAAATATTTTAAAATGAATGAATGAATGAATGAATGAATGAATGAATGAATGAATGAATGAATAGATAAATACATATGTTGCCTTTGTTAAAAGTTTCGATCTCAAGACAACACAAGACATGAAGCCTACACTTGGAGAAAATGTTTGATTTCAAAGATGAGTCAGAGATGTTAAAAATTCATAAAAAGCAGTTATGTTTGTTGCATTTTTAAGACTCTAAAGTTGGTAGATCCATTAGATGTAATGGGTTGCACGTGATGTGGGTAGAAGCCAAAAACATTGACTTTCCAGCTCTTCTGCTGACTCTAAAAACATCATTTGACATTAACAAAATGCACGGTAAAAGTGCAAGTTTGAAAGCACTTGTTCTGCTCACACATTAACAAGACTTCTGTTATGAGTATGATGAACAAAATCTTTCACTATAGCATGCATCCAGAGGAGGATTTTGACTCAGCTTCCCTCCACATCTTTTGCTTATAAAGAAGTTCAATTATACTGAGACTTCAGAGGGACTGTGTGGAGAGACGATCATTGTCAGAACAAACCTCCTTTATACTTCCCTTTTCTCCTCCCTGTCTGTACTCTTTAATGTACAATGTCTTTTCACATCACAGTACTGTCAAATTTTCTTTATGGAACCCTCCAACTTAGTATACCACCCATGAAGCCATGCCTATCAAACTTAAGAAGAGTATTCTACTGTTCTTCAAGTTCTAAACTCTCCACTGTGCACTAGCGGGGTTCATGTTGCGTTACTTAACCAACAAAGTCAGCCTCTACCTCTCTATCTCTGGAGTTTCGCAACACGTCTGTATTATGGGGTGGTGAAGCTAGAGAAAAACCACTGGAGGGCAGTATGACTTCATGTTGCACCACAGCTGTTCCCCCTTTCACACATATTTCTCTCCTGACTTGTTTTTGGGAATAGCCAAGCGACTGAATGCATTTTATACGCACACGAACATGTGTACACACATACACACCCGCTCAGTGTTGCGATTTGGACTCCTTTTGGTTCCTCTCTGCCGATGACTGACAGGTTCTTAACGAGAGCAGCCTCGAGCGTTTGCCCTCCAGGCCTGTACATCAACCATCAACATACAACGCACGCACTCACGCACATGCACAAGCTCACTCCCATATTTATACACACACACACATCATCCACTCTCTTCTTCTGCCCACATTCTCCATCCCATCTCTGAGACTTGATCAGTTGGTCCATTGCTGACAGGATGTTTGACAGTCACTGGGAGACGTTCACATTTAGCAGCCTTATTATGTTTCTATGAAGCAGCCTTATCCAACACAGAAGGAATGTGAGCCTCGCCATTGTTCAATAAGGTTCAATACAAACACGTTGCAGCACCACACAATGCCACAAAGGGCAAGCTGAAGTCCATGTGCATGGACGTGTGTGGTGCTGTGAAGGCCACAATGATGAGGTGGCATTGCTGGGGAGGTGAAGATGGAAACCCAAAGCAGCACATCCCCCTCCCCCTCATGATTCATCCCTTCTCTCACCTCCATTACCCTTCTTTTTTTTCTGTGAAGGAGAGAAAACCCAATTAAAATACTATGTGGATGGATACGATGAAGAAAGACATACCTCCTCCATGACATTCTCAGTACCCCCCGTCAGGTGACAGATCTGGTGCATTGAAGAGGAGGAGAAAAATGTGCAGGCTCTTACCCTACACCTGCCATTAAATGTTGATGTACAGTATCAAAAAATTATATATACCACACCAAAATGAATGTATAAATCACAACCGACTGCAGACACACCACACATACAGAGACTATTTGTTTGTGTGTTGTTGTGGGAGAGATTCCCGCATGCCAAACAAATACCTGATGCAGCAGGAGGTGGAGGATGTATCTATTTTTTACATTTCACTTACACACACACACGCATACGTACACACTAACAGATTCATGTCTTCCATGTGTATATCTCCTTAACTCCTTTTTTCTTCCTCGGCTCTTGTTTTTCGCTCCTGCTGACCCAACATCCGGCGCTCCCAGGAGATTCTGCTTTCTGCTGCCGGACTGGGTCGACATAACGCACACACACACACACACACACACACACACACACACACACACACAAAGACTCCACACACTGACTGGCTCTGTCTCTCTGTGGACACCTGAACTGCCTGTCAATCTGGCAGCAGCTCAGTACAGACCTTACTAACTCTCCATTGCGGGGGTCAGGTGCTGGAGATATTTATGTGAATGCGTGCGTGCACAAAGAAAAACACAGGGTCAAGGGCCTGGACGAGTATGAGGCCTCCTCTTTTCAGGCCCATTAAATACTATATTCTGCTGAGTTTTACCTGCTTCTCTACTGCAACAAAGCACCTCGGGATATACATGGCATGTGTACATCCCCAGCAGAAGACGGAAAAAATCCACAGTTTGTCTCCAATCGCAAGTCAGCACCAGAACACATATACAAACATCCCTATTAAACACTTCTCCCCCGTGAAGACATGCTGAAGGGATTTGGAAAACTGCAGTAAACAGAGCACACTTCAGTGAGAAAGTCCAGAGAAAGTGTGGTTATACCCGTCTCTCTCTCCCATACACACGCTCAAACAGATCTGGTTCTGGGCTTTGAGTGGCCATTTAATAATCTGGACGGCAGTTCGCTGACCCAGCACTAACGAGGCAGCGATCCCAGCCTTTGAGGAGTACTGCCTCTTATCTAGTGACCACACAGACTTGGCTTGACTTGGCTATCTCTTGACCGGGTTTGACCACTGTTTAAACTGATTAGCCCATCCTCCAGTCAAGTTACAGTAAGCAGAGATTGAATAAGGAAAAATTTCAGCTCAGTGTGGGAATCTTTTTTGGACTAATTGTGCAGTGTGAGGTACCTTTTAGTTTATGCTGGCAGTAGCTTGAAGCTGCGTATTTGCCTGTACCAAAATCCCACACTTGCATCCAGAAAGGCAAACAATAGCACTGTGTCTCTGCTAATATCTCTCAAGTAAGATTGGTTAAATGGTCAGTGGTTGAGAGATGGCAGGGTGGACATGTAATGGCCCAAGTGTCAGGGACTGGACATTCACGCATTTAATGAGAATCTATGGCCTGGACTGATAAAGGGGCTGACTGAGAGGCTGTGACAAGTCCTAATGCTCACATGTAGCCTATAAATGATGTGGGTGGCTGATGGGGCGGTACAATGTCTTGGAGGACATAATCTTTAGAGAGCATGAACTCCTTTAGGGAACACACCAGAAAAAGACAAATAGCTGAAAACACAAAATCCACCCAGAGGCAAAGCATAGAAATAAAGACTAAGGAAGTAATGAAAAAATAAAATAGCTGCACAGTGGAATAAGTCTGAAATTAAAAGACGGAGATCAGAAGTTTCTTTTAGGAAACTCTTTTTATTTTCTGGTGACAGAGTTAGGTAGATTTTAAATGTTGTGCTACAGGTTGTTAGCTTTGCTTAGCATAAAGAATAGCAACGCAGCTAACTATGTGTCTAATGAAAAAAAATGTTTTCCTCAGTCAGTAAATAACACCTTGTTTAAATAAATGTTTTATACATTTATATGAGGATGGCCATTGGAGGGGCAAGAATGGGGTCTCTGGTGGACTTTTGCAGGTCAATTACCAAGCAACCAACAGCAACTCCAGGAAATTCTTGCCAATGAAATAGTCCGGCAGGGAACCCTGTCCTCAGTAAAACGTTTTTTTTTTTTGTGAAGATTAAAGAGGTATAACGTGGTAATTAGTGAACTTTACAAGTACTGGCAGACAATGTTGCTGCTGAAAGTCAGGCTAACTGTTTCAGTCCGTTTCAGACTTTGCACAAAGCCACAGTTAGCTCACCAGATGCTGGCTGTTTCCGTATACATTTATCAGATAATGTGAAAATAATAGGCTATTTATACCTACTTTCATAAGGCTAACTCTCTTAAATCCCAAAGTGTTGATTTATTCCATTAAGAGTTGATTTCAAGGTCCAAAAATGAAGTAAAATGTGCACATAAATCTAAATCATAGTTTTATTTTGATTTGGGCAAATTGAAATGGCATTTGATCTCCCCTGTGTGGTAACCATTCAAAGAGCTACACATCTGAAACAACAATGCAAGAAGTACACACATGCATGCAGACACACACACACACACACACACACACACAGGCTTTGTTATGTTGAGAGCATTTGTCTCTGTACGGTAGAGAGGGGTTAAAATCCGATTGAGTCGATATCACTAGAGAATAACACATTCAGTGTGCAGTCTGAGTGTGCGTACGGCTTGTGTACACGTGTGTGTTTGCCTGAGCGCAACATGGAGCCTTGGGACTTCCTCCCTCGCCGTCTGCAACCTTCAGTTGAAATAGAATTGAATAGTCTGAATCCTCTATGGTAAATGTTCACAAAGTCAATACCAACTGTTAAGTCTCCCCTGCACTGGGGTTAGGGGCATTACCATTTCTGAGACTTCAGAAAAATACACACACTCATAGACACACACATACACTCACAAACAGTGAAGGCATACTCACCAGATACCCCATGAGATGATAAAATATTTTTTAAAGTCTTTTACAAAATGCTTACTGTACATCCTGCTTAAAGATTCCCTTTTAGTGTAACATATTCGTTGAAGGGTTGTTTTCCTTTTTGTTCACTAATCTCACAACAATGATCATGGAGGGTGTGTGCCATTTTTAAAGTGACATCAGAGCCTGAGGGACAGTGATATCACTGATCTGACTAAGCATCCAATCTAGTTCAACACAAGGCTGTTCAAGCACAAAGAGGTACAGGGGAATTATCAATATTAAGTGCAGAGCTTACATTGTCGTTAAAATGACTACAAGTTCAAAACAGAATACTGCTGGTGTGTATTACTTGGCTGAGGATAGAGCTGAAAAAAAAAAGATAAGATTCTATTCATATCCAATTAAAAAAAACACATGGTCTTGCACTTGTGCAACACAATTGCATCTACCTAAGCCAAAACCAAAAGTGGGATATATCTGGATCTCTATCAATAGTAGTACTACCGTTATTATTATTTGCTCTCTCTATACATATATATATATATATATATCTATCTATATATTTATATGTATGTATATGTACATATATATGTGTGTGTGTATATGTTGTGTTCAGTGTAGTGAAGGAAAATGCCAGTCAGTCCCACAGGGTGGCTCATTCTTACGTTAGTGCAGCCTAGTTAAATGTGGATGTGGAAATCAAAATGATGGAGTTTTCTGTTACTTCTGATCATGGCAACATGGGGCTATGTTCACACTTGACATATTTAGTCGGATTAACACAAGTTCTGGTATGATTGTCAGTGCGGTTTCTTTTGAACAAGTTTAATGCTGTCATCCAAATTTTGTGTGTGCCAAACAAGCAGACCTAACCCCACTGAACAGATGGATCTTAGTCGCCTTCCAAATGAACTCTGGTCCAGGTCGACTGAAATATGAATGCGGAGCGGACCAAAGGCATTCAAACATACTTGTACTGGGTTCAGTTGTTTTATTTCAACCTTACATTGTTCTGCTAATATTTGAAGATGTTGTTGATTAAATGAGTTGGAACCACTGTTTTTTTCGTTACAGCATATCTTCATTTGTATGTGCACACCATGAACCCCTGGTGCTATTTCAACTCCTTTATCACTTTCAAAAGTTCTGCATGACATCATTGCTTATAAAAATATCACTTTATAAGGCCTACTTCAATTCAAGTATTCATTCCAACACACGGCATTGCTTTGTAGTTTGTAAGTTCGATCAATAAAATATTCATCAGGAGATTTAAAAAAGGCAAACAGGGTGTGACCGTATCCATATTTAAAAAGGCATTTGTTGGTTTGAAGTAGAACATGCCAGTGTGACCTAAGGCAAACCATCATTTATTTTTGGGTTTGATATACCAAAAAAAGAAGAAATTGTGTGAATACACCACAATCTTAGTGTTTCTGAACCAAAAGAGCCTGATCTTCAACACAATGCTTTGTCTGCGAACCCCTGACTTGTGAAAGGCTCTATTTCAAGCCTTTCAAGCCAAACTATGATCTTTTTCCTGGCCCAAACTAATAGTTTTCAGCCTTTGACCAAACAAAACAGTGATTGATGATAAAATTAGGGGAAAAAAACTGTATCAAAAGGAAATAACAAGTTACTTGAGCCATGAATTTTAAGGTAAAATCAAATGAAAAAATCAATTGGTTCAAGTTCTCTGGATCTAACGGTCAGCAATTTATTCAACCCCGCAACACAAACTTTGTTGCAGGTTAACAGGTCCACACTTTCTTGAGGAATTTGTAGTTTGTGCCAAATGTTGCCACAAACAGTTTGCCACGGTATAAGAATGTTTCAGGAATGCTGATATCATATAAATTGTTCGCAGAATTGGAAAAGTGCCAGAAGATTAGTAACAGTTTTGGAAAACAATTTAATTCATTGCATGAATCATTGTGTTTTTTAGCTCCATAATGCTCACAGATGTTGTTTTTCATATCTTTAAAAGTGTTAAAGGTTGTTCATCAGATCTGGCAAAAATACAAACGCATTTTCAGATCACTTGAATGGCCTGCTCAGTGAAGAACCAATAACATACAATCTAGTGCTCTCTGAAAGCCTGCAAAATGTATCCAGTTGTTTTTGGCTCAGGTCAGGTGCGGGTTATTGCCGTATGTGGTAGTGTTCACACAGTGCTTCTGTGTAGAACCTTGATAAGTTAGTTTTGGGAAATTTGCTACTCAGTGTGGTAGCTAGCTTTTACGAGTGCTGCAGCCTCTAATATGTCCTGCTGGTCATTAACGGCAGACCAGCGTGGATCTTTTACCATGGCGCAGTGTCTCATTGGAACAGCGAGCCATAAAACCCCAGGCTCTGTCACTCTGTGTCATTTAAACCAGGACTGATTGGAACTCTCTCTGGCCTTTGCTTTCTTCCCACCTTCCTCCCCGCTTGCGCTCTTTCCTGGTCGGTTCATGAATAATGAATGAGGATATATGCAGGCTGGAGCTCAGATATTAATGGAGCTGAAAAACAGAAGGAGAACCATCCTTTGTGCTGCCAGCCATTCCTCCTCCATGCTGCTGAAGCTGCCCCTGCCCAGTCCCCCTTTTTTTCCTACCTGGCCTTTTCCATCCCTTTTCTTCCTGTCCTTCCCTCTGCTTTGGGTGAAATGACACAAGACAAAGCTCAGTCTGCTTCTATCTTGCCTAGAGTTATTTCTTTCTTTCCTGGCTGTCACTGTGGGGGCAAAGGGTGGACAGTGACTGTGGAATGAGGGCGGCTAACTTTCAAATTATTTGGGGGGGAGCAGACAAAACTGAAGGACATAACTGACTTGGCTGGAATTGCTAGGGGGCTATTGTTTTTTTGTTTTATTTCAATCTCCCATTCATTCAAGGGCATGGCAGTGAGCTTCCTCCTATGTTTGCCTCTGTCCTGTATTTCTTCTATTCCTTCTATGATGTGTTGATTCTGGCCACAGAAGCCTCCAGCCAGTCTGTGGCACTCAAGGGCACGAGATATGGTATCATTTGGTGGTGGGCAGCTGAGTGAACTCTGACCTCAGCACACAGTTTTACTTAACTGTTAATCCCACAGTTGAAACACCTTTCCTTAAAACAACTGATAATAATTTAATTTGACATGTCTACTGCAGATAAAGCTTAGCTGTATAGCACTCTGTCACACAGCATTGTTGAGACGAAACAATAAAGGCTTGCTGGAATCATGTGGCACGAGAGGGCTGGCAGTCAGTGAAGTCTGGCACAGTCGCTGCCCATCCTTGGATGACTTGCTCAACTGGGCCAGAGGGCACAGATAATGGGCAGAGTCTTCTAACCCTTTATGTGTGCCAGAATGTCTCCACATTCAACAATGTCACATCCGCACCTTATAAGGTCAGACAGACAGAGAATCACCACTCTTTGGTCCAGAAAACTGTGAATTGGCTGCTGATGGAGGGATGTGGTAGGAAGGCCAGATCAGCCCGCCCTCAAACTCTGACCCAGAGCTGTATTATCATCTGTGGACCAACTGTCATCTCTTTTGACCTATTATCTAAGTGTTTCCGTCTCTCATTTCAGCAAAGTCAATCACTTTCAAGAAATAGCTGCGCTTTTTTTTTTTTTAAATACTAAAGTTTTACGCTGTAATTTAACTCTTCATATCTTCCTGAGTGAAACAATATCCCTACTGGCTTCATGTGGCCTCACACATAGAGCTCAATTGAACATTTATTAAAGCGGACACAAAGTAGCCTCCAAAATAATGATTACACTATTCTAAAACAGTGGTCAGTGCATCCATTTACCGTGTCTGTCACTCTGTTAACATTTAATCTCTATATTAATGTGTTCTCATAGCCATTGCCTTTTTTTTTTTTTTTTACGCACACACACATTGAACGATTTTAACTTTGCACAACTTGTTAATAGGACTTGCGTGTTGCCAGCACTGTTTTGCTGTCCACATACTCCAAAGACTCATATAAGATATATTTCCACCACGAAGGAAGGTTTTGATCTTGGAAGTGAGGCGGAGTGTCAGTGAAATGCCGTTCAAAAGGAGTATAGTTCAAAAAGTTTAAAAAATCCAACTTTTTGTGCTTGCTTGGGTGAGCGTTTCAGCTAATTACTTGCAAATCCCTCACGCTCACAGCTCCAATCCACCGGCACCGCTGTCTCAGCAGAGGACAAAGAAAACAAAGGAGACTGACAAACAAACAGTGAGTGAAAAAATATAAAAGAGAGGAAGCTTTCTTTCCATATAGCAGCAGAGCTGAGGCGACAGTGGCGTTTAATCAGTTGGTTTTTGCAGCGCCGTCAGCGTGAGCAGCCTCGGCGGTGCAGCCCTCTGATCAGTGCTGGGAGAGGGGCTCCCCACTGAGCTGCTGCCGCCCCTGAACCATAGGTCAGTCCTTGGTGAGTAGGTTTCATTCTGCTGTCGCCTTCTTAGCACTATCTCCTTCTCTCATTAAGATACAGCGTGTGTATGTGTGTGCATGTGGGCTTCTTGTGCTTGGCTCTGTGTGTGTGTGTGTGTGCGTGTGTGTGTGTGTGTATGAATGCGTGGAGTAAATGCACCCCAGGACTAGCCTAAAGGAGATGTGGATTCCCGGCCTCCGCTGAGATACGCAGCACAACTAGGATTTCTACCAGTGGGGGGGCTTGTGTGGGTGTGTGCGTGTGTGTTTGTGTGCGTGTAAATGTGTGTTAGACAGAGATGCAAGATGCATCAAGTGACTCGGTGCCTCGGGGTCAGACACACACATGCAGAGAAGGAGCTGGTGCTGCAGCAGGGTAAACAAGAGCAGGCTGTTAGATCTCATCAGCCTCATCACACCCTTTATTATGCTGGTTTGGGAGTATACTGTAAACTAATCAGGAATCTGAGAGTCACGAGGGGACATTCGGCTTAAAGGTTAGGTGCACAGAGAGAGGAAAACTAGCGCTGCATCTAAACTCTTAACTTTTCATCTTCTTGCTTCCCTTTTTCTGCTCACAAAGTTCTACAACAACAATAGCGGGAAAACAGAGCAGAAAGGTTGTAACCTTTGACCCGGGTTTGAAAGGTCCACTTCACGTCTGCCTCGGTTCATTTCAGAGGTGTGTGGTGATTGACTGGTACCACTGGGCCTGGTGCAGACTGGGGATTTTGAATTGAAGTCAGGACTCTGTCTGCCTGTCGCTGTATGCTAATATTGGCCTTTCACAAAACACACTTCAAGCCTCATGTTTGTTCACTTGCATAAATGCATATGATTCTTATTCCGCACTGAACATCTACTCTGACTTACACAACGACACGACAGCACAATGTTACAAAGTTCACAACGTCTATTAATTTTGAGGTATCTAAAGAACATTTCAGTGTTTATTAGACCTGGCTGCAAGCTTAATAAATAACAGTCCTCTCTTTACTTTGTAGACTTGACTTTTAAAAACAATTCTCTTTATGACTTCCCTGATAGAGTTCTCCTCAATTTACCCTTTTCTAAATCAGTTTGTGGAGGGGAAAAATGTACAAAAGTTTCTATTTGGCTTTCTGTCCATCTATGTTCTTGTCTCAGCAACATTTAACAAGCACCATGAAAGAACACACACACACACAGAAATGTGGCACTTTAGCAAGTTAGAAGCCCAGTACAAAACGAGTAGGATGACTGGTGAGAAAACGCAGGTGAGAAGTGGGAGAGTTGCCTTTTTCTGGTCTCGGAGACAAGCAGACAAGAGTATTAATTAAGAGTTTTGTGGAAATGCAGGGATGGACTGGGACACAAAAGCAGCCTCTGGCAGATCTGTCACCACCATCAGCAACCGTGTGCATTTAAAAATATACCGAGCACATCTGCAACTGTGCAAATAGATTCAGAAACAGTTGGTCATGAGAAAAAAAAAAAAAGTGGGACATGCAGAATGGGTTGTAAATAAAATGCATATAAGTTATGGGTGTACAGACTAAGCTTACAAAGGGCTAGAGTAAAAGCCAGAGAATTTAATCTTAGTTTTATCCTCTGAAGTGCTGGTCTCGCTTTACAAATAAACACAGGTAGATTTAACTTACTCCATATACCTGATTTAAATCTTCCTTTTCTTTCTCTAGAGATAGAGAACATTGTTATATGCTGTAAATAAAAGCCTTTATGGACATGGACAACAAGCCACTCAACACTCACTGTCAGGTTCCATGTAAAGCTCACCATCACAAGCTTTTTTTGGTTCACAGTGTCCACTTTAAATCAACAATTCTTCATGATTTCTAAATGTTTAGTTACTGTTTTCTTCTTGATTTAGGGGTTTTCCGCCACAAAAAGCTGCATTTAGTATTATTCGGACAATGGTGTCCAATTCTCTCGATCAAAGACAAGCTCAGACTCTGTTCCCTGTCAGAATTTCAGAAAGCTGCTAGTTAGCACACATTGTGTACAGCTGATATATTGTACAATAATGTAATTAAAGATGTAATTATCTATTTATGGCCATATACTGGAAGTGTGAAGAATATATTCACTTTAAAATTTCTTCTGAAAATACTAATTAGGGATATCAGCTTTTCCAGATTCTTTTCTCTTCATGACTTCATTAATAGCAGGATGATATCATTTTGCACGTATTTTTCCTGACGTTACAGTCCAATTTCAAGATTACACACAGAAATACCAAGCCACAGTTATTGCAACAGCAGATCTGGATCATTTTCTTAGAACCCTGCTAAACACAGTTTTGAACAGGTTTTGAGGATCAGGCTAATATAAACAAAGTCAACAGAAACAGCTGGTACAGTTTTCACCTAGCATAAACGTTTCCATCTCATACCACCTGATACTTCTGTCTACCACATTTAAGAGATAGAAATGACCTTTTAGTATACTACATTAACCTGATAAAAAAGACAAAAGGCATTTCTCCAAAACTTCTCAACCGCATTGTAAGTAACTGTTAAAAACCCAAAGAGGTAATGTATACAGTACTTAATGTTTTACAGGAATACGAAGACCATGATTAAAAGTCCTGGCTTGGTTCTGAGTCTGCTCTGGAGTGGTGTCACACACGGCTGTGCAAATACAAATCAAACTGTTGTATATTTTGCTGCCATTTTAGAGCATTTTCAAAAAGAAGTATAAGCTAATCTTGCTTGGGTTGGTGCTGTTGTTGGTCCTTTAGCTTTGCCTTCTCCTGCACAACACAAAAGTCAAACAGGGCAAAGATCTACTATGTGATGGAGTGTTTAAAATGACAGACAGCATTTGTACGATATAGCTTTTTGAAGGACTGTGCACAAGCCTGTCTGTGCTGGCTGAATACCCAGGATCTGTACGGTGTGAGAGCAATTCATAAGGAAACATAGTGGTCCCATGAAACCAGCTTAAGTTTACTGTGGCACTTTGGAAGAGCCTCACCTTTAAAATTGAAAGTAGCTACAATTGAAAATGATGCATCAAGTATTAACAACATCAGGTATAATAGTTTAGTTGGTCTGCCAGTGTTCTGCAGAATGCGCACCCAGAGTGTTTGTGTCAACACATACAATATGCCGCCTCACTACAGTGATGCACTCATGTGGCCAGATGGAGAGAGCATCAGTTTTAATCTGCACCTGTGTGCATTGGTGCACCTTGATATAATAAGCTGTCTTGAATGTGTTTGTGTGGGCTGTCATCGTGGGATTGTGTCTGTGTTCAAACCAAGCAGATCCTCGGCTCCCCTCCTCTGACACAGGAGGCTCCAGCGGGGCTGTCTGTCGTTTAGGACTCGTAAACAAGGTGCATGTTGAGAGTCGAAGGGTCCTGCTGCTTTGGTGTCTCCTGTCTGCTGTCAGAGAACATGGAACACAGTAGAGCAGCAGAGAAGAGATGAGGATGAGACAGGAAGAGATGGAAGAGGACAAGACAGAAGCAGACATATGAGGAGAAGAAACACAGAGGGAGGGATGACAGGAACATGGACAAAAAAACAAGAGGAAGCAGAGAAGAAGCCAGAGGAGGACTAATGGAGGACAGGATAGGGCAGAATGACAGCCAAAAATTATAAGAGGATAGTATCGAGTACAGCGACAGTAAATTCTTAGGACGCGAAAGAGAACAAATCGACAAGGACCTGACAAAAGAAGCAAAAGATGAACAGAAGGAAAAGAGGAGAGCCATTTCTAACGACTTTCCGTAAATCAAATTATCGTTTGGTCTATGAGATGTCAAATCTCGAAAAATGCCCATTGCAATATCTTTGGTAACAAGAGGGTAAAGTAAAAGGAGAGAAATAAAAAACAGAACAGGATGGGGCCAAAAGGCACTCTGAAAAGACAAAAATAGCCACGATTTTACCAATGGGGCATAAAATAAGTAGACAGTTCGTGCAAGGGTCAATAGTGAATCCATTGTCACTGCCAGGGCTTAAGAGGGACTTAATCAGGGCTCCCTTGGGGCTTGTCACTGGGGCGTTTGGCCCAGAAAATACCCTTGAGCCAAACAGGGCTCTGTGGTACAACGTGATGGCAAAGTCAGAGCTTACCTGTGGGCTGAGGCTGGGAGATCGGTTATTTAAAAACAAGGAAGTTGAGCAACTCACCAACTTGCTACTTTTTTTCTTTCACCACACCTCCCTCTTCTGTGCTGGTATTCGGAGGATCGTGTATACAAACAGGTTGGCAGTGTCTGCAGTAATCAGCAGGGAGACTGTCTGGGATGTGGCTCTGACACCAGAATTAGGTTCAGTCAATTAGTTTTTTACATTAATCTATTTAACTAATTAAATGTGAATTTGCTTATTTTAATAAAATCTTCATAAAAGAACATCCTCATTTCCTGTCTCTGTTACGTGTACACCGTGTACAGCTTTTTATAGTGTAGGGCTACAGGATTCTTACCTACAAGCATGTACTGGTTTAAAGATAGTTACTACTATCCCACTGTGGCTTGATAGTATAATGTTGGGCCTCTAAGTACAGGAGGAGAAGAGGGATACAAAACAGGAAAAGCCAGAAGATTAACAGAAGATAACAGGGAGGGGGGTCGATATGACATATGCAAGAAAATTCCAAAAAGACCTAGATGTAAAATACAGATATGGGCATATAACTTAAGTGTGGGAGACAAAACACTGGAAAATATGACAAGAATTAGAAGACAAAATGACAACAGAGCAGTCGGGAAGTTGATAAAGCAGAAGAGTTTAGAAAAGAAGAAAAGAATACAAAGCTCAGAAAACAGGACAGGAGAGATCAAACAGGATGAAAAGGACATGATATAAAAGAACAGATCAAGACAGAGGAAGACAAACCTGAAGAAGATGAGACAGGAAAGAAACCATGTTAAACCAAAAGATTAAAGAACAAAATCAGTACAGAGAAGACACGGGGGGGCAGGGCAGGAGCGTGGTGGAAAGACATGGAGGAGGACAAGACAAAATTTTTTTTGAAAAAGACAAATAAAACAGAAGAAAAAACCTATAGGATGGAGAGATATCATGAAACAGATCTCATGATCAAATAGGACAAAATAGAAGAGACAAAAAGGAACAAAAATGAGGAAAACAACAAAAGAGGACGAAATCATTCACTGACTACAACAAACACACATTAAAAACAACACAAGACAGTGTAAGGCAGCTGAAGTCAGTGACCATCAACTTGTGTGATGACCTGCCAACTGACATCAAGACCTCACTGTACATCGTCTCTGTGTGATTTCTATAAAAAAGTGCTTTTTTTTTTTTGTCTGTGCTCATGTATGTGTACTGAAAGATTTGTGGTTACCCCCCCCCCCCCCCACCCCACACACACACACACACACACACTGACACACTGACACACAGACACACCGCTCACCTGCAGGTGGTGGGTGGGAGTGGGAGGATGGGGTGTGTGTTTCGCTGTGGGCCCTGCAGACAGGGCGATCAAAGGCTCCTCAGTCTTTGTCTGCTAACGTTGAATAGACAATAGTAAAGAGGGCTCACTTTGATTTCAGCTCACTTTTATTGATCACAGAAGAGCAGGGATTGAAATATGAGAGACAGCCCTGAACTGGATTCCTCTCTAGCTATTGATTATATCCAGAACAGACAGCATTTCACAATGATCCAAGTTTTTATTTTATCCTCTCTCTTTTTTTTGTTTTTTTTTTAACCTTGAAAATGTGTGTCTGGCTCCCTGCCTGTCTTTCAGGTGCAGCTCATAGTGCTCTGACTACCATTACTTTATCAGGCGGTACCTAGTCTAAAGTCTCATTTTCTAACTGCTTCTTATTTCAGAAATTGACATCCCAAACATGTTTAAGATATGCTGACAGATGCCCCCAACCCCACTGTGTGCCTTTCCATCAGTCCCACTCTCCCTCCTTGGAAACCTGACTTTTAGGAGGACATTTTGTTTCCATAACTTAAGAGGCGGAACAGTCAGTGTGTTTTGGAGGCAGGGGACCGGGTGGAGGGCGTGGAGGGGTTGGCTGCAGCACCGGGAGGACCGTGGGAACACGGAAACACAGAATAGCAGCAACAAACAGTCATATGGCGCTCCTCTCCCTTGCGTGTATGGCCTCAACTCATCTCATGGCAGCTGTCTTTAAATCACTCCCGATTTGCAAACTGCGTGGCCTAAATTTGAAACAAGCAGTTTACCGTCCCAGGTTCTGAGGTAGGATGCAGAACTGCCAGCGAGCTCAAGTGTGCAGCGGTTTCAGGTCAGCTTTGCCAGTAATTGAAAATGGAATCAATCCTGGTACAACAGTAATGAGGGGAGAGAGAAACTGCAGCATTACATAATGTTGCATGATTGTATAGTTGAACAGCAGTTCAAATATGACTCATGGGTTTGCAGTAAGCGCCTCAAAGTGGCATCTTCTGCTCAGGAACAGATTCTTCAGCAGCACATAAACATTTCTCTTGGTATCTACTTCTCTTTATCTCATGGCAGAGGTAGAGATTGTGTGTGTGTGCGCAGCCGACAAAGTCCCTTCATCTTTAAGAGTGACTCTTTAGGGCCTGTTTAAGTTGAGCTGACAGATGTGGTTATTTGGGGACAGCTCATTGGCAAGTTTATGGCCAGAGTGCTTATTTTACTGGGGCCGAGCACATGTGCTTGTGACAGTGAGGGAAATCCTTTTGGAAGTCTGGCATACGGTAGGAGACTTAAGAGGACATAAAACCCATCTGATGTTGTTTATCACAAAAAAAAAATACAGAGATTGTTCAAGATAATAAGATGATAAAGTTTGACAGTAAAAGTAAAATCTGGTTTTTATATTTTTAATTTGTCTTGAATTTGAATGATCATTTTTGCACTGTATATACTTCTTGGCCAGCATGGAAGTGATATACAAATACATTTAAAGTTGTAAATGTGTTTTTTGTGCTTTTTATAAGGAGCTCATATAGGTTATATAAATTAGGTTATATAAATTAACTGATATTAAGCAAACTTACAATATGCACCTCCACATGCTTTTTCCAGCATCTTGAAGCACTTCCCATAGCTGTTCTGTGAATTCAGTCTGTCTCTGTGTCTTCTATCCCCGACTGAGTCCATGATGTTGAAATCAGGACACTGTGGTGATCAAACCATCTGTTACTGGATGGTTCAGATGAAGACGATTTGAAGATGATTCCGGATGGGTGGTTTTCGTGCTGCACAGCGAGTCTGGGACCAGTCAGATGCCTCCATGAGTACAGTGCGATGAATCTAAATCTCAATACCTGATGTGCTTAAAGCTGTTGAACAACACTGTGTAAGGCAGATTTTCCTACTGTTTGAAAGACTGTTTGAAACAAGGATCGTGCAGGGACGTTCACATTCCTCCTTTCAAACTGTACAAATACACACTAAAAAGTTTGTGTGCACAAACTCACACGGCATCTCTCCCTGTTTACAGGCTGTGGTCTGGTTGTCACAGATGGGACAGAGGTAGTCACCAAGTCTCACACAGGAAGTTAAAAAAAAGCAGTGTGCGTGTGTGTGTGCATCGAGGAGGACTCTCCACATCTGACACACCCCTGGCCACCTGTAAAGAGTCTCTGTGAGGATCGGGTTTCTTTTGAACATGTTTAAGACAACATTTGTTCCCAATAGTTTACAGTTTGTGAAAGCGCCTGCTCCGGAAGGCTGGGCTGCTGCTTCAGAGGGTAAGTTTTGCGGGGCGGCATTTTATAAACCTCCTGTAGGCCTGCTGGATGGATGGGGGAGAAGCAGTGCATGCCTTTTAAGGGCCCCTGATGGGTTTAGAGAGCCACTTGGCTTTTTATTTTGGCTCACCTCACTGCGGGCTGCTTGTTCTTTACTGTGCTTCCCCTGTGATGGCCTTATGGTTACAGATTAAGGACATGCAGAGCAAGAGCTACAAAAAAAAAAACTGTTTTTGTGTGCACACACCCTTATTTTGGGGGTTTATTGTGAAAAGCGTCTCTCTTCACATATGTTGGTGTGTCAGCCACAGTGCTGATGAGTGACGCCAGTTGCGGCCTGCTGGGTGTAGCTTCCAACTGATAAATGACTGCAGGGATTGTCTTTCTTTACCTGAACCTCTTCACATTCTCCCTGGAGAGCAGGCGCTGACAAATATTCTAACCTGAAAACCGAGGGGGCCTACAAGACAACTGTTTCATTCTAAATATGAGTTTAACCTGTTTAAAGTTACTGAAGTTCAAACAATAGCAGCCTTCAAATGATGAAGAGGATGTGCTGCTGTTCCCGCCTGTGCTTGGAGACTGTCCCTGGTGATTCTCATCTCCCAGCAAACTAATATGTTTGAAGCAGAGGCTGCCATTGCCAAGCATGCGCCACAAGCTATTTCAAATGTGCAAAAAATATTGATATTCCAGGCTTCTGCAAACAAAACAAACAAACGGAGGGAAGGAGAATAAAAATCAAGTCGATGTCCCCTGGAACGGCCCCATTTTTCTCCCTCAGAACACTCACAGATCGCCTGGGACAAATGATTTACCACTAGATTTTTTCTTTTCCTTCTTTAAATGCACATTAATACACAATAGTTTAATTGATTTTAAAGTCACTAAGAATCATAGAATCTCTCAGCTCATACGTGTAAGTAAAATGCATTAAATGTCCTTATTTTAATGTGTTGCTCTCTTTCTATGCAAATTCATAAACAGACAAGTTACAAATTAAATGGAAACCCATCAGAAAAGCTTTAGGGAAATTATCCCTACATATCTTTGCAAATCCACTGGCGGGTTGGTGCACCTGTCTTCCAAAAGGTGCGAGATTGCAATCTGGTGACTGTGAATGCCATAGCGTAAGATTCCCATCATTTTAATCCTCACACAACCATCTGTGCTGTATGGATGGAGGTATTATCATCCCGGTTGATACGACTCCCATCAGGGTGGAAGAATAGCTTTGTGTTGATTTGGAGCAGCGCGACCCTTAAAGGGTACCCAAACCACGGCCACTGGGCCTTTTCGTTGGAAGGGTCATGCTTTCAGACCAGTACAGGTTTCTTTCTTAGCCCATAACATATACTCGGCCCATTCTCAAGAAGTGTGTCATCACTCACACAGACTACACAGCTTTGTTCCACATATCGGTAGTTTTTGTACAACTGAACTCAGAATTGTGTGGAACTCACTGTCATCAACATCTGACCCCACTTACTGATGTCTTTCTAGTAGATCTAAATGTGGATATCACTGCAGTTGCTGGTTCCAGTAAAACCCTAACCCTAACACCCCCTTCCCCTGTTCCTCTAGCCTCCTGCTTAGCAGTTTTACACATGTTAATTAATCATTTATACAATGCAGTGCATCTGTGTGGAAGCATCTGCACTCGTTGTGTTTTTCTCTTTTGTCACATGCCTGGATTTTGTGACCGTGATTCACGGGTAGTGCAGTGAGGAGTTTTCACCACAAGATGGACTTATGGATGCATGGAAATGCAACGTATGGGAGATGACAGCGAAAATGCTCTTACTGTTACTTACTCTTCTGTAGATGCAAATGATATCAACAATGATGATAAATGAATAAATAAACTTTTTAATCATTACATCCAAAATGCAGAGCCAGTTATTAGCATTACTTTGAAACAGAGGAGTCTGTGAGGGTGGGGCCATAGTAGCTAGGAAAGGCCAAACAACTTGTGTGTTAATTCCAGATATTTACTTTTGTTTGTTTTCACTGTGTTCAAGGCTCCATGGGAGCAATTTTTGCTGTGATGAATCTCAACAGCAGTCTCTGTGGAGTTCATTACAAGGAGAAAGCCAGTGCCCACCCCCACTGCTTGCTGGCCAAGAGGGATTTTGAGGACCCAGAGGGATGGGTTAGTTTGGGGGTGGGGGGGTGGGGGAGTGGAGGGAACGTACAGAATTGAGTGAGGGTCTGGAAGGAGGGGGCTACCCATGAGACACAGGGTAAGGAGTCCATAAACACTCAGCTAATGACCTCAAACACACTAACAACACTGCAGTAATTAAGAGAACGGCACGAATGAAGAAAATCACAAAGGAAGAAGCAGAAATATTTTCTTCACTGTGGAAAAAAGAGGAAAAAAAGAGACTTCAGTGCACTAATACAAGCTACTTGTGTCCAAATCAAACTCCTGTACAAGACAAATGCCATCCAAGAAGATGCAAAGCCTTCTCTCTTTAGTGTCTTTGCCATTTGAGAATAAACACACATTGGCAGTGCCAAATATGGTAGAAGCAGCAAAGGAAATAGATGTGATATGTGATGCTGACAGGCCATTGGTTTCACAAGTGTTCAATTGATTTATAAAAAGAATACTTCCTGTTATGTGGTGTTAAACTCTAACACTTCTTCACTGTACCAGGAAATATTTATCAGTATGTGAATGCAAGGTCTTGATTTCCTTCCTTACACGCTCATAATCACCTCAACTCCTGGATATGGCGGGTCTCTGCTGTCGTCTCATTCTACTACTATTCTTCCCTGGGATTATCGCTTTGGCCACTAGTAAGTAAATTTGATATTTAATTAGTTCTAAAAATCAGATCTGATGCAGAATGAGGCAGAGCTATACTCACAACTGTTTGCTCATCTTACTAGAGAGCAGCAAAGGGTCGCTTTGAAATCAAACCCCAGCTGATGTAGTTATTCTACAAATGTAAGAAAATAAATAATTGCTTAAGCTCTTGTTCAAGGATCGTACAATAAAACACAAAAACATTTAGACTTTATTTTTACTTTTTTCGATCTGCATTTATCTTTTTTGTTATTTCAGGTTTAAAATGGTCATTTAATTACAATTTTCTAAATAAATCATAAATTAGATTAATCCTCTGTTCACGGTAGACTCTCAAAGCAAAACAACAAAACAAAAGAAAATATTTCATGATACATCAGCTAATTTCAGTCACTCAGTAGAACTGAACGTGTGTTCAAATGTCCGTTTGTGCTTATGCACATTTACAGATAATGTGATTTTCTGTCAGTGAAATGCTTAAAGCTGCTCCATCCCTGTCACCATTTTTTCTTCTATATTATTTGTTGTTTAATTCTTATTTATTGGACTAATGTGTCAAGTCAAGTCAAATTTATTTGTATAGCACATTTCATATACAAAACTATTTCAAAGTGCTTTACATAAAATAAAAGCATTACAGCGGGGAGTGTAAGAAGCATTAAGAATACTAAAAATAACATAAAGAGAAAACATATAAAATCATTAAAATGAATTAATTAAAAACAAGCAACAGTCTGGATAAGTTCAAAGATATCGTGCAGATTTCATGCATAGACACATGAGAAGAGGAATGTTTTGAACCTGGATTTAAAAATGTCTCGACTGGCAGTTTGTTCCACTTGTTTGCAGCATAACAGCTAAATGCTGCTTCTCCGTGTTTAGTCTGGACTCTGGACTGGACCAGCTGACCTGAGTCCTTGGATCTAAGAGCTCTGCTAGGTTTATATTAATATTTTATATATTAATATGCAATTTATTTGACTCAGTAATTACTTCAAGTGAGTGTGCTCAAATACCAGCAAATTCAAAACCAAATTCTAGGTCTGCAGTCTATTCTCTGAACAACATGGTAATATTCTGTCTTCTTCTGAATGTTAAAGGTGGGGTATGAGATCTTTGAAAAACGGTTCTTGCAAGCTATATTTTTGAAAAAACACAACCTTGCCTCTCCCTTCAGCCCACCCCTCGAAACCACGCCTTCAAAACACATGAACGAGTCACGAGTCTGTGAACGCACAGGGGGGAGGGGTGAGGGTGGCTGACGGTTGATTGGCGTGTCAGAATCCAATAGAAGTAACTCTCATCATTACTTCTATTGGTCAGACATTTCCTCTTGCTACACCCTCTACAATGGACTAAAATATAAAAAAATTTTTCCAAACATTCTATTTTAGTGGGTGCAATGGGGTCGTGAGGAGGTTTTCAGACAATATGATAAAAAATGCTCCAGAAAACATCTCATACCCCACCTTTAATGCAGGGCTCTCAAGTCTCACGCAATGAGCGTGAAACACACGCATTTCAACAAGTTCACACGCTCACACGCCACACATGCCATTTCTCACGCTGAGAAATTATCAACTTCGTCGCACAGAAATTCTAATGGCCTATACTATGGGGTAAGAAATCGGTCATAAAGAAACGTGCATCCGTGCAAATAATCTGCGCATATTTGGGAAATGTGTGCGTCTTTGGTTGTAGTTGAGCATAAAATAAATATGTGCAATCTCTAAAAATGAGTCCATCTGTGTTTATAATGGGTTGTGTTTTGATATTTGTCAAAATACGAATTGAAAAGTTACGACATTAAAAAATACATACACGAATCGAAAAGTTACGAATCAAAAAGTTACGAATTCAAAAGTTACGAATACAAATTTCTCAAGTGCAGGAAAGGGGACAAAAATACGTCATCGCTGACGTCATCACGTCACGTGATACTAGAACATATTTTGACTTTGACCACAGTGCGACAACCCATGTAATGCTCTGGATTTGAATAAACTTTGTCTGTAGAGGGTATTGGGGATAGCAGGGTGGTATTATGTGGTGACTTTAACGCACATGGCACTTTATGGGGGGGCACTAGAGACGAGCCGAATGGGGATGTGATGGAACAGTTGATGGAAGAGAAAGGTCTGGTCTGCCTTAATGATGGGCGAGGAACCAGAATTGATGTGCGCACTGGAAATACTTCAGCTTTAGATTTAACGTTGGTGAGTAGCAACATTGCAAGTTTCTGTGAATGGGAGGTGAGGGAAGATTCAACGGTGGGTAGTGACCATTTTCCAGTAGAAAGTAGACTTTTACTGAGGGGGATTGTAACTCAGGGAGGTATTGGTAACAGGTGGATATTTGGTAAGGCTAACTGGAACCTTTTTCAATATATTGCTGAAATGGAGATGGATAAGATTAAGATTGATGAGGATATTGAAGCCATGGATAAAGGAATAAGAAAAGTTTTAATAGAGGCTGCAGAACGCTGTGTCCCGAAGAGTAGTGGTAGTGGTAGAATGAAGAGACAGTCTGTTCCATAGTGGACGGATGAATGTAGTAAGCCAATCAAAGAGAGAAATCTAGCACTGAATGTTTTAAGAGAAACTTTGACCTTTGGAAATTTAGTGAGAGCTACTGCACGAAGGGTTGTGAGACACGCAAAGAGGGAAAGTTGGAGTAAGTTTTGTGATAGGATGGGGAGAACAACTGCGGTAGGGGAGGTTTGGGGTGCAATCAAAAGCATGAGGGGGATTCGTAGAGAACGGCAATACCCTGTCCTTAAATTACAAGAGGAAGTTGCAGTGGCTGATGAAGAAAAGGCTGAAATGATAGCCAAGGCCCTGGTTAAAATACACAGCTCTGATAATCTGACAGTCTTGGGCAAGCATGGACGGGAGGAGACAAAAGCGGCTTACCCAGATGTTAGATGGAGGGAAGGAAATGGGGGTACAATAGATGCCCTGTTTACCCGTGTGGAGGTGGAAAGGGCTATAGGGAGATCTGGTAACTCAGCTCCAGGTAAAGATAATGTTTGTTATGCCATGCTCAAGCAGCTGGGGCCAATGGCTATGGCCAAGCTCCTTGGATTCTATAATAAGGTGTGGGAGCTGGGCATTCTCCTCAAAAGCTGGAAAGAGGCTATTATTATCCCGATAAGGAAACCAGGTAAGGACCCTTCGAACCCGTCCAATTATGGGCCCATTGCACTTACATCACATATGGGGAAGATAATGGAAAGGATGATTGCTGAAAGGCTATTGTATCACGTGGAAAGTAAAGGCTGTATGTCAGTGTTTCAAAGTGGGTTTAGAAAGGGGAGAGGAGCATGGACCCAGTTGTTTGTTTGGAGACAGATATTCGAAAAGCCCAGGCTAACAAAGAGTCAGTCTTGGCTGTGTTCCTGGACGTAGAAAAGGTGTACGATATGGTATGGAAAGAGGGTCTGATGATTAAATTAAGCGAACTTGGCGTATCAGGGCATGCTTTTAATTGGATTAAGGATTTCTTATTTGATAGACTCATTCAAGTTAGAATAGGAGGGGCCTTGTCAGGGCGATACGCAGTGGAGAATGGGACTCCCCAAGAGAGTGTAATAAGCCCTCTGTTATTCTCTATTATGATTAATGATGTCTTCAAGCAGGTTGATGATGGTGTTGGTCGCTCATTGTTTGCAGATGATGGGGCATTATGGAAGCGGGGACGGAATGTCGATCACATAGTCTTGAAAGTGCAGGAGGCAATCCGTTCTGTGGAGGAGTGGTCAAACGCATGGGGCTTTAAGTTCTCTATTGAGAAAACTAAAATGTTACTTTTTACAAGGAAGAGGAATGTGAAAGTACTATTGAGAATGTATGACCAGGTAATTGAACAAGTTAAGGAATTTAAATTCTTAGGTGTATGGATGGATTCTAAGTTGACATGGAGAACTCACATTTCGCACACGGTCACAAAATGTAAGGGAGTCTTAAATGTGATGCGGTGTCTACGGGGGATGGATTGGGGGGGCAGTAAATCAGCCTTGAAAAGGATCTATATAGTGTTGATTAGGTCTGTACTGGATTATGGATGTGTGGTTTATGACTCGGCAGCAATATCGACTCTTAAAAAGTTGGAGGTGATTCAGGCGCAAGCACTGAGGCTGTGCTGCGGTGCTTTTAAGACTTCCCCTGTAGCAGCCCTTCAGGTAGAGGTGGGTGAAATGCCCCTAGCTCTGCGACGGATGCAATTAATTATGCACTATTGGGTTAATCTCAAAGGGCATTTAGGGAATCTCCACCCTGCAGTCAACACTTTGCAGCAGTGTTGGGAGAGCGAGAGGGCGAAGCAGGAATGTTTTGCATGGAGAGGTAATAGGCTTGCAGAATTGATGCCTTTCACTCAGATGCGGTTTTCCCACTCTGTGGCGTTGTCTGTAACTCCTCCATGGCTGTTTCCATCCGTTACTGTGGACTTCAGTATCCTGGATAGGGTGAGGTCACGCAAGCCACCCACTGACGCAATTCAGCTTGAGGAGGAGAGGTTAAGACTTGTTTATGGCTCCTGTATTTCTGTATTCACAGACGGTTCAAAGGACCCCAAGTTAGGTTGCACAGGCTTTGCTTATGTTTTATGGTAAAGTGTCGAAGGTGGTATAAATGTGTTCAACCCTCCTAATCCACTATACTCCAGGTAAGTGTCCAGAATAAACAGGACAACAGAGAGATGCGTCTATCAATAAATTACAATTTTTATTAGAAATGATTTGGACACAGATAGGATAAAAATAGTATCGGAGCAATGCAGGCAATAACTCCTCAGGCCGCCAATCCTAGATATCAGTTTTATGCATTTAGGACCCAAAACACTAGTTAAAATATGGCACCAATACACGTCTCACACTACACACAGATAAGGTGCTTAAAACAGTTCAAATCACAGCAAAACAAAAGCGCCCCAAAATGTACAATTAGTCTGAAATGGCAGTCTGAGGAATAAGTTGCTCAATATCAAATAAAAGAATGAATGATGCCTTCTAACGATACCAAGGTTTTAAAACAAATAAAGAAATAAAATTAAACAAAAGCCCGTCCTAACAAACTCCTTTTATGGGGAGAAAAAAAACAGCGACAGTCTCTTTATCAGTCTGAGGACACCCGACGAGCCGCGTATCCCCGTCCGCCAATCAGCCGAAACTAATTGCATAGAAAACATATTACACTCAACATTCATTCCGTTTGTATAAACCCTCATGCATCAGTATATAATACTCACATATACACGCCTTGTGTTAGTGATCAGTGCCCCTGCGTTTGCGCTGCAATCGTGGGACGCTGAGGAAATCAGAACGGTAAACAACAGGACGCACAATGCCACACAATGTGCGCATGAACAGGGATTAATTATAAACTGCAATATCGAAAGCGCGTGTACCTGTACAGCAACGGATTCGTCTATTCAGTGGCGACTGAGCACGGAGACCAGGCGTCCCCTCACACTGGCTGAGTTCCCAATGACCCGGCAGAGGAAGAGAAAGGACGAATCCTGCTACCGGCACACCTAAATAGCCTCCCCAGGTGAGGAGGCAGCGCTGCCTGCTGGCGAGGACCCCGTTTGTCATCCCATCTCTGCATGTTTCTGTTAAAAAGAGGACACCAGATAATCTAGCAGTCTTTACAGTGGAGTTGTTGGCAATCTTAGCAGCCCTTCAGTGGCTAGAGAGTGCCAACATAAAGGAGGTAATCCAGTGGCGGTTCTAGGATTTTTCTGAAACAGGGGCCACCATGGGGCCAAATGTAACCTTCAGGGGCCAACAGTGTCACCACCATCTGATATCCAGTGATGACGCTGCTTAAATAAACATCAATTGGCGACAAGGCAATACACACATTATCCAGCAGGCGGTGAGAAAACATAATAGTCTTACTAAATTAATTTACCAATCATAGCCTCATGGTAAATAGGCTACCAACCTGATTTGGATATTTTGTTTAGTGTATTGCATACTGTAATACATCATACCTACATATTGCAATTTATTTTAAACTTACTCTTCTACAGTTTACTGACAGTAAAGAACATCTACTTCTAGTCTACTATCCAAAACCCAAAAAGGAATAATTCAGTATACCTTTTGAAACTGAAATAAAAAAAATCATGAATTAGTAACGTTTGTAATAAAAAAATGTTTAATTCAGTGTGCATTAAGGACACATAAAACACACAAAACATAAAACATACCAGCTTTTAACTGTATATACAACAACATATTCAATCTCATTCTCCCTCCCTCCTACTATATTTGTGAGCACCTTCCATTGACTCCAATGCATTTTACTAGCATTCAAAATTAGTGAATGCTGAACTGTGCCCTGACCAAAACAATCCCTAACCCTAACCTGTCAGTAAAAAAATGTTTTTTGGATTTTTAGTACTTTCATCAACAACAAAATATATTTATAGCAGCTTTTCCTTCTTGTTTTTTTTTTTAATAGTCACTAGTCCTAACAAGGTAGCAAAAACCATGTATACAACTGCGCAATTCCCTTTCTTTTCATGCTGTCTGCTGCTATCTCTGCCAAAATCTTAATATTACACAAAACACAAAATCACACATCTTAATGTTAAGCGTTGAACCAGCAGGTCAAAGCTATTGCTATCCTACCAACAAAATAGCAACTTATGACACAAGTGCAGTGGATAACAAGTTTAGAAGCCAACCGTTTTATGTAGTCACAGTTTAATTTAATATAAACCTGAACTTAACAACAAACAAGAAGATTTGACTCACCAAATAACAAAGTCACCTTCTTAAGCTTCCAGCTCGAATTCAAGTAATTAATATGCCATGCACACTAAAACATGAACACTGAAGTAAAGTGCACCATTTTAGATTTAGTACTTTTCTTCTTCTATTCAGTATTGACACAACCAGCGCACTGCCACCCTCAGTTTGGCGGTGGAACTGCAGCAGTGATCATTTAAAGCGCAGTCTGCAACTCTTTTTCAAGCATAATGCCTGGAACTGTCTGGGGATTCTGAAAGTAGTACATTAAATACCCCAATACAAAAAAAATGAGTTCTCTAGGTCCCCTATATGTCCCGCTAGGTCCCTCCAAAGCCAGCAGGTTTGTTTACAAAATTGCAGACCGGACCGGTAAAAGGTAACCAATCAGGTTTACGAGCTGGGCTCTGCTGCCTGTCAATCACCGATTGTGCACGCGTAATACAAGGTAGGCTCGTCCCCACGCTTATTTATCTGGACTATTGAACTTCATTACGGGCTAGTCTACTTACTGTGTCTTCCATGATCGCAAATGACAGGTGAGTTGATGAATGAGGAGTCGTGTACGCAAATCTGGCGTGCACGTAGACGTGCACGAGTTCTCATGTGTTTTGATGGGGCGGGACAGGAAGTTGAATAACTTTTTATTTTTCGGTTAAAAAATAAGCATTTCTTGCATTTTGCGACTACGGAGGTCACCGTTTTCAACTTCAAGCGTTCTGATAGATCATGTAAACTCTTAAAATGCCAAAAAGTAGGACTTTACGTATGACAACAACAAATCCTGCAGACTGCAGCTTTAATTCTCCACTTGTTGTTCTCGCCTGGTGATTGACAGGACAGGGGCACTTCAGGGGCCAATCAAATTAGAGGCGGGGCCTCGGCCCCCCTGGCCCCGCCTCTAGATCCGCCTGAGAGCATCCACACAGGCCTCCCTGATACCTGCCTGTATATGATATTCTTTAGCATGTTATCTGCTGGTATTACGTCAGGATTTCGCTGGTCTAAAATGAGCATTTTTACAGTAAAACCACTGGCTCCTCCTAAATGTGGCAGCAGTTTTGTTTTGCCTGAACCGAAAGAAGATGGTAAATGTTGCCTTCGATGTGTGGACATATCACGCCATGATATGCAGTTTTACTGCATCATATATAGTTTCTAGGGCTGGGCGAGTTAACTCCTTATTATCGCGTTAACTCGTTAATTATTAAACACCGATAAATATTTTATCACGCATTAACGCAGTTTTTGCGCTTTTGTGCCTTTAATGGGTAGAAAACTTCAGAGAGACAGGAAGCAGGGGGCAGAGAGAGGGGGAACAACAGGCAGCACAGGGCCGTCCAATGTGGGACTCGAACCAGGAGTCAGCTGCAGCGAGGACGTACGTAAATATAAATAGGGCGCCTGCTCAACCCACTACGGCACGGACCACCTCTGTTTTATTATTTATTTTATTATTGTAAAAGTCTGTTGCTCACAGGCTTTTATTTTGTAAAAGTCTGTTGCTGTCTGCTGCAGAACCGGAAAAGAAAGTAATCGGCGGATCCACCAAACATGGAGAAGGGTACGGAACTTTTACTAGGCCATTTTCATTTTAAAGTTCTTCCAGACGGCGGAGTCGACAGAACCAAAGTCATCTGTAAACTCTGCCAAGTTGAATTGTCTTCTCAGCGTAGTAGTTCCAGTCTAAAATATCACTTCAAGGCAAAACACACAATTAATTCGATTAAAATTTTCCATCGTTGCTCAGCCCTAATAGTTTCACAAGTTAGATTAAAGGAAAAAGAAATACAGCAAGATTATCAGAGTGGAGGTTCAACTGAAAATCAGTAGGACATATATTTGACAAACTGTACATAAAATGCACAGATGGGAAACACAGAAAAAGAAATTCACACATGCATGCATGTTAACAGGCTGACTAATAAATATACAAGATCTGTGGTTGAAATGATTTCCTGACAAGCAGCACAGCTCAGATGAAGCTTCCTGCCATCGGAGTAAAGTGGTAAAGGTAGTTTCCTCCCTCACAGAAAAATGAAAAGCTCTTTTGTTAGCTGCACCTGCGAGGCAGTGCACCCCAACTCCTGGACATGTCTGGACTGTGTGGCGCTACCATACTGCTGCTGATGCCTGGGATCGTTGCTCTGGTCAAATGTGAGTCACCAACTTCAGTGTCGACTAAATTGGCATTTTAATGAAAGAACTGGGAAAAGAATGGAGGTTTGTTACGAGGTCGAGTGCTTCAAGAGTAAAAAAAAAAAAAAAGAAATAGAAAAAATTAAACAATGACACAAAAGCATTTTAAAGGTGACTGCATTCGTTAGCATGAGAAGAATGAAATATCTTTTCATGGCTTTAAAATTTGCAACTGAAAATGTAATGCTCATCTGTTGTTGTCACCGAACAGATGAGTTTGCTTTCATCTGATTCATAAAATACGTGAAACAGCCTGAGATGTGAAAGTAAAAATATATGTTTCACAGTAATTTAAATAAGACAAACACATAGTTTAAAAGTCGTTTGGTTAAGAATATCTATTTTTTCTGAATTAAAAATAAAGCGAGATAGATGTGAAACTGATTGAAGACGTGACAGTTTTGTAGAGTACGACAACACAAGATGTTTGACCTTCAGGTTCCATCACAAAATATTTTCTCATCATTACAGTAATATGTGTAAGAAGTGCACCTTAATGCTCCATAATAACATTTTATGAAATACGATTTAAGAGGAGAGTTCGAGTGACTTGAGAAAAAGTTACAGTCTCAGCTCTGTGCCGACAAGAAAACTGTCACAGGACACGCAAGCATTTAAGATTAGCATTTTAAAATTGATGATAAATGTAAACAATTTGGTCACTACTTAGAAATCATTATCAAGTCTTACATTTTATCTTTAAAAGAATCACTCCATTCTTTTCATTCAGTAACAAATCATTTCAGAGTCTTTACATTTTAACCAATGAAACAAAATACTGAATTAAAAAGTCTGACGTGATTAAAATAAGCAGAATATAATTGGACAATAAATTAATCATGACTTGAGGTGTTAACACAGGATTTAATATACGCATATATATATATATATATATATATATATATGTAGTGTTTGTTGTGAGAAACATAGAAAGTACAGAATAAAAGTTTAGTTTCCTTAAAAGATTCATAATGTTTTGACAGTTCATCACATGTGCCTTTCACAAATGAAAAAATGATTAAAAAAAAAACAAAAAAAAACTTCTGCAGTTTAAATAATATACATTATTTGTTGGTATTTTTACAAGATTCACAGCCCGACTACAACTGCAGAAGCAGCAATCACAGCAACGCTTTAATAAAACATAAAACCTACGATAAACAAATGTCTTTCTATCTTTTTTTTCCCTTCAAATTTTCATTATTTTTTGTAAAAATTAAAAGATTCTGATTGCATATCACTGATACTCTCTGTGTGTTGAATATTCGCAGCCTCGGAACTAACAAGTGTCTGCGCGACTTCCTGGCTGCTCTTCTATTGATAATAGCTTCACGTGGCAAACAGCTCGATTAAGATAAATAAATAAATTAATTAAAAACAGATTGAAATTTTACACTAATTAGTTACACTTTACAGAGCCGGTGTCCAAAACTTGCATTTTACTTCAGGAACAACCAGGAAAAAAGGGGATTTTCCGAGTCAGCGTGGTGTCATTGACACATATTGTTATTAACCTGCTGTTATGTCTTGAGGATATAGTTGTTTTATTTATTTATTTTTCTTTTGATCATTTAAGAGTGTATTTCCAAAAGCATAGACAGTGGACACAGACACTGCTGATGTACAAGCTGCAAACAGATCATAAATATTTATAAAGTGTTTTGACAAAATAATTTAAGTGTTCATGATGCAAAATCCTTTTCCATTTTTCTACTCTTTTCCTAAAGTTGAACCAACAACCCCTGAACAAACTAAACCGACCCCAGAATGTGAGTAGCAGTTTAAAAGATGATCGGTCCATCCTGTGTTTTTCTCTTATAATGAAAGTATATTTGTAGTGAGTGAACAGAAGTGTTTTATTCATCTTCAGTATCAACATGAAGGAACTGAGATTAAAAATGTCATCAGGAGGTTTATTTGAACAGAAATCTATAAATTCTGTTGATTTTCTCTGCAGGCTCCTACAGTGATAAACCTATCCAGGGTGGTTTCCTGATCGACATCACGTCCCAAAATGTTCCCACTGGTTCCCGGTACAACATATCCATCAATGAAGAAGGCCGACCAGCTCCTGTAGAGCGGCTCAGTATCTCCTATCAAACGTCAAACCAGTCAGAAGAAATCAAACATCTGAAGCCCTGTACTGAATATGAGCTCAGAGTTGAACTTGTTGGCAGTGATGGGAAAACAACACTTTGTAAGAGCTCTGTCAGGAAAAAAAAAACTGGAACAATTAATATGAGTGAGTACAAATACTTCAGATTGTTGTGTATCTTACTTTCTTCTAACTGATCAAATGAAACTGTTTGTAAAACAGAAGCATTTCTGTATTTCAGCTAAAGATCACATTTATGTTACCAACGGCCAGCCTGGACATGTTTGTTACCAAAGCGACTGGGACATCAGCTCCTCATTATCAAAACCAAATAATCCAGATGTGCAGTTCGACAACGCAACAATTTGTTTCAAACTTACAGACGAGAACTTTTGTTCAGATTTTACTGTGAACTTCACTCCAGAAAACTGTGTGAAGTCCTCCTTTAGCATCACAGAATACATCCCTGTTGGTAGGTCCAAAAAGATCAAACTTTATTTTCATGTTTCATTAGAACTGATTTCATCAGGTTTTAAGTTTGTTCTGTTTTTTCAGGTTTTATTGATTTTAGTGGCATAAGTCAGCAGGAACCCACTGGACTTCCTGCAGAGATAAAACCAAAGTTACCTTCAAACTGTGAACATCTCACTGTTGATTACACCTGTTCAGGTAAGATGACAGACAGTAAGGAGAGAGTTTCACCATCAGCAATATTATGAGAAGATTTACATGGTTAAAGGTGGAAACTTAACACATCATGTGGCCAGAAACTGTAAATGATCCGACTCATAGTTTCATGTAAAAATGGATTTTTTCCTTTTCTCTGTGAATCTGTTTAGATTTTTTTTCTCTGAATGAAATTTTAATTTAACCTCCAAGGATAAAGGCTTTTATTAACTGAAATATAAATACCAGAAAATAAATGATGTCATCTTTGTGTCTCCTCAGGAAATGGACGAGATAACCACTCCATAGATATAACTGAGCTGGAGCCCTTCACAGACTACAGCTGCACTGGTCTGATCAAGCACAATAACGTCTCCATTAATAAAACAACTCCCGTCCGGTTCAGCATTAAATGTGGTATGTTAATGTTTACTTTACCTCAGTGGAACGAGGTTTTATCCTCACACAGTTTGGAGTGACATGAGTCACATGAAACAGATAAATTGTCACAAACGTCTGCTGTGTTCCAACAGACCTCACAACAACCATTACGCCGAGCCACAAGACCAATACTTCCATTAAGCTGAGATTGGAAACAACCAGTAACAACTGTCCAGAACGCTCAACACTTCAGAGGCTTTCTTATAAATTTTCTGATGGCTGCAGGTGTAAAAGTAAGTGAAATGATTTACATTCATACATTAAAAGTACAACATAGTTTTTTTTTTTTGGGGGGGGGGGGCTTTTTATGCCTTTAATGACAGGACAGCCAGAGAGAGATAGGAATGCAGGGGGCAGAGAGAGAGGGGAGACATGCAGCAAAGGGCCGCTTGGTGCGGGACTCGAACCGGGGCCAGCTGCAGCCTCTGTACATGGGGCATCTGCTGTACCCACTACGCCACCGACCGCCCCAGTACAACACAGTTTTAAGAGAATTGAAGATGAAAATCATTTTAATTGTTTCAAACATTACACTTAAAGGTACCCCAACTCCACCTGAAGGAACATGTAGCCTGACTGGACTGACACCATACACTAATTATACCTGTGAAGTCCATCACACCTACAACAGCATCAGAGTTTCCAGCGAAACATTTAAATGGAAAACTGAGGCTGGAAGTGAGTGACCGTGAAAGGATTTTTGGTGTAAAATGACCGTACTCAACCTGACTGAGCAAAATCTTTTACACTTACAGTTTCCATTGTGTGATTGCTCAAATGAATCAGAACCTTTTACTCAGAGTTTTTATGGAATTGTGTTCAAATTGCAAATTTATTTACTTCTTCTTTCTCATTTGTTTGTTTCTATATCAGATGAACACACGTCGATCAGCAAATACAACTAAACTTTACATCTGTATTTGTGCGTCACGATTGCCTCTTTTTTCATTCTCTTACAGCACCAGGAAATATCAATGAACCGAATGTGGGTCACCTCGAGAATAATGTGATAAAAGTAACTTGCGAAAAAGTTACTTTTTCTGGACCTGAGAGGAAATACACTGCTCGTCTTCTTGGTGTTGGTGGCAGCACACAAACTAAAGAAAAATGTGATTTTGAATTCAAAGATCTGAGTTACCTTACAACCTACACAGTGGAGGTTTGTATAATCCTATTCTTTTAGTTCGACGCAAACATTATAATTTCTTTACTTAGGTTTCAATCAATTTTGTAGTTCCTAATGAAGAGAAGTTCTGTCTTCGTAGGTGGTTGCTGACAACGGAATATTAAAGAGCAAACCTGCGATAAAAGAATTCAGAACCAGCTGTATGTGCGCTTCAAATAGCTACAAAATCTATAAATACCTTTATCCTGATGTTGAGAACACAACTCAGCTTCTTCTCGCTGTTTGTTGAATATAAACGCCGCTGCTTTGACTCAGCTCTGCTCTAACATTCTGTTTACAGACAACAAGAAAGCTCTTGTTGGTATTTTGTTTTTCATCATCATCACCAATATCTCAGCTGTGGCAGCGTTGTGGTTTGACCACATGAAGAAACACAAAACAAAGTTTAAAATGTAAGGGAAAAAAAAAAAAAATGCATTTGATTTTTTATTAAGTTTCACTGTCGCATTCATCGTTTCATATTCCAGCTTTAATCATTTACGCCGATCTTCACAATTTTGTCCACAGGCAGGCGAATGAAGAAATGAGGTTCAAATCGACAGCATGTGAGTGACTCTTCATGCCATCAGCACGCTTTGTTTTCTATAACAAATACTAAAGAAAATGTCTCCAATGTATTGCACGTTCTAACGTTTTGTTGTTGTAATATAGTTCAGCAGCACTCATTCTATAGTATATTTAAATGTCCACTGATTACAACGTGAAATTTCCTGTTTGTGCTGTAGTTTATGTCAGGATGGTGGTGTGAAGAAGCCAGCGGATGATGAAAGGCCTGATGGAGCTACAGACCAAATCACCATTCACTCTTTGTCATGTAGAGCTTATTTTTTCTTTTCTCTACTTCACAAATTTAATGATCATTATGTTATGAGCTAAGAGCTTCAGTGCAATGTGAATTTTTCCATCGATGTGCACGTTACAAAACGTTAGCAGCTGTTAATTACAAAGTATAAAAGTGGTGCCGATTAATAAAAGTGCCCTCAAAATCAAATTATGTGTTGCATTGAATTCATGTGAAATGTCTTGAACTAAATGTTAGCAAAAGGGCAGTTTAACCCAGTCAGATTAAAAAATGTTGCCCTTCATGAGATTGGAATCTATATGAAGTCCTGTCTTCTATAAACAGGATGCTCTAACACACCGACGTGTAAAAACCCTTCAGCATTTGCGTATTTCACTATAAATGGAAGAATGTGGCTTATAAATGCTTCTTAAGTCAAATCTTTTTCAGAAATTCCCACCAATGTAACTTGAATCTACCTGCAAAAAGGGTGGAGAGAGCAATTTTAAATGAGTAGTGCAGGATGTTTTTTTTTCAATCACAAAAGTAGAAATTGGTAACTTCAAGAAGGCTGAATGCAAGTCTCTTCACATCCCTCTCCGCTGTGCTCCAGCTGCAGACACTCCTCCGAACTCCGGCCGAACTCAACTCACGTGTCAATTCTTCACCCGGGGAAGCTGATTTTTCATCTATCACGTACCATTTTTTTTTTTCAGGCAGTACTGACAGTTTCAGCATATATGACAATAAGCTTTTCTTCTTTAAAAGCTTTACTGACCTGATAAAGAAACAAAAATAAATCCGTTCAGGTTTTTGCACACATTTGCATTTAGACGGATACGAGTATTGTGTGCAACTGCTTATCCGTGGAAAATTAACATAAAATGCAAAGTCAGAAATGATTTTTGCTGTAAAGATTAAATTCAATAGTTGGGGAACGCAGTGAACAAGCAGCGTTTCCAGAAACCTAAACGGCCACAACACAAGTGAACAAAATTATAACCAACTTGACTATGACATCACTTCTTCATCACAATCAACTATTCCTAACAAACAACATGGGAATGATTTAAATGACCTTGAAGTTTGGAGTACAAATACAGTTGCATCCATCAGAATTTCCAAAATCGTGTCATTATCCATAAAGTCGAGAACATGTGTAGAATCCAATTCCACCTTTAGTTGAAGAAGTTTCGCATTGTGCACAAACTGTTTGGGATACATAGCTTTGTGTGCATACAAATAACGGACATGACCGTTTCACATGCGTGTTCTGATGCGCAGTGCTGCTTCTTCCTGCTGAAACATAGAGAATGTGGTTTATTCTGAGTAAGCACAAAGTGGAAGTCACATGACCAGACTTACAGTAATGCTGATGAAATGTGCCTGTACTCCATCTAAGTAGAAAATCACAACTGTAAACCATCCATCCTAATGGTCCAGAATGGAAGCAGATCTACCTTGTCGAACAACAAATGTTATATGTTTAAGTATTATTAAACATGTTCAAAGATGTGAAGTCCACTTGATACAGTCTTTAAAAAACTCACTTCAATGTCCTGAAGAAGTTTGAAAGCTTTATTACATTTAGTTTGCATACAAGCTGGTTGTGATATGAATGATGATATGAAGAAGCAACTAAACAAACCAAGACAATAAATATTAATTGCTAATATTTATTTATTTTTTTTTACTTTCTAGACTCTTCAATACAAACATCAGCGGGCATGCAAAGAAGCTAAAGGCTGGGACACAGTAAAGCATACATAACAAACAGACAAAAACATCAAGAAATAGCCATATTCCTTAAAGTGACTTAGCTCTGTGTGTATTAAACATCCCCTCTGTAAGGATAAAAAAAAAAAAACCAAAAAAACAACTTCAACTCCATTTTCTCACGTAAACAGAAAACATAACCATTTCTGCACAGATACAGACAGTTTTCTTAAAAAGTATGCTGCTTTGGTTTTGTAGGCCATCAATGTAAAATGCACTTTTAAGCCAATATAAATGCAAAAGGTGCTTTAATTAAATATGCTTAAAAAATTGAACTATTAGTGGCTGCCTCCAGGAGCCATTGGAGTCTACTTAAGGATTTTTCTCTTTACTGTACCGATTTGGAAGTCCTATACAGCATCAAAAGTAAAAAACGACTAAAAAGTGCTTTAAAGCAACAGCTCCCAGATGAAACAACAGAATACTGACATGTGTCGGTGTTACACGGACAATCTTGTTTAGAGAGCATTAACAGCACATTATCAGGGCTGCAGTTGAGAAGGATTTAAAAAATAGATACGAAAAGAAGAAAGAAGTTGGGAGGAAACTGCTTTAGCTCTGTCGGGGGGAAGATACAGGAGCAAAATCCAGGGAAGTTTATCCACTTTCCAACAAAAATGGCAAACACTGCTTTTGCTGTAAATCTGTAAATATCAACACATTATGAAAAATATTCTGTTAACCAGAACAAAATAATTTACATTTATTTTCTTGCACCTTTGCACACAACGTTGACAGTTTTGGATGTTAATCAAAGGAAACAATACTAAACGCAACAGGCTTACAGGTTCAATAAGAGGGCTGTTAGATAGCTCATGAGACAGAAATAAAATGTTATCCATCAATTTCTATTTCTTATACCTTCAATATGGCCTCATAGTAATTATATGAACCAGTGATAGTCAGTGCTAGCCATTCATGACCTGCTGGTGTAAACCTGTTTAGAGGTCAGTAAACCCAGTCATTTGTTTGGTGGGACAATCAGATTATTGCAATGAAAAAAAAAAAAACTATTCCATTAGTGCCTGATTAAGTCAACACTCTTTTCATTAAATATGCTTTTATAAAAGGTAAACTGCTCTATAAGTGTGACTTTCCTATCATTTCCTCTTACCATCAGAGGACTTCAGCTAAGCCCGGTACACACTGTGCAATTTTCAGCCGTCCCCGCTGAAATATGACGAACACGAGAGAAATTTGGGCAAATCTTTGTGGCTAATAAAGGTCGTCTTATGTCGTACAGTAACGGATGTTCAAAGAACCAAATAGAACCAGTGACGAGCGTTCGCTGCTACGACCTGCAAATCAGCGAAGAGTGGCGCTGCCGCATGGAAGCCAAAACAAAGCTGAACATTGTGGATGGAGAACAACCGAGCAAAACTTCACTCAAGGAATTCTAACTAGGATTTAAATTTGGTTGAGTTGTGGCAGAAGTCTCGTCTGCATGATCGGTCCTCCAGCTCAGACCGCACCGAGAAAAGACGCAGCATGGAAGGAAGTAGAGAAATTACAACTTCGAAAAATAAGCTGCAAACCAGTAAACATGTCGAAATAGGACAGTCATTTTCTTTAGTCCTTCAGCTCATAAAAATGTACGTCACTGTGAAGCTTAGAAAACATGCTGCGACTGTACAACGATTCAGCAGACATCAGACATGATGTCACAGCTGAGATCATCAAACGCTGATCGCACAGTGGGGCTTATACCGCAGCTGAAGTCGCAGTGTGTAGCTGCTTTTAGGCACATGGCGGTGTTCTCCTAGCACGGATGGCCACACAAGGAAAGGATCCGCTATCTCTCATCTGTCACCTTAGAAGACACATACATTAACAACACTGTCTCAAGTTAGACTTCCCTTCCGGTGGGTCAAATGTCCACTGCTGAAAAAGATTTTTTTGCTTTTCAAATGTCTTGTGATTTCCTAACACCTTGTGATAAAGGTAAAATTTTCTTTAGCTGTTGATCCGTGTCAACAAGGCTGTCAAAACGTTTTCAGACTATACAAAAGAGATTCAAAGTGACATCTGTCCATGTTCTCCAACGAGCATGTCTCTAATCTACCCTTTAAGTGATCCTTCCTTTTTTCTAATACATTCATTCCACATGCTCGCCCTGCCAGCCGTCCAGCACCAGGGTAAAAAGTGCAACAAAACACCACAATCATCAATTACTCTCTGTTGTGTCTCACATGTGCCGTCACTGAGGCACTTTTTTGAGAAACAATTTGCCCTATAACACACTAAGGCCAACAGGGCCAATCTTAATAATATTTCTTTTGATACTGATTGATTGCTGAATCGATGGGCACTGAACATTACACTAAGGGAAACTGAATCTTTTTCCAGTTTATCCGCTTTAAATTGCACCTGCTACTGGACGCTGCTGTAGCATTGATGTGTTTTAAAGCCACAACAACAAAGCGAGCTAGAATCCACAAATACATTTTTAGTGTGACATTATTCAAGTGTAGGGAAAAGAGCAGAAAGATTTGGGCGATAGCTTGCTGGACTCCGGATATTCGGTTATAAATCATGGCGAATATTACAATAACAAAGAGTAGAGGCAGAGATGTGTGTCCCCTTTCTGAGGGCTTTACTTCGTTTTCTTGGTGCGATACTGCAGACTGCCCAAAAAACTTAAAAAGAAAAAAAAAACAAAAAAAAAACAGTTGGTAACGGGGTGTAAAAAGAGTCTAAATCTATCAACAAAGTCACTCACTGAAGCAGCGTGAGGTGAGTGTGACGTTCACAGCTCTGAGACGGAGAACTTTAAAGAAACAAACGTCTAAATCCCAAAATTGAAAACAACACAACAAATGAAAATCTGGACGGTTGAATATTTGGGTTCAGTTGTTTTATGGACTGTTGGTTTCATCTACCAATTTTAAACCAAGAAGTTAAACTTTGGAGTAAGTTTTTGTACAAAAGCTGAAAGATGTGTTACAAGTCCAGAATAAAAAGCAAGAGGGGATGTTGGGAGGAGTTCCACAAGGCATGGTGTGTGTAACTCTGGGCTTAACTGCCTTGTGTCCTGTTCTGCATGTGTTTGGCAATGTCGTAGACGTAGGTGATGTCCGGCCTCTTCTCCGGATCTGGGTTGATGCACATATCTACCAGGTTCCTCAGCTGATGAAAGGGACGGGGAAAGTGTTGAGAGGCAAAGAGAGAAATAATACAGTTAATGGCACTGAACTTACACCAAGCTGTGGGTTGTAAAAGAGCAGCTCCTGAGAAATGAATAAACACACTGTGGGTGACCTCGTTCTGATAGCAGCAATAGCAGGCAACAGGCATGAAGGATGGGTTGTGCGGTAATCGCTTTGTGGTCTGTTGAATCCACTTTCACCTGAGCCCACACATGCACGGCCACTCCTAAGCACGCACTCTGCATCCGGTCCACTGCCACCCAGAGACGCCACTTACACACGAAGATGAGCGCTTCGGCAGATTTGAGCAGATAGACATGTTCGCGGGTGGAACAGCCACTGCTATCATTAAAAAAAAAAAAAATAAAAAATGATAATAAAAGATGGAAAGGAAAAAAAAAAAAAAAAAACTTCTACACGAGGTCACTATGGTAACCGTCTGTCGACTTCCTGGCCGCTGTTGCGTGGTACCGATTTCTCATCAGCCGCTGTGTATAAACGTGTGTGTGTGTGTGTGTGTGTGTGTGTGTGTGTGAGAGAGAGAGAGAGAGAGAGAGAGAGAGAGAGAGAGAGAAAGATGCAAATTCAGACTGTCTGAGAATTAGTCGCACAGAATGGAGATGGGGAGCGCAGAGATGCAGATATGTAAAATATTCATGCACTTCTTTGCATGGTGAGTGGGGTGGGGGAGTGTCAGGTGGAGGGGGGTGGAGGGTGGGAGCTAGCGAATGACGGCGTGGGGGGGGGCATAGATGGAGATGGTTAAATGACACAACAAAGATGAGCAGCTGACAGTTTGCTGCCGATCCTTCAGGAGCATTGTTTACATCCAGACAGGCGCTGCAGGCACCCCCCTCATCTCCATTTCTCCATCGCCCTGTCTCTCGCTCTATCATTCCCACTTTCTTTCGCTTTGTCTTCCTTTCTCCAGGATGGGGGTGACATGTGGGGTAACGCTAAAGCTCAGAGTGGTGTGTGTGGAAAGATAGCTCTTGCAACAAAAATACACATGCACAATTTCTCTTGCAAGTACAAAAACAAAACAACAACAACACAAAAGACACAGACACCAGTGAGGCTTGAAACGCCTCACAATTAGCCTTTATCGGCCTAATGGAGTAAATGCCATGGTATAATTACAGCCTCTCTCAGCAGGGTTTACTATTTGACTAAAGGAACAAGAAGGCCTTTCAAATTTACCATGGTGAACTTTGTAGAGGGGAATGCTATTAAACTGTGAAAATGCAAAGTTGGCAAAGGAATTTCTCATTTTTTTGTGGACTTAATTTCCAGGATATAACTCCAATTCTATGAGTACATGGAAGGAGATGGTGTGTGCGACTTCTAAACCAATGTCCATACACAGACTGGGAGAGCTTTGAAAAAGGGAAAATGGAATATAACCACATGGTTATGTTAACGAGACAGATACAATTATCATATTTTACATTTTGGTAAAAACATAACAGGTGCTCAGAATGCATCCTTGAGCAAAACACAGCAACCAGACCAATCACAACGGATATGCGCATCCTTTTGATGTGTAGTTATGTTTCTAGCTTTGGGGTATAATACAAAGCTAAACTGTCGCCTCTGTGTTGATCTAAAGAGTAAGTATGAATTAGGCAAGTTTCAAAGAGCCACACAATCCTCTGCCACCATTTGTGAGAAATGGAGGACTAAATTCACAGAAATTCCAAAAGATCAGCTGCACGGTTTGAACGAGGTTTGTGTTTGAACTCAGAAACCAAAAATATTTTGTCACGTAATTTTATCTAATTATGTTTAATTGGTTGTTTGATGGACGAATGGTCAATGCAAAAAACATTTTATCATTCCGCGCTTTCAATTCTGAGGCTGCTGGATTTATTTACACGTACACTGAGACACATTTGGACTTTTCCTGGAATCAGAGAAAAAATGTCTGGTGGCATAACCACAGGCTCAGAAAAGCCTTCCCTGGGAAAAACACCTCATCACATAATAAAAACATGAGGTGCCCTAGTGGATCATGAAAATCAAGAGTTCGCTGAGGCTAAAATGCGAACAATCAAACAAATGTAATAACTCAGAAAGTTTTCAATGGGCCTATGACAAAGTTCTTGTGAAGACACCTGCAGTACATCTCTGTGTGTATTTAGTCAGTCCGACGTTTGCGTGTATGAGCATTTTACTTCATACGTCTGAGAGAAAGGGATAGGAAAAAAGACACGTCAACCCAAAGCCATGCAAATTCATACTCATGCCAATGGTAATCAGCAGTAAGACGATCTTTACCCACAGTCTGACCACATCTCATTTTTGTGCACGGTAAGTCTTCACAGAATTACACAAGACGATTTAACGTTAATTTAGGGAAACATGACTCTCCAGCCCATTTAGTTTTACCCTGATCTCGAGCATGACCGCATGCTTTTGATATGTTCATTTCATTTTCAAACGGTTCAAATCATTGCCAGGCTTTTGATCACACAGTAACTTCATACACCGTACTGCTGCTCATAGAGATGGGCAGATTCCACTTACATACAAAGAAAAAAATAAGAAAATGATCAAAAACAAAAAACTATTTCTAACAGTAAAAATCAGGCAAAGAAAGAGAAGCCAATCACCTCTGTTCAGTTATGGGTTTGTTTAAGGGTTTTTAGGAGTAAATACTATTGGGACTCCTGTTAAAACACTGGGAAAAACTGAAACAACTGAAAACACTACCGGTACTTACCTCTTCTGAGTAGTGATCTGAAGGAAGAGGGGGGTAGTCACACTGTTCTATCTTCTTGCAAAGGGAGTAGAGGTTCATCTTATCCCCGTAGAAGGGACTCTGTAAGGCTGCCATCTAAAGTACAAAGATGTAAAGAAATAGGGAAGAGACATATGGAGGAGAGGGCATAAGACTGCGCAGATGAAAAGGAAGTAAAACACCCAATCAAACTCTCAACAGGTGGCACACAGAGGACACTCCAGTGTGTGTTACGAGCAGTGTCTATACAGTTTACTGCTCTTGAGGTGCAAAACTCACAAGTATGGTAATGGTGTCAGAAAAATGAGTTTTGTGCACCTGTCGAATTAGTACAGCCAAAAAAAGCCCTGCTCAACCTTCCCGTAGTTTATGCTGCTTTCCTTGAGCACTCTGGCCCTCTCTTTAAAACTACTGCGATGACCTACGATTGAAAAAGAGAGGAGAAATAGAGCTGAGAAAGAAAGAGGGGCATGGGAGGAGAGGGGTTAAGGGATGCAAGAGGAAAGAATTTTTCGGTTTGCTGGAGCAGCAAGAAAACTGTATTTTCCAGAAAACAAATGCAAGCAAGCAGAGCAGAGAGGAGGGGAGGGGAGGGGAGAAAAGGGGAAAAGTCGAAGTTTGCTGCTGAGTGGAAACAGGTCAAGAGTCATTTCTGCTATACTGAGAATGGAAAACTATCATGGCATTTTTTTTTCCAAGGCTTATGGCTGACTCACTTCATATTATCTATGCAAGGCGAAACCCACAGCAGGCCCACATAAGAAGCACACTGGAAGTTCAGGTTGTTTATTTCAAGTACAGTGCTCTAAAAGCAAATACTTAGCCATCATCATCATCATCATCATCAGTAATAATTAAGTACTAAGAGGTGGTGGAGCTCCTTAGGTTTTTTCATGAACGATGCTTTTCACCAACTGTACCACCAACACAGCATGACTTGAGTGTCTTTTATTAGGTGTTCCAAGGCAGTCTTATGAAGAAGGTTACATTATTAAATATGTATACATACAATGTATGTGAACTCCATATTCCTATTCCATGCCGTGCACCTGCTCTATAACCCTCTGCTCTATAGGAAAAACAAAGTGTGCTCTTGATGAATGTGAAAACAGGATTTAAGCCAACGAATGGGTACGGAATGGTTCGAACATTGTTATCCTCAGACTGGCTAAGCTAGCCGAGAATTCAAATGTTTCTGAACTTTGAATTTGTTGATCGTCGTGAGGGAATAAAAGCAAACCGTCTCAAGGAGCCATAAAGGTGTGCATAAAAGAGGAGAAAAAGGATCAGAGGGCATCAGTGGGCGGATGAAATTTCCCTGACTATTTTTCAGCTGTCCTGGCATTGTTGTGGAGAGAGTTCAGTGTGTGTCTGACAGCGTGCTAATTGGTAGAGAGAAAGTAGATGAGGATGAATCCAAATAGAATCCTTAGAGAATACAGGAGCTTAGTGACCATGTGCCATATTCTGTCAGGCAGTACATAAAGAAAATATTTGTGTGAGTAGGACTAATAAGAAAAAAGGGCTGCAGAACATAAGATATGATGTAGCTGGGACAGGGAGGCAGTCCTACGTAGATTTTTACCACAACTTGGGACAAAACTGCTCATCGCTCTTTTGGTTGCTTACATCCGATTCTTTCAGCTTTGAAAGAATCACTCTCGAGCTAGTCATCGGCTCACCAGTAAAGTGTAGGAATACTTTGAATAAAAAATAGATTGCTAAGTGTACACTATTTCACTTTTATTGCAAGCCACTGGTACTGCCCCAAAAGTCCCCAGCCCACAACCAGCTTGAAATCAGCTTTATCATTTCTGTTTTCAATGACAGATGCGTCAAACGCTGATGGCGCAGAGACAGATACATTCTTGTGTTCTATTGGACAGACTCTGACAGAGTCTCTGTCACAGCCTCCAGCGGGCAGTCAAGACGACAGCAGCTGAATCTCAGTGGGCCACCTCTCCTCCGGACATAATTTACCATCATGCATCCAGTGGCACTCTTTACCAAGCAGACACATTAATCCTCTGCAGCCTCACAAAACCGCACAACAACATCAGGAAACAGAATCACCCTGCATCTATCCTTGTTCCTCTACTCCAAGCATCACTACTGAGGCTGGCACAGCGGGTGGTTGACAGTGATGAGATGTGTTTGGAATATGGATTTCCTGTGTGTGTCAGCAATGATACACTTCCATTAGTAATAAAGCCTCTTATCTGTGAGCTAAGAGTTCAAGTCTGATTTTACAGTGTTTTAAGATAATGGCACATGGTTAAGTTCAGCAAAGTAAAACGAAATTACATAATCACTGGAGACAACACTGACTGCCTTTAAAGACACACACCAGCTAAATGCAGTAAACAATGTTACAATGGACATTAAATCTAATAATCATAATTATAACAAAACAAAAAGAACACCTCGGGACACTCTTTACATAGAGGAATTGATTCAAGTAAGAAAAAAGCGCCTTCATATTTAAATTAATAAGTAAAATTAATGTTTTTTTATCAAGTCATAACAATCAGGATTTTTTCCCCCAAATAGTTTCTATCGCAGAGCACAAGACATGAAACAATTCTTTTCAAAAGCCATCAACACACGTTAAATACAGTAGACTATTATTTGTGCTATGATTAGTGGTACATCTTGTGCAATCATACCATGAGCCAATTGCGCAATTAACTGGAGCAGATGATACATAACCCGCACGGCAACCATGGAAAGCTTCAAGTATTTTGCATGAGTTCTTTGCCACCAACGTCAACAGCAATCTCATCTATTTCTGAACTGAATAACTTTCCAACAACCACATGTCAACAAGGCAAGACAGCTCTAAAATGCGACGAGAAAAAAAAAAAAAAAAGAGGATGGTGCCAAATGGACGCCAACTCTGCTGGCTTCCTTTAGAAAAAAAGATAAAAAGACTTCTTGCTATAAAAGCTTATTTCAGTGTCTTGTTGATGTGGAAAATATTCCTAATTGCTTTGTAACAAACAAACGCAGTGCGTACATTTTGAGGTATCTGTCCAAGTGTTTGTGTCCTCAAAAAACAGAAATTTCTCTACCAGACTCATAAGGGGTGGTGGTGGGGGGGCAGAAACAGAGGGAAAAAAGAAGAAGAAGAAGAAAACCAGGCAGCTACAGACATCAGGAGGCAAAGGGTTAAACAAGACCCCCTCGTATTTTCATGCATCTTCTGCTTTTGACAGATGAAAAATGTCAACTGTCCTGTTTGTATTTGGGAGTTTTTGCACTATTCATCTGCTTCATTAGTGCCTGCTGCTCCTAGCCCCTGACAGCTGCCGGCCCCCTGCTCTCATCGTGTACACACACACACACACACACACACACATACACATACACATATAGATGCATACCCACGCACACATACACACACAGACATAAAAAATAAAACACACACACTTGCTCCCTTTTTCAGACTGTGTCGTTGCAACGGTTTAGATGATTGACTCACTTTCTGACCTCTGAGGCCCTGATGTGTGAGCGTGAAACTGTGCGCGTGCATGTATGGTTCATTGATATTCCAGAGACACAGAAAGCACACGCATGCCTGCTGTCTGTCTAAGGGGTGTTAGCTGCTGGTGGCAGAACACACACATCCTCTCAACCACACACACACACACACACACACACACACACACACACACACACAAAAATGTACACTTCTGTATTTGCGAGGACACTCACGGACATAATGCATATTCTCCAACACCCCTCCTTAACTTCAATCAGCCCAACCAAATACTTACCGGTAACCATTACCTGAGCCTGAACCTAATTTGAAACATAGCCCTAAAATCAAATCTTAGTCTGATCCCTTTGAAGTAGAACCTCAATGGGAGAGTTACAGTCATCGGCTATTTGTCCAACAGTGCTCATGAACTCATATTTGTAAATCTACTCCAATAAGCTACAACAAACTTCACTGCAACATGATGTTAAACTCTCATCCGCTGGGTGCTAATGAGGCAGGCAGAGGAGAGCAATGTCAGCATTTCTGGAATATTTTAGGATAAGTGATGCTGACAGTAAATCAGACTGTAAACAATGCTCTGTTCATTAGTCAAGAAGAGGAGATGAAAATAACTCATGAACATATCAGAAGGGCCCGAGAAATTTTAGGAATTTACACATGTGAGCCCGGTCCTGTGCTTTAATTTACAAATTAGGACATCTTGATCATGATGGTGGGCCCAACATCTTGTTGACCATCAGTCACTGGTGATGACAGATGACTCCAAAAGGAATGAGCTACCTGACAATCAGAACACTATCACCAGTTGATAACTCTTATCAATAAGATCACTTTGGCCGACAGAGAATGGTGCATCCAACTTTAAAAGGTCTATCCAAGTGTGAGAATGGAAAAAAAGTCAGCACTTCCTGTGTCCACAGCTCACATCGGTCCTCTCAAAGACACGCATGCAAGAAGAGACACTCACAACCCCCCCTCCTTTGTTCTTCTGTTCTTCGTTTGGCCAGGTTGTGCTCCCCCCTGCCACAGCATGTAAAGCTAGCATAGTTTTAAACATCTAGATGCGGCCTTCAATTCCCATTCTCTCACTCCGGCCTCTCTCCCTGTACACCAATTAGAAGGAGCAGAGAGAGGCAACTGTCACCCCCACCCCAACCTCCTTTATCCCTGGAGCCTTTACATCGTGGCACCAATGGGCTTCTTACAACTTCTCACTTATTTATTTATAAAAACCCAACTATATACAGTATTTATAGAACACCAAAATAAACACGTTAAGATATTGTATATATAACATATATATAGTAAGTTTTCCATCTCAAACAAGAGAATAATTGCCCTCAAATGTACAAGTGTGGAAAGCATGACATTTTTATGTGCTCATTGATCCTTCATGAGGCTTTATGATGATATATTAATCAAGGCAAGAAGTCACAATGTTGGGACAGTCATTAGACATATACCTACACCCAGTGGAATCATCATTTCTCTACTTTAACACACTAAAAAGCGGGGGAAAAAAGCAATAGATGTGCAAGTTGAAAGCACCAGATCTTTACAGGGGCCCAAACCTTTGAAGAAAATAGTTTAAGAATATTTTCTCATGTGTCAATCTCACTGCAGCGGTATTTGAATTCTGACTTTTAATGGAATAGCTTAATATGTCTTATTACATACTTCTTAACTTTAAAAGAAAAAATAAATAAATAAAACAAATGAGCCATAAGGCGCCTATACAACACAACGTCAAATCAGCTGTGCAAAGCATAGTCAGAAAAAGCCCATTCGCCTTTTCAATTTCTTTAATATTTGGAATTAGCATTGGACCATTCACTGATGGAAAGGGCAGCGATTGGTTGTTCGGTGAAGCTAATGAGTGCACAGAAAGCAGAAAAATAACACACATTATCATCTCATTTATCATCTTCATCTCTCCAAAACAAGCAACAGCTTTCACATAAAATGGCCACGTGGAGTGAAGAAAAATCAACACCAACTGATAAACATGATTCAGACGAGACCGGATCTGTATGAAATTTAAAAAAAAATAGGTTAGAGTATACTTTGTATACATTTTTTCCCTTGTTCATTAAAATGTACATGCTACCGCCCCCTTCTGTGGTGGAGAGTTACATCCTCCACTACAGGTTTAAGTCGTAGATCTCCATCAAAGCTACAGTCGTCGCTGAGTGTGTTCAAGTTCTATTGTTTTGTGATGTGAGGAGATAAAGCAGGAGATGTTTTGTTGCTGCCAGGACTTCATGGCAGTATGGTGTAAGTGGCTTGAGAGGTGCTCATTGTGTAAAAACAGAAAATTGTAGCCTTTCTTTCATACATAAAATTAATAAAGAGCAATCATCTCAGTGTAACTCAGAGCAAGGAAGCAAGGAATGTAGATGTTAATGCAGGGATAACAAAAAGCAGCTCACTTTAAGTACTTTAAAGTCAGAAAACTATTGGGGCAGCTCATCACATGCAAACAGCAGCTGCTGAGAACCCAGCTTTCTAGGGTCTCATAAAACCTACAGCAAAAAAAGAGGGAAGGGAACGGAATGAGGCAGGAGGCAGGAGACATGGGCACAGTCAGAGGTATGGATGGCTGGGCTCCATAAAGGAAGGAGACGCATTCCAGTAAAGCTTTTTAGATATTATCCTCCTCTAAACCTTATACCAAACACAGGAAGCACAAGATGTCTGTACAAGCAGGCGACCAGCAATGTGTGTGTAAAATACCTTTTCTTTACAGGAAACAGATTTAGTGTGTGAGAGTCACTAATCCAAGTATGAGGTGGTGTTGAGAACACTAGGAGACTGCTGTCTCACTGACTGGCATGTGACCGAACCCTGATGCACTCTCCTGGTCTCCATGGGAGACAACCCAGGTGAGCATTGCTGTTTTCCACACGATAGTGGGTTTGGAAGAAGGGCGAAGGGTCAGTTGAAGTAATGAGGTTGGACATGAAGAGAAAGGGATCAAACAGAATGGGAGATGAAGATGGACGTAGATACAATGACCAGGTATCGACAGGCACACCCTTTGGACCTCAACTCAACCCCTGGGCATAAGAATGAAAAATGCATGCCCTCTCAAATGGAGCCGTTTCATACATAAGGAACCAAACTCCCAGAGATAAAAACACATGCCTAAGTTGATGCGAAAACGCACCCAAAAACCAGCATAATCGTCATCCTCTTCTGTATGTTCAGAGTGAAATCCATGAGCACCAAAGGGACCTCATGTGAACTTTCTATGTGAATTCCACAAGCCTGAAGGTTAAGTGAGGAAAAGGCAGCGTAAAGCAGAGAGGAATAGAAGAGAACGTTCTGAGAAAGAGATAAGTTTCCTGACACTGAATGCACTGTGGAGCTCTCTTACCAAGAAAAGGAAAGCAGCAGCCTGCTCTTCAAAGAGAATATGCATGGCATGGTGAGCACTGCTCTGGTAACAATAAGGTTGTAAAATCTTTATCTCCACAGGCTTCTTGCACGGCTCACCTTGACCCGATGGCTGGAGTTCTGTCTCTGCTCTTGTACCTCGAACTATTTCCCTCTGAATGAACACCCCCCCATCTTCCACTTCACTCCAGCAATCTATAACCCTGCTCTCGCTATTTGTTATTCTCACTTTCCACTTCTTCTCTTTTTCCCCATCTCTTCTTCTTCCATCTCCTTTCGCTTCACTCTCATATGACTTGTATTGCCTGTGCCCTTAGCCTGTTCCAGCTCCCGATATAGATTTTTAAACTTTTTCACCTTACATCTTTATTCCATGCCTTTTGACCTCCTCAGGGAGCAACAAGCCTCATCTATTTTCATCACTTTTGCTCTCCAGATCTCTCCGTGCTCCCCCTGGTCTCTGGTCTCCATCTACCTTTTTCACTATTACATCCAGATTGCAACTGTGATGTGAAAATGTATAAAAGATCAATGCATTGTGCACTAATGAAAACAGTGAAACAATCCATTCTCAGGCTACACAGGCAGCTCTATAAGTTTCTAAATAGAATTTTATCAAAACATTAAAACCAGACTGAGTGAAAACAAAACCTACCTTGACAAACCAACCAGATGAATGAGGCCTCTCAGGGCTGCCGTACATATACAATCGTGACATTTTCATAACTTAAGAACAAGTAACCCAGCAATCTGTTTTTTATTCACAGTAAAAGTAGCATCTTCAATATAAACGCACAGTGCACATATAAAATGTACTTTAAAAAAAAATAAATAAAAGGGACCAGCAGCACCCACTGTTTTTCAGCCAACCATAGCCACGCATTGCCGCAGTGCATTGTGGGGAACAAATTAGCATGAAGGACTGTGGTTTCTGAGTAACCATGACCTGCAGGCTGAGCTCAAACTTCTTCCTTGCACGTTCTCCACCTCTATGCCTGAGGCGCTGTGGAGAAGGTGTACTCAGTGGTGCGTTGAAATGCAGCCCAAATGATCTGCAACTCAGGGGAATTGGCTGAGACGAGGGGAGGAAAATGTGGGCATTTCCTTAGCCGACAGTGTGTTTCTGAATTTCTCTGTGTAGTCGGTGTACATGAAAGATGGCAAGGAGCAATGTCAGATTGACTGCTATCATCCATGTCTATCACTGCTCTGCCTCTCACTCTTTCCTCTTTGTTCCCTGTGCTGTGTGGTCTCCTCGCGGGCTTGTCTGCACTCAGTGTGGTCTACAACAGAGCCCTGCGGTGTTTAGCTCCTGACTAATCAAACTAGTCAGTGTCACTGCGCAGTCTTATCTAAAACACATGGCCATGTCAGTTCTCTTCATTCCGCAGCTTTTCAATGTTCAGCAGGTTCAGAGTTTAAACAACATTAACTCAAAGAGTCTTGAGGCCCAAGCTCAGACAGGCAACAGATTAAAAGAGAAGATGATGATAACGACACGTGACAGATCATCTGAATACATCATCACAATGATGAAATAATATATATATTTTTTTTTTTTACATGGCTTTTAGTTGTAAACGTGAATGAAAATATAACTATGTGGTCGAGTGGAAGTCTTAAAAGTATGAGGACGTGAGTGGATTTTCACAGTGCGCCATTATATGTGGGATTAAGAAGGGTTTGTTTGTTCATGTGTGCGTCTGAACCTCGCGTCACTCCCACCTTTGACTGCAAGGTGACACTGTGTGCACATATTCCTACAGCTTACCTCGTAGAGCAGGCATCCGAGTGACCAGATGTCAGATTTGAAGTTGTAGCCATTTTCATGTATCCTCTCCGGTGACATGTAGTAAGGGGTACCCACTGGAACACAAAGGGAGGGAGGAGAAGGAGAAATGAAAGGCGAGAAGGGGGGGAAGGGGGACATAAAGAAATAGATGCAGAAAAGGAGAGAAGAACAAAGAGTGATTGAGCATGAACATTTTGCATTGCAAAAATCAGGCTTCCCTCATTTCCCCACAAAGACATGGAGGTGTAGAGCTAAAAGTGGGACACCGCACCACACAAAAGGCACCTCTAAAGTGCTTTACTTTTGTTCATTCATAATAAAGTTGAATAAGTTGACATATAATATGGTTAGGCATCATCATACCTACTCAAACCACAAATGCAATTGCACCACTACTACAAAGTTGCATACACATGTGCAAAAAAACCATCCCCGCACACACAAAATATACATAAATCAGTTTTGATTAGCGGAGTTCAGTAATGATCTGAAACAGTAGTCAGAGAATACGCTCTGGGAGCAGCAGTGGAGCCTTAGAAGCCGGCCCGTTTCTGGTTCTGGTTTTGAAACTCAAGAATCCCAAACTGCCATGGCGAATGGCAGAGCTCCAGAAAATCATACCATCGCCCAACTGGACACAAAGAGGAGCCACAGCACAGCATCACATCCATGACACACTGCAGGAAGCTCATGAGATTTGCTCGTTTTTTAGCCGAGTTTGACTGGCGGCTTTTATCATCTGCTTTCTGTTTATTGTGATTTGCCATGTAAAAGTCCATCAAGCAAATCCAGCAGAGGATTTTTATTGATCACATATGGTTAAAGGATGGAAATTTCCCCAGCCTGTCTAACCTGTGCTGAGAAGCTCTCAGAAAAAAAAAGACTTATTTCCCATTCGAGCAAACCATCATCTAAACGGAGGCTCACTGATATATGAAGATCAAAGCTACACAAGGGCTGCTGAGTTTGTAAATAATCCACTTTTCTTGCTTCCTTTAGTAGCCTTATCTATTGTGCTAAAATATTTGATAGTTCACCCATTTATTACTTAAAAGTCTAATTATTCACGTATCCTCAGAGCCATTATCCAGCTTCACATCAGCCAAAGTTCACACATTTATGACATTATCGTGTAAAATAATGTACATTATGGTGAAATGAAATCTAAAAATACATATATCTATATACTTGACACCACAGATATTGGAAAACGTCTAAAAGTTTTCTCCAGTTCAGAAGTTCGTGTTCAATCGTTGTGCCTTTTCACTCTGGAGAGCACCTAATTCAGCGACATGTATTTTTGTTTCTGTCTTTCTTTTATACAACCCAGTTTTTGCTCTGAGTGCAATGGGTAAGATAATGGGGCAGATAGAGTCACGAGAGGAAAAGGAGTTTTTATGGACGTTAACTGGTAGCTGTTGGGTTTACAATTCACCAAAGCAAAGAGCTGGGAATGTGAGCGCAGCTCTCAAGTGGAGAGAACTCAAGAGGAAAGTCAGCTTACATGAAAACGATGGGGGAAAGCCATAACTGCACATTCCCTCACCATACCAACATGTGCACACGCACACACAAAATCTCCAGAGCCATTCTGCACATTAGCAGGTGTAAAGAAGCTCAAATAACGTAATTACAATTAATACAACTTTAATAGTGGGGGGCATTAGAGACGAAGTCTACAGCACTTTTAATTTTGGTGCAGATCTAATTGGGTTGCGAAAAACATGCTTTTATCTTAAAGGTGTGATTTTGAATAATGAAGTGTTACCTGTCATTCTAAAAATATTTACAATCTACTGCAGCAGAGAAGATGCAAAAGAGCAAGTGGAAGAATACAGGATACTGGGGACTGCTGTTTTAATTGGTCATCAGGTTGGTGTTGTGATCTATATGCCTTCTTCTGTTTGAGTGTGTGTGTGTGTGTGTGTGTGTGTGTGTGTGTGTGTGTGTGTGTGAGAGCTGTGAGGTCTCATGGTGCAGTCTGAACAGGCTCCCCTAACATTCATTATTTGTTGATTAAAAGAATCAGCCTCTCTTATGCTAATAGTTGCATAAAAAAGGAAGCAGCGCTGGGCTCGGGCTCCTTCAGCGAGCTGAATTAAGGGCACATTACTTATTCATGCAAATAAATTGAAAGTCATGTTGGGATTGATTTCCATTATTGTGAATAGTAAAGACAACACCGTTTTCTCTGCATAACAGCACAAGGTTTGTAGAATGGGAGGTGAAATGCCATCCACTACAAAGAACTCCCCACTAAATCCATGCTGACTGACAGTAAAATGAACAAAAACTAGTCCCATTTTAAGTGCTCTATTGATTTGATGCCATTTCAACCTAAAGTTCTCACAGTTTCCCTTAATTAACTTTCTCTGGTCTGTGCTCCATAAGCAGTTAAACATTTCAGTATTTTGAACAGCATTAAAACGGCTATGATTGGGAGTTTAGAAACCTCTGCTCCATCATGTTGTCCAGATGAGACGAAATGCTGGGCCAGACTGGATTGTCTTCATATGATACCTGCATTTTGCTCCCACTTCAAATATGTTTCTATATGTCCATCTGAGCCCTCACCTCCGTTTTGTCTCTTCTGTTCATCCCTTTCTGCTCCCGATTCCCTTCCTTAACTTTATAAGTTTTGATATAAATTTTTTCAACGCCATAATCATTTCCAACATCATCCAACTCTAATGTGCCTTCCTGCTTTTCCCCCAGTGCCCATCGTTAATGCCTTTCTCATTACAGGTGTTAATTGCCGGTATATTACATTACTTATTACAACCACTTGGCAGTAACATGTAGTAAGTTGTTCAATCCTGTAATGACTGCATTAGCTTTCCTGTTGCTTTAACTGGAATCTGTATAGTTTTCTCTTCTGTCTTTTTCATACTTGTGTGCATTGTCACCAGCCATGTGTCTTGAGAATATGCATCTGGGGGAGCTCTCAGCAAATTTTTGATTCATTTGTTTGAATTATGTGCCTCTGCGTGTGTATGTATGTGCCTGTGTGTGTGTGTGTGTGTACATTTGAACTCATATGAAAGTGCATGTGAACATCTTTGTACAGAGGTATATCTGTATATGAGACAAAAAGATTTAGAGTCTCTCTCACTGTGTGCAGAGTGATTTAGAGGAAAAGTATGTCTGTGTGTGTGTGTGTTGGTCTGTGGACTGCAGAGCGGCTGAGTTGAAAGCCTTGAAGCTGACAGGCTGTATGCCTGGACCTCCATCTCAGCTCCACCACCCCACTTCCTCTGTTCAGCTGGGTGGCTGGGCTCATTACATGCCCACGCGATTGCCTACACACACACACACACACACACACACACACACACACACACAGTCCCAATGGCCATCTTTGTGAGGTCAATCTTTGACATAATGCATCTTCTAGTTCCTTACCCTGACCTTGGCCATCACAGCTACTTGACTAATCACAACCTTCACCTAAACCTGAACCCTATCAGTAAAACTAAGTCTTATTCTCCGTGTCGTTTGAAGCAGACAAAATGAACAGATTCAATGTCCTCACTTTTCCAAAATATCCTCAATGACATGATCAAAAACTCAAAATAGTTCTCGTAAAAACAGTCAGACATGTGCATGGACACACATAGCTTTCCCTCGGTTTTTCTATACCTCCTTTTTTCAGTCATTGTCATTCTCTCCTCTTACCCTGCTCCTTTTAACTTCTTTCTTTCGCTGTCTTGTTTTTTCCTCTTTTTTTGTCAATGTCACACTCCTTTCATGCACCTGATACATTCTACATTTCTTTTTCTGTTTCTTTGTCACCCATTCTTCTTTTCCTTATGCTCTTTTCTCTTCGTGACATATTTCTTTCCTCTTTCCTCCTTCATTTCACTCTGCTGTCTTATATATTCTCCAATTCTCGTTTTCTCGCACCTTCTCCATCTCTCTCCTTCACCCACACCGCTGTCTTTCTTTGACTAAAAGTCAAAGCACCGGAGGGAGGGACAGCAGGGAGGAGAGGTGACGACAAGTAAGGCACAGATACAGCAGCAGGAGAGAGGGAGAGGTGACAGAAAAGATCTGCTATTTGAAACACACAGCAAGAAATGTCAAGGGGAAAGCCCAAGGAGAGGGGCCAAGCATGCCGCACCCCGAGTCCTTTATGTCAGCTGGTCATGATAACCTGCAGATGGCTGAATATCATAAATGAGTTCACAAATTACTTACACGCATTCACCACAATTTTATGGCAAACGATAGGAGAAAACTGTGGCAAATTCTCAAAAATGCATCCAACTCCTGTAGAAAACTGTGTTTTAAGTGCACCGAATATTTATGTAATTTAAAGCTTTTGTTAATTGGAAGTTCATGGAATCATTTTAGAAAGCATGAACTTTTGCACTGTGTTATATGGAGCTGCACTGACTGCCTTGTGCAGTTAATCCGAGGAGGTAACAATGATGGCGTCAGATTAACGCTGAACACCTTGACCTGTGTTTTACGGGCTGCCGGTCCTCTGTCAGCCTAAAGAGGGTGCTGTGGACTCAGCTTTTAATGAGCAGTCACAGACGCTCTCACCCTGCTCTTCTGGCACTGCGGGATGTTTAGTTGATAGGAACTCTGTTGAGTTGATCATGTGATTAACACTTTCTGAGTCTGAGCTGCTGCTGTATGGGGGGCTGAGAATAGCACACAGTTTGCGGTAATAACAGTTTGACATAGGGAAGTGTGACAGTGTGAATGGTGATGCTTTTTATTTGTCTATGGAATTAATTTTAGTACATTTTCCAAACAATGAAGCAACTGAAATGGTCATAGGGATGTTGGATAACACCTTCATGAGCCTCAGCAGAATAAACTAAAAGAAAGTGTCTGAAATTAAGTGTCCACTACAAAGATCTGCACCTCATCCTAAGGTTTACTGGTGGACAGGAGCTTTTATAAAATCAGTGAAATTACAGTAATCATTAAAACATTACAACCATGTAAAAAGGACACAGTTGGAGAAACTAACTCAAAACAGTTTCTATAGTTTTATGATGAAAACGCACTATCAAGATATACGCAGACAATGAGCAGCCACTGATTCTGTCGGTGGTACGGTGAGTTTCTGACCCTCCCATTAAAAATGAAATCAGCATTATTATGATGACATCACAGAGGATTGAAATTTCTCCCTTAATTATCACAGGATTATAGCAGGACATCCAACGCTGTGCAGTGTTTTAGTTTACTTGTGCAAACACATGGTTGTTCTTGACCCAAGAGTTATGAGTTACTGAAGAAAACACAAATATAGAAAAATCTGCTTGATGACGCCGCATCATTTATTTATTGATATCATGAGGATATTATCAAAGAATACCCACGATAATCCCAAGGCATGCTGGTCGACTAAAATTCATGCCTTTAATAATGTCTTATTTTCATGCTTCTGACTTTTATATCGGATCTTGTAATCGAGTAGGTTACACTACAACTGAATGAATATCTGTATTTTCATCAATATTTAACATTCCCCCCAATTTTAGTCAACATACACTAAGTTTATAATATCAGTTTCACCACACAATTATGACCAAAGGAATACACAATATTACTATTTAATCATTTTAAAAATTAACTCAATTAATTTAATCTTTAACTTGTACTTAACATGTTTTTTTTGGCACATGAGTTACATCCAAAATTTAAGAGCGACAAGGGGCAGTTGTTAATTAATCATCGATAGGGACACTATCTTCATTTTTTTAATTTTTTAATTTTATTTTTAAATGTGGGGTTGTGTGTAGTACTTATGAACAGTTAGTCTTACCTGCAGTCTGCAGTCCGGATGCTCTCAGCCTGCAGAATCGGTTAGCTAACCTCAGCTAAGAGCTAATCACAGCGGGTCACCGGAAGAGCACATTTTTGCCTCTTTTGCATCAGACAGTTATTTACTCGGTCACTGGATTTACTTAACCACCAAATGGCCATGTTGTGAAACAGTTCACAGCCTGTGTCTCATACAAAAGTGGCATGGTGTTAAATTTGAGTTGTTTTAGATGGCCAAAAATTGGCTTTTGTGACTAATGCTACCCACTCTAAGAAGCTCTTAAACAAAGAGCACTCTGTAAGACACTGACGTCTCATAAGTACTTCACACAACCCCACTTATAAAAAGAAAAAATAGCCGAATATCCCTTTGAGGTGCTATACCGCCCATCAGTATGATGGAGTGCCAACCAGGTCGTAACTGATGGTGGGTTATTTACAACGGTATTAGCAGATTATGATCAGCGAACTATTAGCACAGTATCAATATTCAATTTTTCACTCTCAAGTTATAACCAGGTTGATAAGGGAACAACTTAAGTGGCGTGTGTTTATAAAGCAGTTTTCACACATGAACACTGGAGATTTTCAGGAAAATGTGTGGTTAATTTGGGCCGGACTTTTTTACAGCAGTTGCTGTGCACACAAGTACTTCACAGCGGGAGATTTTCTGCTGGAAATGCCAGGGAGAAGGTGCGGGGGAGCATCTGTCTACAGCACACAGGAGGCAGGACATGATGCAGGAAGCACAATGTTGACATTTTTGTGTTTTAAAAGGAAAGCAACATGCAGAAAAGAGAATGAAGCAGTAGCTCTTACCAGCACATACACACACACACACACACACACACACACACACATATACAATCAGCAGGAGTAAACGCTCCTGAAGATTAGCCGCTTCATTTGCACATCGTCTCATCCGATGATCTTCGGGACATTTTGGGGTCTGGGTGGAAAATTTCTGCCACTGAGTGAGTGGACAGTTGTTGTTGTTGTTGGACAACTGCTCTGTCACATGTCACCCACCTCTAGAACATTGCCTCCTGCATTAACATGTAAGCTATGGCTTTCCCTTTCACACCAACTGTCTATCTATAAGGATCAGCTAAAACATTAACACCCATATTAAAATGCTCCTTTAACATGTACAACCCACCTAAACACTGCTACAGGCCAATCCCACCTCACTGTGGCAATGAAACCCATCAGTAGCAGCTTCCCCCAGCATGACAATGTGCTCCAAGAAACGGCTCAACTCCCCAGATCCCAATGGAGCATCCATGAGAGTCGGTCAGAAAAAGGCCAAATTCATGGAGGGTCCCATCTCGTAACCAAAGACACCCAAAGGATCAGAAAACCTAAGAAAATCCATGTCCACGCCCTGCCTGGTAAGAAATTATTCTGACAGCACAATGGAGATTTTTTTTTAATGTCGTTGTCATTTGCAATTTATTAATTCCCAAAATCAAGAGTAAGAAATATTATTTATCATTCCATTAATCAGTCTTAGGTTCAGGACACCCAGTTTTCGGAGTTAAGTCTTACGTTGAGCCAAATGTAGAAGTCTTAATAACTGCGGCAGCTTTGTGCAACGCTTCATTTCTTACAACAAAACCAGAGTGTTATATGATTTCATTTCCTACAAGTGACAAGCACGCCCATCAACAAGAACAATCACCTTGATTGTAGAGCAGGCCAGCCTGTTTTATTACACACAGTCACAATCAGAGCAGTGTTGCTCCAGCCTCAGTTTTCATCTGTGTTGGGGTTAAAGGTCAAAGCAACAGGAAGCAGCTAAGTGGCCTGTGAAGGGGCTGGGCACAGCACTGAGCAGGCACAATGACTACATGACACATGGCACTAATGAAACACATCCAAAACTGGTAGATTACAAGAGGCGGCTGCGTGTATATCCACATATAGACTGTTGTTTTACCTAGAGAGTGAGCAGCGGTTGTTTTGGAGCTGAAGAATCTTCCCAGTCCCAAGTCTCCTAGTTTCACTACTCCAGTAGCTGTGATGAATACATTGGCTGGCTTGATATCTAAACAAAAAAAAATTAAAAAGGTTTAATTTGGTGAGAATTTTGTTTTCAGTTGACACTCAAAACACATAAAGGGATTAAACGGGACTTCAAAATATCATTTCAGTTATTGTGGGCGTTAGCAAGCTGTTTTCTAAAACAATGTTAATGTGACCCACATCAGCCTTTGAAATTTACAGCTCCCGTATAAATGTAAGCGGCTTTTGAATGGGCCGTCTCTGCTAAGTGGTTGTTAAAGCTCAGAGCTCAGGGTTCATTAGTGTCCCTGCATCCTAATCAAAGTCAGTCCAAGCGGATGTACATCACCTGTAGCTAATCTGTGCACGTGAATCCAGGACTTGATTAGATTGGGCCCCATAGAAAGCATGTGAGCTCATAAACACTGTGATTTCTGGCCAATGTATTTCTAACACCTATATTTAGAACCTCCTGTCGTGTGTAACAAGGTCCATCACACAAATTTATCTTTTTATTTTCAGGACTTATTACAGACTATACTGAAAGTTTTGTATATTTTATCCAGTTTTCTAGGAAATACAAATTATATCAATCCTGGTATTTACCAAATAAAATGCAATTTCTTCAGATTAATTTACAATCTATTGGCTCTTTAGTTTGTTTTGGAAACTCCTCATTTCAGAGTTTAACAAAAGATTTGTTACAGATAATAAACATGTCACAAACAAAGGTTTCTTGATTCTTCTGCACTGATAGAAAATCAACATGCAGTACTTTATTAGCATTTTAAGCATTCACTGGAACACTATAGATTCACATATATTTACAATGAATTAATCATTACTTAATATGTGTGTGGGTATGATGTGTATGTGTGGAGCAGCACTACCTCTATGCATGACTCTCCGGGAGTGCATATGTTCAAGAGCACTGCAGAGCTGGACAAAGTACTTCCACACGGTCCTCTCTGGGATAAGCCTCCTCTGCTTCTTAAAGTGCTGTAATAAGAAAATGCATGTATACACACACACGCACACACACAAATCATCAAATTAAAATTGCATGAAAATGCAGGAAGAAGAATGCGCAAATGTTTTCATAGAAATGGGTAAAAGTATTTTGTGGCACAGGATAAAGTTTTAAGATGGTTAAAAAAAATAAAAAAAGGTTTATATATGTGTGTTTTTGTAAAGTATCCCACAATCTGACTCCACTCCTAATGCAACCCAGACCTCTCCGTCGTCTGTTCCTCACTTAACTGAGCTCAGTCGCATTTTCTAAACGGCCTACAATGGAAAGCACATGCATTCTCAGGAACACAGAGAAGAAATTTGTGGTACCTTCTAAAACTCCCCCATCTGGCACACAGAACTTTTGCTAGACACAACTTACAGTGGCACAGGGGTAGCGGTTCCATTTGTTTTTAAAGTCTACGCATTAACTCATTTAGAGGGCTGAGTGATCGTCAGAACTGTGGTGCATCTCCAGAAAAGCCACAACGGTGACAACGGTTTCAACTTGGACATAAAAGCAGCAACTGATGATAAGAACGCCTCCTCAAGCAACAGCAGAGTAGCAGCAGTGTAGACTATGAAAATGTTTTAATGTCCCAATCATTAGGATTTTATGGGGTGTCCTTGAAGCTCCAGTTCCAGGAAAGAAAATGAAAAGGCCTGTACTTAATCCAGCTTGGATGAGAGCTGTGCACGGGAGAATTACAATTGAAGTATTTAGCAAAGAAATTTTAACAAGACAAACTCAAAGTGCAACTCTGTAGTATGTTTGCAAGTCCAAGGCATCCAAAACACAGCAGTTATGGAAACTGGACTTAAAAAAAAAAAAAAAAAAAAAAATCAGAAAACTGCTGCAACCGTAATCAAGTACAGGAATATTCCTGAGAGTGCTTCACTTTTATTTCACCAGGACGTCCCGTCGACAAGAAAAACATTATTGTGCAACAGAGAGCTAAGGCCACAGCCGAATAAACTCACAGCATGTCAAACTCTAACATAAGAAACATAAATGCATCGAATACAACATGCTATGTAAAATCCAACAAAAAGTCATCCTAAGACACAGTGACCATCCAAAAAAAAAAAAACATGTTTCCTTCCCCCAATTCTACAATACCCTCAAATTCATTGAAGGACACAAATGTGTCTTATTTGGGATCTCTCAGCAAATTATTTCACTTTCAAGATGCTAAATATGCTTCTTCCAGATCTATTGGAATCTGTGGTACATTAATAAGTAACCACTTGAAGGAGCAAGGTTGGGAACCTTTAGAACAAAGACAGAGGATGGAACACAGTATTGCTTTATAAACAAAAATATACCAAGGCTTTTGTCTGCGTTGGTCAATGATGTCCAACCCAGCAAGTCATAAATAATGCAATGGCGAGTGAAACACTTTTGTAATGAAATGTAGAGATGCATGGTACACTAAATCAAGGCTCCATAAAATGCAGGAGACTGCATGCATGTGCAATATATCACACCATAATCAATCACTGGCAGAAAAGTTGCTTCCGCAAGTTTTTTCCCCCTTTAAATCATTTAAAGTGATTTATGATAGATGAGGAGACTTATTCTAATGCCCATATGTTTTCACTGCATACATGTATGGTGTGCATGAATTACACCTGTTATAACGCATGAGTCAGTTACAGAACTGTCTGAAAAAGGACAGCCTGCAATGCTGATGCAATGGTCAAAAAACTACCAAATGAGAATCAAATCTGCCACAAACTGGAATCCTACACGAGCAAAAACATAAACAGTGGCCTAAATAATGCTCTCACATTTAGACTTCTTACCTGAGACATGACTGGTTTACTGAATCATGCCCTCTAACATTTAACAAGACAAACATACATTGCTGTTAATATTTCTGGCTTATGTGTGAGAGCAAGAACGAGGGAAGATAATGAGATATAGCCACTATTGTGAATAAGAACGTACATCCTCTTAATACAAATACAGTTTTACACAAAAAAAAGATCACCTGGTCCCCATCAGATCTAGAAAGAATCAGATGAATGAATGAATAATTATAAGTTATATAACGTGTTAAATCTTCAACAAAAACGGGGCAAAACATGGTAGCAGAGTGTGGAAAAATAAAGTAAACCCTGCAATTCCATAACATGTAGAACCACCTTTAGTTCCATTACTCTGGAGGAATTTTGACCAATTCTTCTTTACAATGTTGTGTCAATTCAATGAGTTTTGCAGCCATTCATATATGCACTGCTCTCTTCAGGTCCCACCACAGTATTTTAATCAAGTTGAAGTCTGGACTTGAACTGGCTCATTACAACACCTTGATTCTTTCATTGTTCTGCTGTAGATTTCCAGTAGTTCTTGGGCTCACTGGCTTTTGCATTACACAAATTCAGCCAAGCTGCAGCTGTCAGACAGATGGCCTCACATTTGACTCTCGAATACTTTGGTATACAGAGGAGTTCATGGTGGGCTCAATGACTATAATAAAAGGTGTCCAGGTCCTGTGGCAGCAAAACAAGCCATAACCCTCCACCACTGTGTTTGTCAGTTGGAATGACGCGTTTGTGCCAATATGCTGCCTTTTTTTTTTTTTTTTTTAAATAAATAAATAAATCACCAAACATGCTGTTGTGCAATATGACCAAACATCTCCACTTTGGTCTCATCTGTTCCAAGAAAACTGTACATAAATGTAGTACTTTGTTCACACACAACTTTACAAACATGAGCTGTGCTGCCGTTGTCTTTTTAAAGAAAAGAGCTTTCCCTCCTGCAACCCTTCTAAACAGGACATACTTCAGTTCAGTCTTTTTCTTATTATACTGTCACGAACTTAAACATTTAACATGCTAACTCAGACTGCTAGAGTCTGACATGAAGCTCTTGGGTTTTTTGCAGTTTGTCTGAGCGCTGTGCGGGTCTGACCTTGGGGGAGACTTGCTGGGACGTCCACTCCTGGGATGATTGACAACGGTCTTGAATGTTTTCCACTTGTGAATAACCTTTCTCTCTGCTGACTGATGGACTACGAATAGTTTAGAAATGACCTTGAAACCCTTCCAAGACTGATGGACAGGAACAATTGTATCTCAAACATCACTGCTGATGTCTTTCCTCCCTGACATTTGTGTAAACTGACCCTCCAGACCAGCCAACTAAAAAGAATTTTTGCTTTTAGGGTGATTAAATCTTCTGATGATCAGTTAATGAAGCTTAATCATTCCTATGAAAGCAGTATGGATGCGTTAATGTTTGGGGCTTAGTTTTTGTTGAATAAATAATGACGCAATGCAATAAGTCATGTTGCTGCTCATAATGAAGTTGTATATTCTTAATTTAAGACCTATGAATGGTCAGATGATGCATTTGTTATGGGCTGAATCCCAAAACCTTAGTCTGAAGTCGTGTAAATGCACTCTTTCAGTTCTGAGAGACAGTAAACAGTTTTAACACTGGAAGCAGTAAAGGATATTAAAAGGGTGACGGTGAGAGATACAAAATATAGAAAGAGATGAAAGAAAGAGGGATAGAGATACAGTGCACAGTGAAAATGAGTACACCCCTGTTGAAAAGTAACATTTTGAACAATATTTTAATACACACACAAGTTATTCCCAAAACGTGCATAGAGTAAGTTTAATACAACATCTGTTCAGCTTACAACAGAAAAGAAAGGTCAATAATATAACTTAAATGACATATTTGTCCATTTTTGTGAAATTATGCTGGTGCAAAAGTGAGTACACCCCTATGTTAAACTCCCTGAGAATGGGCCGTGTTGGCCCGAAATGTCATGAAATGAAAAGGCATTAAAAGGGAGGTCATCGTTGTGCGTTTCATCCTTGCCTTACATTGAAATTTTACATTTTGAGTCTGCACCAGGCTAAAAGAGACGTGTGTGAGATTTGACTGAAATCCTATGGAGAGTATCATGATCTGCTTCAGTAGTCACAGTACATGTTGACAAGCATGTTTCTTTTGGTGAAATTCAGCTTCCTACTGTTGATGGCATCCATACAGCCCCAAACCATGTCACTCCCACTACTATGCTTGACTTTAAGCATGGGGCACTTTTCTTTGTACAAATCACTTTTTACCACCACACAGGCTTGACACCATCGAAAGCAAATTTGTTTATCTTGGTGTCATCAGATCACAGGACATGGTTCCAGCAATCCATATCCTTAGTTTGTTTGTCTCTGATGAGACAATGATAAACAAATTTGCTTTCGATGGTGTCAAGCCTGTGTGGTGGTAAAAAGTGATTTGTACAAAGAAAAGTGCCCCATGCTTAAAGTCAAGCATAGTAGTGGGAGTGACATGGTTTGGGGCTGTATGGATGCCATCAACAGTAGGAAGCTGAATTTCACCAAAAGAAACATGCTTGTCAACATGTACTGTGACTACTGAAGCAGATCATGATACTCTCCATAGGATTTCAGTCAAATCTCACACACGTCTCTTTTAGCCTGGTGCAGACTCAAAATGTAAAATTTCAATGTAAGGCAAGGATGAAACGCACAACGATGACCTCCCTTTTAATGCCTTTTCATTTCATGACATTTCGGGCCAACACGGCCCATTCTCAGGGAGTTTAACATAGGGGTGTACTCACTTTTGCACCAGCATAATTTCACAAAAATGGACAAATATGTCATTTAAGTTATATTATTGACCTTTCTTTTCTGTTGTAAGCTGAACAGATGTTGTATTAAACTTACTCTATGCACGTTTTGGGAATAACTTGTGTGTGTATTAAAATATTGTTCAAAATGTTACTTTTCAACAGGGGTGTACTCATTTTCACTGTGCACTGTAGATGGATAGATAGATGAAGAAAGGGAGGAATAGACCTTGGCCTACATCCAAACAAAGCCTCAGTGAAGAGCCATTCTTTCCTTGCCCTCCCATTTCCATATCAGAGGACTGTTTGATGTCAATGGGGGAGCACAGACACCCACCAACACCCTCTTTCCTATGCCTTTAACAGCAAACACTGCACATGCAATATTCTGTAAGTGCATGCAAATCCAGAACTATTTGATATCATTTGAATTCTGAGATGGTCAGAGACAGAGAGTCACAGAAAATGAGGAAAAGCGAGAAAAAGGAAAAATGTGGAGGATGAGAAATCAAAAAGAATAAAAAATGTTAAATGAATTCATCACTGAGGTTCTGTTTTACATATGGCACACTGTATGAATGCGTTCACTGCGCACTGTTGTCCAAGGACAGTTGGCTGAGTCCTGACACAAATCTATGGCCTGCTCCTATTACACCGGAAAACAATACATTTAGAAAGCTGCATAAGACAAACAGTGCAGAGAGGAGGCATGTATATGCAAATGTGTTGTGAGTCGACATAGGGATATGACACAGCTCAAATTCTCCTTGGTGGCTTAGATAAGATGGTGGTGACATACAGTGGTTTGTTAATTTACCTCTTTAGGCTGCCATGTTACATCTCTGTAAAATGCAACTCATAACATTTGCGTGTGTTTCAATGGTTGCGTCTGCACATTCTCTGCTTACAAAGTAGTCTATATGTGTTAAATGTGTGTGTGTGCGCGCGCGCACGCGCGTTCAGCCTGCCATGTTCACTCTCTTGTACAACTAATCCTCGCCTCTCCTAATTTGCTGTGCTGAACTGTGCAGATGTGGAGCTGCTGAGTATGACTGCAAACAGCTTGTCGAGCTGTACCGATACAACGCTGCAGCATCATTTATGCATGGGAGAAGACCAGGCTTTCTACATGCACACTCCTAATTTGCTACACTGGCAGGTTTTTATAATAACTGGGGGTTCGGTCTAACTCATAGATGAAAAACAGGGTGAGCCAAGGATAGAAAATTGCTACCACTGTTGAATAACTCTGTCTTCTGGTCCAATTTCAACAAAATTTCTGACTTAAAACCTACCATACTGCGATTTACTGATCAACCCAACACATTCATTTGGCTCAAAGCCATACAATACATGTATATAAATATATAAAAACACTACTATACATTAGTGCACTTTAATTTGCCTGGTTAGAACCAATAAAAGACCCAACCAAAAGCAAAGTTTTAAAGTTTTAAAAATAGCAATTTACCTGAAAAAAGAACATTTTTCCCACAATATAATGAGCTAACACGACAAATCACAGCTCGCTGTTACTTGAGTTTAAATCAATTGAATTTCGGTTCAATATCAGCTCACTTATATCACCCCCTACGCACAACACAAGCAAAACTTTATGACCATTAATCAGTGCTTGAGATTTTAACAACGTCTCTTTCACAGACTTGGCAGATGTAAACACATACAACTGAGATGAAAGGATGTTGACGAAGGCCTTATATTAGTTGGTTTTTGGTTGCTGTATGGGAGGGATGATTTGGGTTGACTAACTGTTCAAGCACTCAAAATCCTAACAACCACAAACCACAAGACTCCTGCAGTCATGCCTTCGGTAATAAAAGGCCTCCTCGGCATTTTATTGCTTGTGTGCAGCAACATTTGTGCACCAGTTTCATGACACTAGGTCAGATTGGCAATGATTTAGTCTCATATAAATCCTAAAGGTCCAGGCTTCCATTAAAATCACATATGAATCCCTTAGACAATCCACAAAAGTAGTCTAAATTGGTTAAAAACAACACTGCTTATACTCTCTGTGATGACTAAACACTCTTGAAGTGCCATAGTTTAGAATGGTAGAAAAAAAAAAACTAAAAAAAAAGCAAAAATCTGTACGTTGAATCTGTATCATTCAAGTGTCCCAGGCTAAGTGTTTACAGTATTTCACCACCAAACAACTGATCCTTACCTTGATCATACGAGACAGATCCCCAGCATCTGCTAACTCCAGTACTATGTTCAACTCATTGTCCTCAATAAAAGACGCATGATACTTTATCACGTTGGGGTGGTTCAGTTGCTGTTGGAAAGAAAAAAAAGACGACATGTCACTGAAAAAGAAGGAAAGAGAGGACATGCTGGTGACACTTGTCACATTATGGGCATCCTTGATCACATTCCCAAGCTTCTTGCGAGCCATTACACTTTTTTATTATCAAAATAAGGTTTGGGAAATAACAGGTTTCATGTCATGTGCAGTTCACTGTACTTTTACTGCCAATTAAAATAAAATGGTTGAAACCATACGAACAATACATATTGGCTACGTGTGGACCTAATGAGATGGTTTTGTCCTCAAGTGTGACAAAGCTGGGTGACATGTCACAACAAACCCTTGTCTATGATGACAACAGCCCGTGTGTGAGACACATACACACACAAATACGCATACGCGCACACACATACACACACACGCCTGACAGGCTGACATGGCTGGCAGTCAGAAAAAAACAAGCATCCCAGGCTCATCTCTAGCTGAGATTCCTTCCCGTTGGTTGGTCAATAAGGCAGGAACAGCATTCCCTGTGGTAAACAAAAAGTTTCTTTCCATCCAGAGCTAGAGACAGAAGGGGGGAGGGAGAGAGGAGCGATGAAGGGAAAGAAACAAATGACACAGTGACACAGACAAGGAAAAGGAAAGACGACAGGGCAACATGAAGAGGTAGGGAAAGAGAACAAAGGCGGGGATTGGAAAAAGAACAGGAACGGGATAAGGTAGGCTGAGTTAGAAAAAGGGGGGGAGGGATAACAGAGAGGTGGTGATATGTGGAGAGTTGGAGCCGTGATGTGAGCAGACGGAGCGGTGTGACATGCGTCCTCCGCTCGGCTCTGCGATGCCTTCTCTGCTGTGATTAAAGAAATGTTCATGCTCTGGATGATGCCAAGAAGAGGGGAAAGGAGAGCACAGTAGAGTACACTACGGTACACTACACTCTCGACTCCATCTCTGCATCCCTCCACAATCCTCTTCCTCATTCGTCCTCTCTTTCCCCTCCTCATGTCTCCATCTATCCTTCTCCCTCCCTTGTCCTTTCTCGCCAGATGTATTTTTGGCTCAGAGTGGCAGTTCAGCACAGCTCCACACTGTAGCACAACCAAGCAGTGATGACAAGTCTACCCCCCCCCCCCTCCCCGCTACAACCCACTGCTCTTCCACAAGTTGGACCTCAGGCAAGAGATACGGAGGAATGAAAAGATATGTTAACATGCAGATGTTTATGTAAATGATGGATGGGACCCTACTGCAATACAACGACCGTTCATTGGGAAATATTGCATCGAGTCTTGCATGATTATGTAATTACACATGCTGGCTGAGACCCAACAGGGTGTGTAATTACTTAATCATGCAAGACTATGTGATACATTTGTTGAGCTGGTGATGTGTTTCAAAGAAGAAAAATATACAGACCAATGCAATCTGATGGCACAAAATTACCCATGCCAGTAAATTAATATTACAACATAACTATTCTTGGAATTTTGTGCCAGGTATGTATATCCACAACAATGATGGAAAAGATATCCAGATACATTTTAAAGTTCATAAGCTCCAAGCAACATCAAAAACGCAGAGTCCATTTACACCATCCTGCAGAAATAAATACCTTGTGTTGCATGACATAATTTACATTAGAAATTGTTAACTACTACAAATCAGAAAAACACTTTTGATATTAGTTTTGATATTAAAGAGTGTAATGCTCATAAAGAGACCTAAACATGGAATTTCTGAATTTGTTGTATCAGGATAAATGAAGCTGTTTACTGTCAGGTCTGTCTTGTCTGTAAATCCTATTCAGATGGAGAACCCAGACATGCGTTCACACGCAAACGCACACATTTACCACACAAAATACAGAAAAGCAAACAGATATCAACACTGCTTTTTACTGCTGATTAGAGCGCTCATTAGTCAGAAAACAGTCCAGGTTTGATTATAAACACAAGTGGGAATAATACTCAGTTGTGGGATTTCAAAAATGGTAAAATTAGCAGACTGGCAGGGGGAAACATATTTCTTCCAGCAACATCCCATCAACGAGAATTTAGACAAAAAAAAAAAGTGAGAAGTGAGATTCTCAAGTTGAAATCCTCATGCCAAGGCAAGAAAACACAGATGAATGAGCAGACACAAACACAGACAGACAAACAAACAAAAAGGCATGCTGTTGAAAGACCATGACTGAGTGCACGTGTGTGAGCGAGAATGTGTGTATGTGATCTTGGGTGACTATGTGTGTCATTCCAGGCGGCCCATGCCAGTGTGCCTCTCATTATCCTGATTTTGCTGTGTCTCCTGTTGGCCTGTCTACCGGAAGATAAGGCAGAAGGACTGTCTTTCTCACATTCAGTTCTTTATTATCCATCTGGCTAGGCAGTACAAGGCCAAGCATAACTTCTATGTTCACTGGCAATCAGCTTGGAGGATGAAAAGACGGAAATAAAAAGCTCCTGGGGAGGAGACAAAGGAGATGGATGCAAAAACATAGTAGCAGGCCAGAATGGCATAGGCAGAGGATATAGGAACAAGTAGAGTTGAAAAGAAAACAGCGTGAGAGTGATGGAGGAAGAAGGGCAATATGTTGGAGAGACAAAAAGAAATGTAGGAGCTGGGAGAGCATGACATTTGACCCTGCCGTGACCCGTCTAAGGAGATCAGAAATACAAATCAGCCAAACTCTGCTGTCCCATTCTGTCATTGTAACAATCTGCTCTCTATGGGGTACCGTCTGCATCGGAGTATCTTTCTTGTCCGATTGGTCCACAGAGCCCTGGGAGCTTTGATGAACTGTTTGAGTGGCACAAACTAATTGGTCTTGTTTTTCCCATTTATCCATAATGTGTACATGTAACCGTGCAGATGAGAACAAACTGCCTACAGAGCACTCACTCGCACGCAGAAAGGATGCTTGGAAGCAAACACTAGCAGAAAGGCACGCATGCACACTTACACAAGGTCCAACAACAAACAGAACTGTGACACTTATGCAAAATCTTTCAGACAGGCAGAAATATTGAAGCTGTCATAAGTTTGTTCATTAGAGTCTGAGAGCAGCGCAGCTGACACATGTTAAAGGTAGTTTAACAAATTAAACTACATCATTGGGGGGGGGGCAAGGGAAGAGACACATAAGAGACGCTGCTTAATTTCCTTGCTGATGCACTGTTGCCTCACTTAAACCTTAAAACACTTGAAAAGGATTTAAAAAAAAATTAAAAATTAAAAAAAAGAACATAAGAAATAAAACAATTCTTCTGGCATTAAAAAAAAAAAAAGAAGCCAATATGAGCCTGGAGGGATGCAACACTGCTGAATCTGTGCACACATACACACAACCACTCATCCAGAGACACAAGGAGAAAGAAACACACATATACTGTACAGTCACACATGCATACTCATTCACATTCTCATTTGTGTGCACAAATACTCCAACAGCCCCCTGCGTTTGTAACAATCCAAGGGAATGCACACGCACGCACACACACAACACACAAAACCATGCTGTCTGGTGCAGATCAATTGTTTTCCTGTGGTGGTGGGTCTCAGCTGAGGCACCTTAAGAGAACAGAGCACAGCGCATGGCGCCGTCTCCCTCGTCTCTGGTTCTTTACCTTAAGGAGATCTATCTCTTTGATGCAATCTTGCCGAGCTTTGGCATCCATCAAGTCGAATATCTATCAAGAGATCAAAAGGGGAGAGAGAGAGAGAGAGGACAGTGAGAGGTGTTATGCCATATTCAGAAAATTGTAAGATGGATAGATGCAGAGAAACAAAAACAAGAAGGGGTGGGAAACAAAACAGAACATGGTTGCTGTTATCTGGAGGGTGGCACTGGAGTGAGTACAGGTGTTTCACATCTGAGTAACATGCACATGTCCCTGTGTACGGTGTATTTGAGGTTTGTGTATCTGTATACATGCACAATCATGTCTATGGGTGTGTACATCAGCGCACAATGCAAGTATGTTCGTGTATCTGCAAACTCACAAAGAAAACTGCAGATTCATATTCTAAAGTTTCACTTAAACAGTCATATTCCACTTCGCATGCAGATAATTCAGAGTGTTAAGTGTTTGGATGTGGTTCACTGGTGGATGAAAATAACAGCGATTAAATTCTCCTCAATGGTTTTTAGTATACTGATAAGTTCATATTACACAGTTTTGTACACAGTTTGTCGCGCGGAACAATTATGGAAGTCCCAGAGACCTGGGATGGGATGGGATGGATAAACTATCATCACTGATTCTCATCACATATTAACCACTCTTATTATTGCAGCACGACCTGTAAAAGTCTGTTGGTAAATCAAATTATTGCCAAAGCCAATGGAAGAAAAGCAACAAAAATATTTTCAAAAAGAGAAATACACTTGTACTAATCTTTAAATGAAGAAATATTCTGCAAAGCTGTTCTTTTTTTAATAATGGCCATACATAAAAACACATTCAGAGCTTCCAGCAGAGTGCGATGCTTTGCTTGAGACTTGGCAAGATGAATGTACCCTTAATCATCCTCTAAATTCAATTTAATTAACTTTTATCTTTATAGAGCTTAACAAAATGTTATCTCAAGACACTTTAAAATGTACAGTGACATTCAAGCCAGTTATGCTCACGTAAATTCACATTAGTAAAATCAAAAGTGAAGTAGTTAAGAAAACCAACAGATCTCATCAAAACTTTTCTCCTGAGCATGGACCAGGCAACAATGAGAAAGAAAACTCCCTTTTAACAGAAAGAAAGCAGAAGCAGAAGCACAGTAATTAAATATAGAGTTATTGTGTCTCACCTGAACTTTCTTCAGGGCCACTGACGTGTTGTCTAACAGGTACCTTGCCCGGTACACCTCACTGAATTGGCCACGTCCAATCTTTTTCTCAATCTGGAAGTTAGCCAACGAGTTATGACCCATATCTGGCTGCAACGGTTTCTGAAAGAAAGGAAAGAACATCTCATAATATGTACATGCAAATACATATTCACAGTTTTTGAGCACACAAACACACACTCTGGACGGGAGTACAAAAGAATTATTTACAGAAATTTTGCAGTAAGCATGAATATGTCATTAAGGTGAAGCTATCGCATTTCTGAAAGAGGAAAAAGATGAGGGATGAAGGATGTGGGTGAAACCTGTAAAACCGCGATTCTCTTTTTTTTGCTGCACCGAGGGGCTGCTTTAGGCTGCTGATGATTTGACTGGTGCTGTGCCGATGAGTCATACTGGGAAAGGTCTTGAGGACTGCATATACTCCACTAAAACAAGGAAAATTTCCTGCCATCTACTAACCCAATTTTGTTTCAAATGTAGATAACAACAGAATCCAATGACATGCAAATCTCTTGAACTGATATCTTATGTACAACAGAACATAGAACATATTATAATTCTTGAAAGTGAGAAATAAATCCTAATGGCAGCAACACGTCACAAAAAACTTGGCATAGGTCCATGTTTACCACCACTGTGTAGCAGTTTCTTCTTTTAAAAAGAAATTCCTAAATTTCTGGAAACCGAGGACATTACAATGTACATCTGATAGATTGTCTACCTTCTATTATGAATAAAACATTGGTTCATGAGGTGTGTAAAACATTGCATCTTTTTTGTTATTTTACATCTTACGCAGCTTCACAATTTTGGGGGATTAAAGTTTTGCTTTGGTGTACAAGGAGTAACTAGAATCTTTTACTTCAACTATGTTTCATGCTCAGTTTAAAAGTGTGAACTGACAAGCTGCCAGTCGGTTTGTTACCATGTCAACTGTATACAGAACAGTGTCATGCAGGACCTGCAAGTATCATTTTACCAAAGTCTTTGCCATACTAGCACCTGTTGTTAAGTGTTGTTTCCGTTTCTTCTACATTTTGTATGTTCATTTATAATGTTCCCATGTATTCAATTAAACCTTGCAATAGCAGGCTAATAAACTCCTTTTTAGCTTGATATTGGTGCTGTTCTGTACATAAAACAACACTCCGGCAAAGGTGAAAAGCTACAGCTTTTCAACAGGGATAGATAAAAATTTACATAAATGCAGGCTTCTAATCTTTCCATCCAAGGTTTTCAAGTTCACAGGGATCCAGAGCCCTCATCCTTCATCTGCCAAGTTATATCACTGACAGTCTGGCACAGGGCCACAGACTAAAGGACTCCTCACCTTGCCTCACCACATGAGTCGTTATGCAGAATGAGATACTTACATCCACAATTTGGGGGGGGGAGACTAAAAAATAAGCCAAAATGAGCCCCCTGGACATAATGCATGAAAAACACACACACTGTGTGACCTTTCCAGCCTTTTGGTTAACTCGTAAGAGGCGTCGGCAGGAGAAAACAGAAGGTGACAGATATCAGAATGCCACATGTCACCAGCACTTCTGCCAGCGTGGCCATGGGAGCAGCTCAAGGGCAAGCGACTTACGAAAGAGGGAAGGAGGATGAAGAGGGAAGAAGGTCAAAAATGAATCTCCTAAGCGATAAAACACGCAAGAGGAGTGTCATCACATTTGTTCGCTTCACTGGCGTTTCACGTTTTGTCAAAGTTACCATGAGTGTAGATCGGAGCCTATACGGGATTCCTTTAACCGGCTCCCTAAAAAAAAGAAGGCAGTCAATCTTAATTCACCTACTAATGAATAGTTACAAGAAAAGAAGAACAACAAAAAGTCAAAGCATCACGTTGAGTTGACAGACCAAACATCCAAAATAAACAACCCTTAAGGAACTGGTATCAGCATGTCTTCTATTTTCCTTGATAAACATATCAATTATTTAAGAATCCTTTCATGATGAGTGGTCAACCATAAGTTCATGCTTCATAAAAAATGTATATATTTTTAATGCAGGCAACACTATCGCAAAATAGTGAATTGTCTGTATACTAACAAAACTAAAACTCTGGTAAATAATAAAGGTCATAATTACATAAACCAATGGAAAGGTACACACGCCGACAGTGAGAGGAAGTGCTGCTCCGTACGGGACACCTCGGGAGGCGCCCATTTGAGCATTTCATTGTTTTTTTAAAAAGCTGACAGTTAGAGGAAGAGGCGTGAACCAATCAGATGCCCTGTCCAATTAACACCGCCGAGGTGTGCACATTTTTCAGCATGACACCACCATCATCCCAAGCTGTGTGAGAGCTACTGACAGCCAGCATGACACGCTGCTCCACAACCCCCTATTCAACACAACATTAGATCGACAAAACGGCTATAATTCTACAGAAATACTCTTCCTCTGAGGGTTTAACTGTGAATTCAAAATGCATTGAAGAGGAGGAAAAAATCAAAACTACAAGGATCTATAAAGTGTGGAACACCAAAGATGCAGCGCATTGGGTGATCACTTTTCATTATATGAAGTAAGTAGCTGTTCAGGGACGCAAGATGGACGGTTCAAGATTTATAAAATTCAATGAGTGAAAGAGAGAAAGAAAGAGTGAGAGAGCGGACAAGAGGGCATTGCTTTCATTCGCTGCGTGGTAGCTTGACAAATGTTAGCATGAGCCTCTAAAGCGCTGTGACAACCGCCTGCTGAGAGCACAGTCTTGCTAATGTGTCTTGGCATGCCGGCTTCGTAATCACACATTTACATATGCAATGACCTACATTTGCATGTCAGATCGCACACTGTCCAGCGTGATTAACAGTGGGCACCTCCCTGTGTGGAGTCGCCCTGGGTGGCAGCAGAGGCCATGCGAGGGCGGAAGAGAGGGCTGGAGGGAGGGCGGCTTTTCTGGCAGCCAAGGGGCCGAGCTGCCAGGCAGGATTATGTCAGCCAGCGGCCCCGACATTAGACACTTCATTAGAGCTAATCTGTTTAGCAGTGGGCAGTGTATGTAAACTTCACAGGCCATTTGCGGCACCTCTTCGCCCCCTGGCCTGGCCTTCAAAGGGCAGCCAGGCCAGAGCTGACTGACAGGCCGTCTCATCTGCCGCACATGGGTGTCACACAATCAGAAGCTCCCAGCTGAAAGACAAGGGCCCCGCAAACACACACACACACACACACACACACACACACGCACAGAGAGATATATGCGGAAGTCACAGAGGAATGACCCTGTATGAGGCAGGGGTCAGAGTCTGGATAAAATTGGGTGGAGGGAGTTATTCAGAATGGCCCTTTTTAAGGATTTAAGCTTCATCTGTTGGTTCGAGATGCTGGCGGAGTTCAAAGATTAAAGGAAACGTCTGAAATTTACCAGCCCTGAATGCAACAAAATCTTGGAGGATTATCTGGTACATTGACAGGTAAATACTGAACAAAATACAATACTCCTTACTCTGTATTTTGTTGTTATTTTCAGGCCTACTGTTGTCTGCACATGTTATTTAACAGAAACCCACCTCTAGTCCGTCTCTGATTGGCTGATGTGCTCAGATACACTTGTGCTAACAGGTTAACCCTAACCATCTAACCAACCCTTCAACGGTAGCCTTAACCAGATAACAAACACTAGCCAATCAAAGTAGAAGAGGGAGGACTTTCTGGACCATTCACAGAAACTGCGGTGGATAGGAGAAAAATATCCTATGGTCCTCACGCTTAAGAACTTATTATCCCTATGAAAAGAACTTTGTATGCAGTCCATGTGCTTTAGTCTCATGGCCATCAATGTCAGACAGACATTGTAGACGGACTATTAGACAGCAGTCAGTTTATTTTTAAACAGCGTTTTGTTTACAAGTTATTGATCTGAAAAGTTTGCTTCTGTGCAGCAGGTGGGGTTTACCTGTTGCTTTGGGTAGAAACACTGCTCTCTTATTCTGTCCTCAGTGTACGCAAACTTATTTCATTGCAAATAAAAACCTAAAAGGAGCAAATTGCTCTGTTTGCATCACAGTGAATTTCCATGCTGTGGACATGTTGCTGCCTGTGCAGCCATGTAAAGTCCTTGAACCATCGTGCGCCTTAATAACTCTAGGATGAGGCCTAATAACGAAGCAGGTAGGTCAGCTGATAACCATCGCTTCCAAAATTTTTGTTTTCATAATACAGGATTGTAAACTTTTTCTTGAGTTTAATTTCTCTTCTGTTCCACGTGAGCACATCATTCTGACTTGAGATGGGTACAAGCTGCAGGGTATAAAGATAAAGTGGCAGTTGTGCAAGGCATTATGGGAAACATGTATGAGGGACAGCGCATCTTGGGTGTAAAGGTGACACACAAACACCATGGGCCAGTCACAAGCAGGGGGATATAAAGAAAAAGAGAAAAGTGGCACGAGACACAGAGAGGGAGCAGACAGACAGCTCATCGCAGGAAGTGTGATACGGGCTGCCCAATAATGACACCATTGCCGAACATAACTGACAAGACACATGGAGAGTGGAAGAGTGGATGCAGAAGACAGAGAGAGGGAGATAGGGTAGGGTGGGGGTGGAGAGGGACAAGCAGCAGAGGGGAGAGGGTGTGATGTGACAGCCCAGTTGTGCCAACGGCTGCCACACAAAGGCCAGCGGCAGCAGAGAGGTGCTGTCTCTTATCGAAAGACCAAGAAGAATGCAGAGAGGGAGAGACTCAGGGCACATCCACGAGAAGAAGGATACATTTGAAAGCTATCTACCCACAGTGATTCTTAGGCCCCTGCAAACTGGGCTTTTCTGAAACTGAGTCCTTAAGAAGAATTGCACAGTTAACTGCAAGAGAATGAAAAGACGAGGGAAATCTGACACATGGGAAATAACATGGAGCCACAGAAATGAGCCCCGATGTCATTTTAAAAGTGAACGTAATGGCCACACGACAGCAATGTGTTCATTTAGCTGTCTCTACATTTACTCTGTTAGACACATTTACAATTACAAAGCTGGGAATGTTCACCCCCACGTGTACTAAATGGTATTTATCACCATGTTCAAATTGTTCAAATCCAGCAATAAAACCCAATTTTCTGCTTGTTGTTGGGACAGCAAAAATCACAACTGGATACATGGGAACTGCTCACATTTAATCAGCTGTAACAACGTGACAGGACTCCAAACTACAAATCACGCAGCTCTACTGTTTACTGACCAAAACGGGATGAAGAAGTTGTCATTTTTCAGACTGTTCGAGCTTTTTCACGATAGACAAACAGGTTTAGTTTAAACAAAAACAAGTTTAGTTTAGTGCACGGACATTTATGCAGTCAGTGTTCAAAGGGTATAAAATCTGTCAAATTAGCTTGGATTCCATCCAAGAGAGACAGAGAGGAGTACAAGGAGAGACGTAGACAGCAACTGTCAGCCGAGAGGGGATACGGGTGGGGGTATAACTCCCATCTTCACCAGCCCCCTTGAGCAGGCACCATGCAATATTCATCCTCAGCCAGTCAGCCAGTGAGCCAGGCAGTCAAACCAGCAGGATTCACCCCAAAGGTGCTTCTCATTCTTCTCCTCTCAATCGGCTCCACAACCACACCGCCTTGTCTCAGCGCTTCCAGACAGATCGGTGTCTGTCAAACTCTGCAGTGACGATCAAAATCTGATCTGAGGGGGCCTCCTCGCCAACCCTCCCACTCACTCAAGAGCAAATGCGCCATTAAAAATGCACATCTTACCAGCTCATCTCATTTAACTAATGCATATGCATCATACCTCCGGGACCAAGAAAAATTTATCGCAAGCGATACGGAGTATCCTTCATCACATATACAATTCAGATTTCTCCAGGAGAAGGCTGTTTTTTTTTTGTTTTTTTTTCCCCTTGCTGCCAAGCAGACTGAACCTTTGGAAAGCGTGAAATAGATACAGGACTTGTTGAAAGACACCCATCTGGATGCTGGTTAGACAGTCATCTACATACTCTAACTTACGGTCTCTGTCTCTCCCTCTTCCATTTAATGTGAAATCAGTTCAAAATGCTCTGTGTGAGTGGGGAAAAAAAAAAAACATGATGCAACACAGAAAGTTCACTATGCCTCCTGAAAAAAATTATAATTTGGAATTAACACTGATGTAAACTGCTAGAAATAGATTGAAAACCAGCCAGAGAAATCATTAAGCCTGAACAATAGCACATAAACAACTGTTGGGAGATCAGTAGAAAATTCACTGTCTGTGTGTGTGTGTGTGCGTGTGTGCAGGGGGGTGTGCATACGTGGGGGGACTGTTGCCAAAGTCAAATGAATTATTAGAGCTTTTATCTGACTTATTCTGTGTGCAACCCAATTAAACTTAATTTTGCAATTAGAAATCTTAAAATAAATTGACCCCCTTGGCAGTTCCAGTGTTAAATCTTGTTATACTGTTGCATACGCACGGGAAAAAGAAAAAAACACATTCAAGTTCACAACTATTTTTAGTGTTTGTGTGTGTGTGTCCCCCCCCCCCCCTCAGAAAGATTCCACATTTACTCTGGGGCACATGGATGTTCCCCTTTGTTTAAAGTCTATTCAATACTTATGGAGGCAAAAACATCCTCCTGTAAAGAAATCAATGTGCCTGATGTTGGAGGGCAGTATTAAAACCCAACAATGACCAGATCTGCACAGAACAAACTTGAGGTGTATCGAACAAAAAGAGGCATGGAGGGAGGCCAGGTTCTGTCAGCCTCCTGAGCTCTGATCAATACGATCAAGAAACATTCATTCGCTGCTGTCTATCTCACACCCAGGCTACAGTGGTCTGTGGGATGACTGGACTGAAGGGCATCAGTTGATTGATGCCGAAAAGAAAGGGTAATACAGGATATTTACATTTCAAAACACAAAGAGGGTGGAATGCTTCAAATGAATGATGGAAGTCAATTATCTCCATCAAATCATTAGTTTATTTACAGGCGACCAATCTTAATGACACAGCCTTTAACACTGGGAGCGGATTTAAGGATTATCGGAACTCATTTTCATTCGCCTGGCTTCCCTCCGGTCAAACAAATCTCCATTCAACCTCGTCTTTGCAGGGGCAGGTTTGTGTTAGGGGCGTACAGAAGAGCACCACTGAGACACTTCTGTGACACGCCAGGACGAATGTTGCTGATGTGAAGCGTTTACCGTTTCAGTGATGATTACCTGTATTAACAGGTCCCAATCTAAAGAGAAGATATCTGATGTTGTCAATTTTGATACAGGGATAACTGAAAAATTAAGATGTCTTATTTCACATTGTATGAACCTTACTTCAGTTCTTTTGAGACAATCGCTGCAGCAAAGCTTCTCACCACAGAGCTGCGTCGTTACGTCACCTTAAATATCTTTTCAAATACACGTTTGAACCTTCCTCTAATGTACTCTGTAGAAGACCAGTGTAGGGAGACAAAAATCACTATATTCGTCTCATTTTCCCTGCAAAGTGGCACATTAATATCACCAGTCTAGTTTTAAACAACAGTTAGGGTTTGTGAATGCTACTCCACTGAAAGACAACGGGCAATATTAAACCGCAAAACAATGTTTAGTAACATAGTTGCAAATGCCATTTATAAATTCAGTTGCAATAGTATCTGTGAATGCTGCCCTACACAGCGCCTTTGGCAGCTTGCACAAACATGACTGGCGCTACTAAAACATTAAATAGCAGGAAAATGAGAGGATCACTGAGCTCATGTGCTCACACTGCCACCTAAATAGATGGACGCCTTTTTCAACCCTTGACTTTAATAACTTCAGCAATTCAAATGTGGATCTCACCCACCCTCTATAAAAGTTGCTGGTAAATAACTGTAAAAAAGTGTAAATAATTCCCCCTCGTCTCTAATATTTAAGATTTTACATCATGCAGATACATATTAAAAAGCAAAAAAATGAGGAAAAAAACTGGCTGTCATGACATGAAATGTTGCAAATTTATTCCTCTACGCCTATAAACTTCTTCTTCACTTGGATGCAGTGGTGTGAATCTAGTGGCGACATATGGCAGCCCTAGAATCACTGCTCACAATGGCCTAAAAATATCTGTGAACTCGGTGAATTTTCAACATCTCACTTTATATATCGCTGCACTTCACAGCGCTATTCAGCAGCTCGACTTGTTTTCATGTGTGTACGAGTTACCTGAGATTGAAACACTAGCACGGCTGCTTGCTGGCCTTGTGGCTGGGTGTCCATATCCATGGTGTTAGGAGCTTGATCCTGCACACCTCTGAAAAATATTAGACAAAACTCTTAGCTTTTCATTCCTTTAAAAGTGCTAGAGAATTTTAAAAGTCTACACAAATACAAGACAGTATCCAGTGCTGCTCTGTACTAAGCTAGGAAACGACTGCTTCCACAGTGTTCAGTTTCAGCAGAACTGAAGCCCACGTCATGCTTGTGGATTTGACACTCATTGTCTACGTCCCTCTTTGGTTGCAGCATAGCAGACCTAGCAGACTGCAACAGGCCATACTTCTCTGTATTTTACTGGCCTTCCTCCTGGTAATCTTTCTTGGGAATTACCAGTCATACTAGCTATATGCTCAAGCAATTCCACTTAATTTTACATCTCTGAGAAAATGTAGGTCACACAGAGGTGAATGATCTGTGTGTGTGTGGGTGTGTATGTGTGTGTTTCCTTTAATTGCATGCCTTGGCATGTAGCCTAGATGGTAGCTAACTGCTTAAGATTCCCTACTACCAGTTGCTTATCTTATCACCACGCTTAAAGCAGCCGGTGCCATAATAAGAAATTAACCTGAATGAATCATTTACATGGTTTTAAAAAAGTATGACGAAAAAAATTTAAATTAACATATGCAATTACCTTCTGATTCTTTATTTATTAAACAGGTGTTCCAGGATTATTTTCATAGCACAATGTAATGCACATGCTATAGTTCCAAATTCTAACAATTAACACTGTTATACTCATGAATAACACAGGATGCAGTGCATGCACATCAACAACCATGTGTCATCTGTAAGCTAACACATATATGAAGTGTGATTTTTTTTTTAATGTGTTAAACCAAAGCAAGGACACATGCGCACATATTGGGTGCTTGTGTAGAAATAAACAACGTAAACATGCTACAAAACTGGAAAGTAATTCTATGCACAGGCCATGAACAAAGGCAAATAAAAGTCTGTGAAAAGAAAGAAAATTCTAATTATTACAGCTTCACAACAAATGGCCAGGCTACAAACTGAGATACTTATTATAGGATCTCTGATTCTGCCATCGTTTTCACTTTTCAGTGGCTAATTTACATAAATAACTGCATGGAAACAAAAATGGACAACCATACGCAAAAAAAGACATGATGGAAAAAGAACACACACACACACACACAAACACTTGGACACTTTAGTGTTCTCCTGCTGGGATGACAGCAGTCTCTCTGCAGTTCTTTTGTCTGCGTATTACCAACCGTCTCTCGTCTCAGTTGCGAGAAACGTGCCCAGGCCAGTTGAAAATCCTCTCATATTTCTAAGTGTAATCCGAAACTAAAGGTTAGTTCGCAGAAGTAACCAGTGTAGAGGACTCAGATTACTTCCTTGCAGTAACAAGTAAGGCTCCACGTTATAACGAGTTACTTAAAGAAGTTGTCGATTACTGTTTACAGTTCACCTTATCAATCAGTGTGTTTGGTTGCCACAAAACAAAGAGAAAAGAAAGAAAGAGATTAAATTAAAATCCAAGATGCACTCTTCGCTCAAGCAGGCATTCCCTTCTGCATGTATCACTGCATATGTGCGGCTCACTTTTGAATTTGTGAGTGAAAAAGACTGGAGCATGTGTCTGGGTGATAATCTGTGAGCAGTGATGAGCTCTACCTGAGATGAAGAACCACCTGCAGACGCAGCACAGCTCCACAACAGAGGCGATTCAGGCGGAGGATTTTACTAGTCGAGACTTGGACATTAACTGGGCCACTGTAACATCTCGATTCTTTTCTTTTTCAGTTTTTAGATCTCCTGTTCTTGGGATCATTGTCCTGCTGCATGACCCAGTTTCAGAGAAGCTTTAGCTGTCAGACAGACTGCCTCACATCGGACTCTAAAATACTTTGGAGACATTCATTCTACTCAATGACTGCAAGGTGCCCAGGTCCTGTGGCTACAAAACAAGCCCACATCATCACCTCTCCACTACAGTGCTTGAGCATTATGAACAAACATCTCCACTTTGGTTTCATCTGTCCAAAGAACACTGTTCCAGAAGTCTTGTGGTTTGTTCAGATGTAACTCAACAAACCTAAGCTGTGCTGCCAGGTTCTTTTTTGAGAGAAGAGGCTTTCTCCAGCAACCCTTATCCTTCCAAGCAAACCAAACTCATCCAGTCTTTTTCAAACGGTACTGTTGGAGACTTGAACAATTAATGTGCTGACTGATGCCTGTAGTGTTTGAGATGCAGCTCTTGGGATTTTGGATTGTTCCATTGGTATTGTTCCAGTCTGACCTGCGGATCAACTTACTGGGATGCATCTCCGTGAGAAGATTAAAAACGTTTCAAATGTTTTCCTCTTGTGAATAACCCCACAGTAGAACGATGACCTCAGAAATGTTTGTAAATGACCTTATAAGCCTTTTCTGACTGATGGGCAGTAACAACGATAGTCATACGTGCAGATAATGGTTAAAAATTTGTTGTAGAGAGATATCTTTAGTTTGAGGCATATGCAATGTTAAACAGCAATGTGCTTGATGTAGCTTATGCTGTTTAGTGTTCAGGAGCAGGAAGCTAAATGTTAGAGTGAACTGGAAATTAATCAAAACAAATTACTTTCATTTTGAATCATTTGAGAAATTTATCCCTTTTTCTATTCTTTAGTTGATCTACTGTTTTAACTTGGATTCAGATCCCATTTAGAGAACCTAAAAATACATAAATAAAATAAAAACATGAGGATATGCTTGTTGTCATTTGGATTCCAGTGTAACAGGGGATTTGCAAGTCAGCTGGCCTTCATGCCTCTTGTTGTGGTTCCTTGCACTTCAGCCTTGTGTTTTGTTAGACTGAGGCTGGCATCATTACTCCTCTCCCTCGCCCTCCTGTGTTCCCGACTGTCTAAGTGTCAAAATAACCAGCGGGCATCTGAGGTCCCCGATGTTCTTTCACCTCCTACATCCCATGTTAACGAGATCAATTAAGACTGCCATGTTAGATTAAACACACATCCAGAAATAAAGCAATTAACATAACCAACTCAATCAGAAAAGGAGCAAATGAGGCACGGTCACAATAAAAACAGGCAAAAAAAAAAAGAAAAAAAAAGAAAAAAAGAAAGGTTTTTAAACTTGCATCAAGTTAACCCCAAACTAACGAACCCCCTTCCTCAAGAATCATCACTCCACAGTAGCCGTCACAACTGCTCGTCTCACGGTCTGTTTTCCCCAAAAGTTCTCACTTTAACCATTTTAAAAGGGAATTCTGACTTCCAAAACACATTATGGACTCAAAAAGCAATGGAAACTCTGTCTCCATTTTGGTCATGTGGGTCAGAAACGATGGCCGGCTGGCAACAGATAAAAGTTAAATGCCCGACTATTTATAGATGCATGTAGGAGCCTCGTTTGGAACTCTGGTGTGAGGAAAGCTGCAAATATAGTTTAACGTGCCGTAGAAATTTAATGCATGCTAAATATGTAGATTCTCGATGTGCTGATGATGTGTGCGAGTAAAAGTAAGTCAAATCTATTTCCTATTTATGTATTTAGTTGCTCTTCTCAGGTCACAAGTCTTCATTATTATTGTTGTTCTTTTGAGATCAAAGGTACAGTCATCTAGATTCTCAATGATGCATTACGGTTAAGAAGAAGAAAAGAACTGGATCAGTGCAAAGAAAGAAAGCTTTTAGTGTGCTCCGTCTGACACTGCAGCCGACATCCTCACAGTAGTCGTAATCACATGGAGATGATGATAAGTGATGAAATGATAGAGGCAGAAAACAGGAAATTAAGTGAGGCAAAATAAGACATGACGATTAAGCAATTTCTGGGGAAAATTCTCTTTTTTCAACACTTCCTGCCTACTTCATCTTTGCCCATCTGCCATTTCCCCTTACTTTAGACATATCTTAATTTCTCATCTCCATGTTATGATATTCATCTAAAATATAGTTTTTGGACCTCTCTTTTTGGATGACACACAGGTTCCGTACAACAACCAGCCCTTTACAACCCACTGAAACAACTAAATGATTGGTAAAAAGTATGTATCCAAAAGAGACTTGATCTTGTATTAGCAGTTTGGTGTACAGTGCAATTGAGGTTGATAAATTCAGTGAAGGCTTTAGTGTCACAGAGGAATCGCAGGAAAGTTTGTTTTTCATTGCTCTAAACACACGAACACACATTTCAATGGATTTCAATGTTGAAAAACATACCTAGAAACTAATCCACCCTGCTGGACACAAATCAACCTCCATTTATCGCACAAAAAAAAACAGTTATAGCCATCTTTTTTTTATTACTTTATTGCTACTTGGCCCAGCATTAGCCTCTGCTTTTTGGACAGAATGTGCGTGTATATTTCCCAGTTTTTATAATACGGATACGATAACTAACTAACTTAATAAACTAAGAGACTCCTGGCTACTGTAAAAATGTTGGAAAAACAAGTAAACATGGGAAACAAGTTTCCTTACATTCGTATGAAGAAGCATATGTTCCTTCAATAGGGGCAAAACTGGAAACGAGAATGAGAAACTAGCAGGGCACAGCAGGGATGGTTCAGGACAGAGTGCAACAGATGCAGAACTGAAAAAAATGCCACGAGAAGGGAGAAAAAAGAAAAAGGCTCGAAGAAAAAAGCTTGTTAGCCCCGATGTGTTCAAGGCCCTGCGAGTGAGTGAGTGTGTGTGTGTGTGCGCGTGTGTGTGTGTGCGTGTGTGTGTGCGCGTGTGTGTGGAGCTGTGTACCATAGAAGTTGGCACTGGCTTTAGCTCCTCTTTAATCCCCATTTCCTGCCTTCTGCATAATTCATTTAAAACAGGAGAAGAGGAAAAACAAAGAGAGGGAGATGATCATAAAAGGTGGATCAAGGCAAACTGGGATGGTGGGGTGGGGTGGGGCTTAAGCAGTTCGAAAAGGAAGAGTGCCAAATCAGCTCGTAGTCTGAGGACAATAAATATGAATACCGACTGATGAGTTCTGGTTTAAGGAAAAGAAAGTGCGAAAGGCAAGTACGGGGATGAAGAAGAGGAAAAATATAATGTGACACTATCCGGCCTGGGTGTACGATGTGAGAGTATCAAAGACACCTTTGAGGAGCCAGAAGACGACAGTGAAAGTGCTACAAGAGTGGTGTCCATGATTACAAGAAATGGAGAAACCTTTGAGTCTGTGCTCATGAAAGCCAACCCCAGGCCTGCTCTCAAACCCCTGCTCGCCTAATGCTGATGTTACAGAAAGAGAAGAGAAGGAAGAGAGAGGAGTAAAGCCTCTAATGATGGAGGGGTCCAGATACTCCAGAAGCAGCACACTTTTCAATTCATTTTAATCACTATTCAAAATCATTAGCTCAAATTTGCAAGCACTCGTGTTCATTGGGCCACGAGCTTAAAAAGAGAAAGACAGAGAGGGGTAGCGGACCAATTACACCTCAGCATGTTTCTGAGTAGGATGGTAAGACTTGACAGAATAGAAAATGAAGAGAGGATGTTTTACTGTCTCTCAATCTAAAAGAAAAAGAAGAAGAAGAAGAAGAAGAAGAAGAAAAAACAGCGCTAAAAAGAGAAACCTTTGAATTAAACTTTGCAAACCAAGCTAAACACCAGAGTCCAACTACTAAGACTCCTCTAAAAACTCAAATCTGGATGCAAAACTTAAAGTTAATCAAGGACAACTCAGCATGAGGATATTACAGAGTCTCAGTGAGAAGACCCAAACAACAATGATTAAATCAAACTGAATTAAAAACAGCCAGGGCACTGCTGGATTAATAGCTCATCCTCTTTTAGAGTGTACTGTATAAAGTGGGTGTATGTCTGTGTTTGCTGAAATTACGATTTAGGGTACCTGATTAAACTAAGTGTAGTTTTTTTACTCTCTTAGCTCTCTTTCTGTGCAAATCCATGTCAAGTTTCACATGAAGAGTTTATGGACAGCTGTCAAAAACAAATAATAATAATAACAACCTTGATGATTCAGCTCCGTATAGGTATTAAAGTACATCGGCGTGTGTGATATATTCCGACCTTCACTTACTCTCTCGTGAAGAAAGCGCAGGAAAATTATTAAAAAAAAGGAAATGAAGACAAAGAAATTCACAATGGTCCTCTGGGATGCAACAAGGCCAGTGATCCATAACGCTGCTTGCTAACTATTTATAGCCATCCTTTACATTTTTCTCTTTCAGATTTTTATAGGCTCATGATTATTTCACTGCAGAAGTAAACAACACAGCACGATCAGCCAGGGCTTCATGTGAGGCCTAATATGATTTATTAACCATCAGTCCAAATGAGCTAGTGCAGTGCTCTGCTTTGGTGCAAGTGTGTTTCACCTTCTAAAGCCTCTATAAAGCACATCAGCATAACCCGACCTTCCATGGGCAAGTAGTCCCATTAACAATACTGAGCTCTCCTCTGTCTTCATCTGCCTGTGCAAGCACACCTGCACATTTGTTTCCCCTCATCTTCACATCCTCTACCAGCATCTATAGTAAGGATGTCCACAATTGAGAAAAGAGCTCAAGCACAAGCAGGTGTCAGCCACTCCCCCTCCCCACTCTCCACCTCCCTTGTTCTTGTCCTTCCCACGTCCTCGATGTCGTGCTCCTCTGTGCTGTGTGTTTTTGACACGATTTGGCACGTGGCTAAAAGCCCAGGCCACCTCTGCGCTCCATTGTCCTACCCACTCCAGTGCGGCATGGATGGCTCTCTTGTGGCGAGGGGCCCTTTGTTGCCAGTCTGTCACTTCAGCAGGTGTCTTACAGTAAAAGGCTGGAGCCAGGCAGTCAGCACTGCTTCGTTAGTGTGTACTACTCCGTTTGATGTTCTCATTTCACCAGCCGGAGATGGCAGCTAAGGAGGATGCTAATAATCATTTGAAAAGGCAAAACATTCCACTTAAGCTTGTAAAAGATAAACTCCAATTTCAATGATAAAAGAAGAGTGACAGACAGCTATGGTACCAGTTGAAAAAAACCCGACTGCCAGCCATAATATCTTTGTCTGTTTTTTCTCCTCACTTCTATTGTTGGGTGAAACCAATTCATACTGTCAATCACAGTAAATAAACAAAGTATATTGACAATCTGTTGATTGTGTAAGGAAAGACAAAATCATGTGGGCAAAGTATGCAAAAAAAAAAAAAAAAAAAAAAAAAGAGCTGCATTTAAGACAGCTGTGTGATCCCTGAGAAGCCAGCTTAGTGTGTCAATGAGCAGGCTGTGTGAAGGAGAGAACCCCCCAGGCGTTCAGGAGAGGGGACCCAGGGGGTTTGTGCTGGGCTTGCACACCTTCACTACATTTACAGCCTTTCAAAATGCCATATCACCATCACACCTCAGTTAAAATAGAAACTGAATGCATAATACATGGAGAGAAAAAAAAAAGAATTAAAGAGTACTTAATTAAGACAGGTTTATCTATCTGTAAGTGATGGCACAACTTTGAACTTCGAAATTTGGAAAACCTTGGCCAAGTCACCAAATGATCCCTTATCCTCCCTTCAACAATGAACGGAAAATAGGTGAATTCTTACCTGGATGAAAATGGTTTCACATTTAAACACAATTTTGAAAATGTTAAATATTAAGGCCATCGCATTCACCATCAAAAAGCACACTTGAATAAATATAAAAGCAACTTGACGCTGCACTGATTATTTTAATGATCAATTATACCTATCTATTATACAATACCTTTTTTTTTTTTTTTTAATAAGAGGGCAGAAGAGGGAAATGATTCGACTTCGGCAATTAGATCAGACAAATAATAACATAGTGGTGACCAAAATTCACTAACACCTGCATAACAGTAATTATGGTTTCTGTAAAATGTGTTTTACAGAGCCCCACGGTGTAATTATTATCCAGCATTAGTGAATATTTTAAAAACGGTGTGATTTCAGAGTGTAGCATACAGCAGAAAGGTTTAGGGTTCGTCCACACAAACATGGATACTTAGCTGCGTCAATGCCTTTTATCTACATACAAATGATGATCTTAGTCAGAAAAACTTGGATTTGGAAATTCTGTTGTCATTGAATCTGTGAGTACACAAGCAACTGAGGGTTTTGGGCGTCTTCATACGTCCACTGCTGCTTTGTGTAATGAGCGTGTGCTGGAAGCAACAATAGGACCTATATACCGGTTTTTCTGAAGATTTAGTGTGCTTTCTTTGTCTCGTACTCCAACGTCATGTTGACAACTCCACTTTGTCGTCTGGCCACACAAATAACACAACTTTTTCACTTTTTCCCCTTCCAATTTCGTCATTGCACAAGTTGCACAAACTGTTATTCTGATTCTGAAGGAGATCAGCGCACTAGGCATGCTCAGAACGTTCTCCTCTTGTATTCCGACGCGTCGGTAAGCCAAGAGAAATCTATTTATACTGCACAGTTCAACAGCAAGGTGATTCAAAGTGCAACGTTCAACATGTTGATGTCGATGTTTTCACCTACTGGCCAAGCATGATTACTTCAGTATTTGTGCGAACTTTGCTGTCTCATATGAACGGAGATCATTTTTAAAATGATTGAAAAATATCTGTTTAAAAAGACAGTCAGTAAAAGCACGTATGGAGTGACATTTGGCCTTTATATTTGAGAATTTATTTTATTATGGAAAAACTAGTGAGTTGACTGCAACATAAATGTGTTATTCAAATGGGAAAGGAACATCATTAAAATATTCTTAAATGATATGTTTAGGACAGCCCCAAAATCACTTAGCAAAGTGCACATGTAATCTGCGTATTGTGCTGACATGACATGGGTTTCCCCACCATATTTTAGCTGTACATGCACAATCGCACACCTAATCATCTAAAATTAATGGGTAGGGGAGTCCAAACTTTTTACTATAAATATTTTACTTCACTATTCCAAAAGCAAAGGAAGGGACAAAGAATTAGCTTCTTTCTTTTTTCTTTTTTTTTTAAAACAAGTTTAAAAACTACAAATTATTTCATATCGAGGTCAAAATCACACATTTGCGAGTTAAGCACACAAACCAGAAACGTTCTGCTTATCTGATGACGTCAGCACAACAGCACAGAGTAGATGTCAAGTGTGAAACAATCTTTTTCTTGAGGGTAAAAAACAGGCTGTATTTATGTGTGAAATAGAGAAAAACAGGTGAAAGTCGAGTAAACAACCTGGTATATCACAGTAAGAGCACTGTAAGTCATGTGTTAATCTGTCTAAAACTAAAGATAAAACATCTAACCCAAATGTCTGTGAGTCAGAAGATTTACTTTATCCACATTAAAAAAAAAATGAGTGCATTTGTCAGATCCAATATTTTAGAATCAGTGGTTCCATGTTAGGTGTCAATAATTAGAACCTATTAAGTGAGTAACATATGGACCGCGTAGCATTCAAACCCCTGATCTTCTGGACTTGTTGTTCTCTTTGTTATTGAAGTGTGTCGCATTATGATGATGCAAAGATCTAAAGCTCTCTCTAAATACTTCACAGAAAAGTTTTTTGATGCTTATGTGTCTGACAAGGTTTTTTAAAGATATAATCATAAGTATACCATTCCCCTCTAAAGGAAATCATTTGATGTAGTTAAAATGTATGAGTCATTTTTTCTTTACATACTTCAAACTGCCTTTGAAACACCTGGAAAATTCTTTGTTTACAAGGAATGTTCTGGGTGAATTTTGTTTGCTACTGAGCCCATAGCAAAGACAGGAAGTGCATAGCGACCATCAGTGGTATCGCAGTTTACAGCACTTCTTTAGACCCATCACGTTTGAGGTCCATGTTTTATGTAAAGTTTATGACACCAACTGGGAAGTATGGTGGAAGAAACTTATGGTTTAGGGGTGCTGTAAAGCTTACAGTGTCCGATTCAATGAGGACGCTGAAAGAGGATGCGAAAATATGATCAGAGATCATCTGTCTCACAGTTCAAGCGGAGCTGGAAGTGGACCCGTCAAGAGGAAGATGATCTCAAGCACACTTACAAATCCACAAAATGAAGAAATGGAGGGTTATGAAATGATGAAATGGACAACTCTTACTGAAACACTGTTGTTAAAAGACTCTTGAAACTGAAGAATAGTGCATGTAATTAAGCTTTTCCCAGGTTGCTTACTGTTTGTCAGAGACTAGTTTACAACAGCGACTTCTGAAATCAAGGGTGTACTTTTTCCACATCGAATCATATCATCCATCGATGCTGAGTACTATACAGACTTTTTCCATTTATACCAGTAACACGGTATGAAATCAGACAACATAATCCAATGCCATCTGCTTTCCCTGTAAAGCCGTGCTTGTGTGTACGTCTCTTGCTCCTCACATGAGGGGCTCCCCCACTCCACTTTCCCCTTTGCATTTGTTAGCAACAAACTGAGCTCCACCTTTGCAACTTTGCTTTTCAAAAAAAAGCTACCGCCCTTGCACGTAGCAACAAAACCATGACTAAATTCATTGTAGGTGTTGTCAGAGCAGCCTTTCGAAGCAAGCACACATACATGGACACATGCGTTTCCTCGAACAGTCCTCAACAAATAAACCCGCAGCTTTCTGTAACCCAACAACCAGTCATTCTACGGCGAGTACCGTCGATACCAAAACACAGACTTTATCGAAAGGTGATTTTATCAAACATTCTCCAGTCTGTATTATCAGAGACTGTTGGTTAGTGTGTAGTCAGTTTCTGTAGTATAATGTCACAATGCAGAGGTTTGCCTTTTTATGTTTAATATGGGATACTTAATATTCATATTCTTTCAAATTACCTTTTCATTTACAAGTGAATATATACTATACTATGCATGGAGCTTTTATTCTTGGAGACATGGATGTTCTCGTGTATGTTATATGGTCATTACAGCAGATATTTTAGGTATTTCTAAGAGAAAATGCCTAAATATATTCATATATTTACATCTGAACAACAGATCCACACCCAGAGTTAGACACCACAGTATGACGAAGATCCCAAAGGCTTTAGGTTGCATTAGTGCCCTGTGGCAACAACCCATAGTCTTTCACAATGCAGAACAGAGCACCGCACAGTAGTGCTGAGATTCCGGCCCTCCAGGACCAACAAGGGCTTTGTTTGTTAGCCATGTCACTGACTGACCACCAAATTAGCTTCATCACCTCTGGCACCAAGATATTGGATGTGACATTCTGTACCGCAGGGCTGTGGCTCTGTTTATTCGCATGGCTAGAGGGCTAATATTCAAAATGAAAAAATAATAAGCAAGATGGGGACAAATGAGGGAATTTCATGCAAAAAATGAATAAATAAATAAATAACTACACAACAGAATATCAAGCCCAGGTTTGGCTATACGGTTTAAAAAAAAAAAAAGACTGTTAGAAACAGCATTTTTACAGCAAGTCTGGTCTTCTTCTCATAATGAAGCCAACAGGAATCCCCAAATAAGAGCACCATCTTCAGGGATTTATTAGATTATATTCCTCTAACACAATCTGTTCCAGATGAGATGGTGTATCAGTGAAGGTCAAGAGGCTGAGCAGAGGGAAGTGGTCAAACACTTTAAGGCATGGTGTAGGTGCATTCACTTCATCTTGAAGCAAAAAAAGATGATTAAAAAGTTACAAAACCAAGTTTTTCTAGTGACTTTTGGACAAGGCCTTTTATATGTTTTGTTAAAGATGGTCACCTGAAAAGCCCAACGTCCCAAAGCACAAACTGCTGACCGACGATAAGACTTTTCATTAAAGTTTCTCATCTATGAAACAACCCCCAACTAAAAACATCTGGTGAATGCAGTTAATTTTCCCTAAACACAAAACCATAGTATCTCATACTCCCTTAAAGCAGGTTTTTTCCTTCTTCTTGAATAACCTGATGCTGTTAAACTGTGTTAGCATTGAAGTTTGTCTAAGATAAAATGACAAGCACAAGATGTCCAAATCATTAGTAATGTGAGAGGAGTAGTTCCCAGGCATACCTTCTTCCATAGCCGACTGCTAATATGGGGTCTAAGGGCTCTATTGGGACTTTTCTAAGACCAAGTCTTTTTGTATGATCTGTAAAAAAAAAAAAAAACGGGAAGAGGACCCCCAACCCCTTATCATCTTCACAGTTGGGAATGGAAAAGCCTTATACCCTTAAACCCAAAACAATCTCTGCTTAAGCTAGGCAGTCTGTAAGGAGAGAAAGAGATATCGAAAAAAAACTGTGGTCCACACCTTCATGTAACACACAAAGACTCAAATTCAAACAGAAATAAATGTAAAAATGAAAGTCTATATGAAGCGCATGTACTAACAGAGGGCCACTGGGACATAGCTCCACAAAAATCAAACTTCGGTTCAGTTTCAGTCTGCTGTGGAGGGCCCAGCTGGCTGCCGCACACACACACACACACACACACACACACATACACACACACATACATTTACAACCTTCTAACCAGATCCAGAGCACTTCAGCTCAATCAGAGGTCAAAAACTGTATGTTGGTCCATACAAATGAGTGCCATGATTTTGTCCTACTGCCAAAGACAATGACTTCTTATCATGAAACCAACAGTAATCCAACTATTTTAGATAATTCCAGAAGCAATTCATTCTGGCTTTGGATCACACCACTTAGAAAACTTTCTGTTTGTACATGTAAATGTACAAATCAAAACCAAATTAACAGCTCAAGGTTTGTTTGTTTGTTGTGTTGTTTTTGGGCTTTCCAAAAAGTAGAAATTTACGAAATGATTAAAGACGAGGGAAAACCCAGGGAAGTAAGGATCATTTAATTTTGTGATAAATGTACCGCTCCATCTTGAAATTTGGTGTTTCTTTGTGGAAAATCCCATTTAACATTTTCCATTACACATAGAAATATGTTTAATATAATTTCTGTGCAGTTCTATGAAGTGAAAAAGTGAGGTTGTTTTTTTTTTTTAACCGACTGCGAGTGGGCCAAGAATCCAAACCAAGAGCCCCAAAAATATACATTGGACGCGAATTAAAATAGAAACATAAACTAACATGAGCGCACCACATGCACAGACAGATGCACAAAAGCACACACAAAAAGTTCAATGTTTATTTTTATTCCTCAGGCACTCATCTTTCTTTGCATGAGTGCATTACCCCGCACACCGACAGAGCGTCCCAGTATGTGAGCGAGTGTGTGTGTAGCTGACGATCAGAGAATAACGTTACCCCTAAGGGGTCGCACCTCTCTTCATTCTCGCCCTCCTCCCGTATTCACTCCTTTCTACTCTGTGCCTGCAGGGATTTCCCTTTTCAGTTCAGAAGAGATGTCAGACCTGTTCCACCATCCCTAACAGAAGCTGGACTCTGCCCTATATTCACCAAACATCTGTGAAACTCACCAAATCAGTCTCATTTCAAGATCTCAGAAGGTGAGGCTCAAAACGGTAACAACTGAATAAATATGTCCTGAACTGGCATCTGAATATTTTTAACCTCGTTGGCCAAGTGAGGAGCTGCTCAAAATATTAATCCAGAAAAAAGGGGGTGCCTATTTCAATCACACAAGTTGAATTACAAACACTAAGTAGAAGGTCTCTTTGATAAAGCCAAAGTCCTGAGTCACCCCTCGTTCTTTATATTTTGCTTACTAAGAGCCAGACTTTCATTGATTTTTAATAGTTATCTTGAGTAATAGTTCCCTGCTTTTTCACTTACTGTCAGTAGAGTTTTTCTTTTGTTTGTTAAGCCACTTAACCATGAACAATGAATGAAGAGACACCTTACACCAGGGATGAACTAGTGTGGTGTCAACACATAACAGACAACTTAGCAAAGAACCAATTTTAAATTGTACCTTTAGGCTTTTGTTTCCAGCAGCCTGCTATAGAGATCATCTGTTCCCACTTTTTAGTTGCTTTTATGAAAAATACCAAAGATATCAAAGTTTGATCTATTTACAAAAAAAAATGAAAACCTACCATGGTGCTATTGTGAAACAAAGTTGGAAAGAAGGTCTTGACAAACCAGACTGTTGAGCAACTGTAATATGATATCTGCCACATAAGAAACAAAGCACACAGTGTTAAAGGACCAGTTAGATCCGTGTCGAACTATAAAAGGTTGCACTGTAACAGTCTGCTGTCATTTGCGCATGAAGGTAAACACAGTGGTTGGTCTACTTGATGCACTGCACCCTGGCACGGGAGATTTACCAACAACAACCATCCTGCTGCTTAAACATGGAGGATGGTGGCATAAAAAGGCAAAAACTTTCTCCCTGAAGAAGGCAGCTGTGAGACAGAAACTGCAAGAATCGATTACGATGTATTCGCAAAGTAAGAGAAAGCTAGATTTTGAAACCACACAGTCGAAGAACTCACACCCCCCTCCCCTCAGAGCTCCCCCAAAGCCACACCTCTGTATAGTGTGCACATGCACCCCCCCAGTAAGTGGCAAGTTAACCTTGGGTTAACACCAGAAACTGTGGTAAATACAGCCATTGACTAACACACAGTGTAGCTGCATAGCTGCGAAAACAGCTAATTCCCCACTAAACAAACCAAAGCATCGCCTGTCCAGCAGAAAAACTGCAAGCCTGTGATTTATAGAGTAGCGATTGTGGAAAAGCTATCTTGAAGACAACTCTGGTTTAAACCCTTTATTCATCCACATATATTTCAGTTGTAGCCTTTTCTCCACTCAAATTAATTTATAGTGGCCGGGATGCAAGGAGAACATCAACACATCTGACAAAAAGTGTATTTAAAGAGGATCAAATGAACCATTTAATGTTCAATGCACACTGCGGTAAATACAATCAATGCAGACATTTCATGCCAATCAAAATGGATCTCCTGGTTGAGGTCTATTCAATCCTTGTTCAAATTCAATTAGATTCAATGTATGTTCTGTTAAAGCAGTAACAACTTTAACTGGATATGACAAAGAACCAAATGTCAGCATTTCTTCATGAAAGGGAATAAAGCTTCACACAACCCTGAAAAGTACATATTATAAGATAGATATTTCGTGAAGAAACATGTGCTCAGCCTTACTCTTTGCTCAGAATATTTACATGGTTTACTACTGATTAAAATCATCAAAACAGCCTTTGTGCTAAAATGTTTTATCTTTATCTTATGTGTGTTCTTCTGATCTTGAGGCATCATACAGAAATACGAGTATAGGTATACAGTATATCAGAATGGTAGAAACTGCAGAGAAAAATATGCAAGGAAAGAGAGCAGAAGATACAAAAAAAAAAAGAGAGGGGGAGAGAAAAGCTCCCCAACTGGGGTTGAAAGCAGCTAACCAGAGAGGTCTTTCCTGCCACTTTCACACATTAGAATATTAATATTTATGAGAATTCCTGTTTTCCCCCCTCTGTTTTTTCCCTCAGACGATTTGAACATGAAAAACTTGAAAAGCGCAAATTCCAGGAGTTTGCGTATCACAGTTTGACCTGGAGCCACACAGCAGACACCAACCATGACAGACTTGCTGTTCAAAGCAGGCGGGAGCTGCTTTCATCAGGGGATCCTGGTGATTTTTTTTTTTTTTTTTACAGTGTGACACCACCAGCCCATGCCATCTGCTTTTTCTAAAATCAGAACTTCCAAGATGTGCTTCCTGCTCGTGTTTTGTTTTTAGGAGGGCTTCACAACCAAGGCCCAGCGTCATGCAAGCTTTTGCTGCTATGCTTACAGCCAAGCCTCACAGTGTGGCGCAATGTTAAATATTCACTGTTAAACTGTCAAGCCAGAATTGGTTGGGAACCCAGCCAGGCATTCACAGTACTGCGGCACTGGATTCTCCTCCTCTGTAAACACAACCCCACCAAATCAATCTCTTCTCCCAGCCAATCCAGAATCAGACAAGCCTACTTCCCTCTTCAAGCCACAAGCGCACTTCCTGAAAACCGAGCCAAAAGGGTCTTTTCCTTCATTCATATTCAAAGAGCATCTTCTATATCTTAAATACTATGCAAAAATACATCAACACCGAGGTAGTTTGTGCTTAAAAGACACCTCTAGCCCAGGCCTAAGAGTCTCTGCTGACTCTTAATGCCTGCCATCAGACATCTGTAAAATATTTTTATTTGGTGCGCCAATACCGCACTGGCAAAGGTCTCTCATCCTTGGCTTGGCAGGACTTCTGACAGAGCCAGCCGGGAGCGCCATACAGGCCTAACCCCTGCTGCTGTAGCTTCCTGTTGCTCTGAGGGAGTCAGGCTGCCTGCCTCCCTGACAGCGGGCCAGACTGGGCAGGAAGGAGAAGGCTGAGGGGAACCCCCTGGTAGACATGATGCCCAGGAGAGGAGAGTTAAGCATGGGGGGGGGGGGGGGGGCAAACTTGGGAGTCTCAGAAGAAGCTAAGGATAGACTGAGGGAAGAAGAAGAAGACGTGGGGAATCTACAAAGAGAAAAGAGTTAGCTGGTGCGCAACGAGAGCGAGGGGTCTGAGATGAGAAGCAGTCATGGGGGGGGGGGGATGTGTGACATGGAATAGGGAAGGGGTGAGACAAAGGGCCTCGAGGCCAAGTTAGGCAGGGGTTGAAGGGCTTCTTATTATGACTCTTCTTCCTTTCTATATGCCCCCAAGCCTTGACCATAACCTCAAATCCCTAGGCCAAACCAAGAGACCAGGGAGACCATGGAAAACTGCCGTCAGGGTACAAACAAGGAGGGAGGCAGAGGGAGCACAAGAAAGATGTCTGCCACACACAAATGAGACATTGTGACACAAAGAGACTGGAAATTAAAGAGTATGGATTTCACAGTTAAGTTTTTCCTTTTTCTCATGCAGCAGTTTTGCAGCAATTTTGAAATACCGAAACCAAACCAATGTTCTTCACCTTGTGCTAAAACGCAGCTGCAAATGATAAATTTGCTCTATTCTAAGTGTAAATGCTACATTCAAAAGCAACAGAGGTGTTTAAAGTTCTCAACTCCAAGACGCATCGTCACAGTGGAAGACTTTGCATAGATGCCGTGACACAATATCGTCAAGAGTTTGTGAAATCATAATCTATCATTCTTAACTTGTCATTTCTCATGCTCTGTGTAACGATAAGCTCTCACAGTTCCATAGTTCACCTCATGTAAAGAAGAAGCAGCATCTTGTGAGCAAAATAAATTTTCTCCAAAATCAAATAAACACTCGCAACACAACAAATTTGAGAAACTTTTGAGCCTGCCTTTTGACACCTGACCAAGACTGCAACTTAAGGGAAGAAAACCATGGATCGTGATACATGAATAATATTCAAATCAAGTCATGAGGGCAGTTAAGATTCATTCCACTTGTGTCCAAAAGTATTTTGCATTATATGGAGACTGTATCAGTCTCCATTTAAAGTCTGGACATCATATTTAAAACAAGTTGAGATGTTATGTTTTAAGTCTGATAGTAACAGATCTGAAAAGCAAAGCTACATTAGATTATCTTTAGAAAATGTCAATCATTCCAGCCATGGCACAACAACAACCTTGATTCTAAGTATTTGGCATTCATTTGTTCATGTTTGTGTTAGAAATACTGCGCATTGGAAACAGTTCCCCGTGCTTTAAACAGAAAAGAGTGGGAACTTTAAAAATACATAAATCGCACCTGATTTTTATCCTTATATTCAACATGAAGCCGAAGTAGAAAAGGGAAAAAAAATAAACAAATACATTCTTTTTAAAAAGCTGCAAATATCCCTAGCTGCACAATGGAAAGGGGGGATAAAACAGACAATCTGCCCAAACATGTGCTCTCTTCAGCAGCAATTCCTGTGTGAGACATTAAGGCTTATTTGTGGTAAGTCTGGAACAAATGCCCATAGCACAGTCAGCAAGCAACACAAAATAAAAAGAAAAATTCCTCTCTTTCTGCACGAGTGCAAATTCATTCTGCTTTTGTCTCATCTCATGACAAATGTGTACTGTCACTGTCACTGATGTGGTGTTTACAGTGGCATATAGCATCTTGTGATTATTCTGTGAAAGTGAATTGTATCCTGAGGCATTTGTATTTTTTGCATGTGGATAATCAAAAGCGATAGAAAGGGAGAGGAGATGACTGGAAACTGATAGCCAATTAAAAAGGAGGCTTGAGAGCCATCTTTCTATCACAGTGCCAAACATAACAACATGGCATTGATGGTTTTATTTAAATGGCAACATACAGCACAGCTTATTCCTCAAGCTGCTGTAACTCAGACAGAGCTTATACACAAGATGCAAGCCCTTACCACTCTGCTCTTGATTTTATATGTAATGTGGATGTCGAACTTGACGCACAACTCAGATCAATGTGTGGAGAGCCTGAACTGCACAACACGTCACTTTAGACACCATCGCTGGTGTCGTTCCCCTGATTCTGCACAGATATGCAACTGTGTCACCTGTATTTGATCAGTATAAATGAGCTGAGCTGAGCAACAGCGGTGTATGAAGTGTCTCGTTTGACGTATTTCGTGGGTTGAGGAGTTGTGTCCTATTGATTAAAAAGAAAAGCATAAAGTTATCTTGAGTGTTTGGGCAAAAATTAGCTAAATGTGACAAAACCAATTAAGCGTACAAAAAAAAGGGTAATTTATGGTGTGAAAAGGGGATTGCAAGGCCTGTTTTTAACCCTCTCAGTGAGATTTATTTTCTGTTCTTTTTCTTATCTGCTTAAAAGGCTCCTTTCTGCAAGTTGAAAGATGTGTTTTTTGTGTTATTTTGATTGGTACGCCACATTAAAAGGTTCATAACTCAATTTCATATAAAAAAAAAGAATGATTTAATATAAAACAGGGTTTTAGAGCCAAAAACAAGGCCAAGGTTGTAAAAAAAAAAAAAATATGAATAAAACCTTTTTTCTCCGAAACCCTGAGCTGTTAAGTGAACCACTGATACTGTATGATCATGGCATAAGCTGACCCAGGGGCACTGAAAGAATTTTATAATCTTAAAAACCGGTCCGAGGTCAGTATTTTTGTGCTTGCACGTCTTTGTAGTCAGTTTCCCACCAGAGCACCATAAAGCCCAATAAGAAAAAGCATCAGTGCCAAAGTGAAATTTACAACCTTCACAGGACATTAGGAGCTGCGAGGCATCGTCCAAGAACATTTGAATGCTTGAAACATCAGTGACCCTTCCTATGATAGAGGGGAGGTGGATATGAAAAATATTGACAGGCCGCCTGCTTGAGAGTAGTGTAAGAAGCTGCCGAGACGACCTTTTCCTCATTTCCAAAGACCTTATTCTAAACTCTAATTAAACTGAGTCTGGAAAGGAAAGTCTTAATTCTTGAAGGCTTCCATCTCCTACCTTTAATCTCTTTCTTTTTTTTCTTTCTTTGTATCCTCTTATAATGTATCAAATATCAACTAAGACAGAATGCTAAAGTAGCTCATGAAACGATCCGCTATCTTTGCCAGCACAGTTTCTCTACAGCGTTCGGCCAAGGTCTTTGACATCATGCAAAAGACAGTGTTTAATGTAGCTTAAGAAAAAAAAAAAAAAAAAAAAAAAGGCCCCAGGAAGCATCTTCCTTCAAATAAGCTTTGTGAAAATAAAAAAAATGTTTAAAAAAGACAGCAAACATTTTTTTTTTTGTTCTTTGTGAAAACCCAAAGGCGAAATGACTGTTAAAGTGGTCAGATGACAAATGTCTCATATGATCTTTAATCCAGTGGAGGGGCCAGCTTCAGGGCTAAAACAGGAAACTCTCCCAGAAATGAGTGATTTGGTAAATTCCTCTGTGCTACATCACTGCTCTGAGTGCAGCGTATCCACATCAATGAATAGCATTTAGCTCTCAGCCCGAGTCTGAAGGTCTGATTGCCATTAAAACCGACCTGACAAAGAGAACACGTACAGCCTTACATATCTGACTCCTGTCTCCTTTAAAGACTGTTTAAAGCCTGGCAAAAAGATACAGAAATATACAGATATTTGCACTTCTAAAACGACCCACTTTTCTCAATTAATAACATTAAAACAAAAAACTTAACCATTTCTGCAATCATACCAAACATAACTGATCACCACTTGTCCGTCTCACTCTGTGAAATGCAAGCAACAGAATGGAGCTAAATCGTTTGGCATTGCCGATCCTGTCAGAAGCAATCCGCCTCCCATCAGCTCAAACTCAAAGGGAAATGTACTAGCACAAATCCTTCACCACAGAGACTGACGCAAAGATTTGTCAGCCATTTTCTGATCATCCGGTTCATGACACATTGCTTGATTATCAACTTCACACAGCCAGCCAGTGTTCATCTCAATCACCTGATGACGCTGGCAGACTCCAGCCTGTTTTCTCTGACGATGATGGTATGTGGCAACACAGAAGTGAGTAATAATTGGGTCAACAAGGTATGTCAGCTCCCAGTAAAGCTCGCTTGAATCATCCCTCTGTAGTGTAGCCAAATGTGATTGTCTGACGCCTGAAATATTTGGCTGTGATGGGCAGCGACAGCAACACAGTGTGGGACAGAGCTTTCAACGTACATATAACCACAACTACCCCCAAATTTGTTTTAAATTAATAAAGATGAGATTGCCTGCGTTGTATGCATCTGTCTTTTTTGTTCTTGGCTGTATTCTTGGCATGTTTTTAACTCCAAAAATCCATTCGCAACCACAGGTTCTTTCCATACAAACACTGTCTTTATGAGTAAAACTCTTTTAAGAGTTTGACAGTGTGCAACGAAGAGCTGGAAGCAACGCTGGTAAACACAGGGGACTGTTTTCAGAATATGTTTGCCAGTTACTTACTACTTTGTAGAATAAAGTACTTAGGGGTAACAAGTTAAACTAGGCTGGTTTGAGAACAGACTAATCAATTAGAACGTGCTTTAGATCTGATATAATGTTCATTAATTAAGCTGCCAAATATGTTTTCAGATATTCTGTTCATAATTCTGTTAATTACATTTAAAGCGAGGGCAAAAAAAGAAAAAAAAAACTGTATAGTAACTACATCTTTATGTGTCTTGAATTAGCAGTTTACTCTTAAATCTACTGAAAGAAGCAGTTTGCTTATTAAGTTAGCCTTTTATATGCCATTGAGAAATAATCTGCAGCACCTGCATTATTTCATGTAATCGTTCGCAGATTATTTCATGAGACCAGTGAACTTTTGATTACCACTGGACCTTAAATGAGTAAATAAATATCTTTACATGAAGTCAATGCTGTTAACTCTAATTTAGTAATAAAACAATTATATTTTGCCTGCTTAAGAGATAACACAAAAGAAGATGTTTTATGGAAACGATTGGCTGATTTGCTCTCAAAATAATGGGTATCAACATAGGTTTACAGTAAGGAAAAAACAGTTAGAAACTCATCTTTTACAGATACAAAACACAGAATGGATCCATGTTCTACCACTTTGGAAAATGCAGCTTCACTGTTTGTTAGTTTATAGAATATGCATTAGGAGCCATGCATTATTGTGGTGGCATGATATTTTACGTCATGTACCTGTTGACAGTAATAACATAGCCCTCCATATTAAGTAGGCATATTGGACTGAACTTGGGCTACTTTTTACCGCATCAATTGACAACTTTAAACCTCTTCAGAGGAGAAAATTGTATAGGCATGCAAACATGTTTGAGACACCGACCTTTAGGAGGAGAAGAAAAGCCTATATACGCACATGTTCTGTAAAATCACACTGGTTGCCAAACTTCTGACATTTCTGTACGGTTGTCACCGTGCAGGACATCAGAAGCGGCACTGTCATGTTTCCATCGCAGATTTTGCTGCATTGCTTTCCTGTGACGTGCAGAGAGTTGAAAGGTGCTCCAAAGCACACTATAATCACATCGTTACGGTGTCGCTGTTAACTTGACCTGACAGTGTCAATTTAGTCATTTGAAGGTAGTTCAAATTAGCAAAGCGGCAAGCTAATAGGCTAACAAGCTAAGCTAGCTTGCGAACTTCGTAGAAACTTTTTCGAGTGCGTGTCAAACTCGAGTTTGAGCGGAAAGTGGTCACAATTGTGGCTTTTTTAAAACTGTCAGTCTCATAACAAGTATAACACAAAGGTGGCAACGGCATACAAGATGTTCATTAGCTGTATTTCACTTTCATAAGTTCACTGTCAGCTAGCGCTGTGTCAGTACTCACCAGGAAGTGGGACTCTGCTGCTAGGCTATTCCTCCTTCACGTTAAGAGTTTCTTCTGGTGGCTGTGGTTGTTGTCTTTGTTTTGACTTTCCCTTTCTTTCCAAGGTCGCAACAAAAAGCCAAGTCTGTGGGCCTCTCTTCTTGCGTGGCACTATGCCTGCGCGCTACTAAGTTTTTTTTTTTTCACGGAGAGCGCCTGTGCCGTGTAGTCAGCCGAGACGTGTACGTGTTTTCAGACAGACACTCCACTAGAAGGCCCCCCTCATCACCACACTGCTAACCCGTGTACCAGTAATGTAAACAACGCAGCAGTGCCGAGCACACGGGAGGGAGGCTGTCAAATATCGCGAGATTTTGAAAAATCAAACTTTGTTTGAAAAATCAAACTTTTTCCATCGAATTTGCACTAAATCTTTCTTCTTGCCTTAAATGCTTATGTCGAAGTTAAGTTTCTCAAATTCTCAAATAATTAAATAAACTCGGGATAATTTAAACAGACTCTTAAGGTTTGTCAGTTGTGTAGGAGGGGGCTGGTGATGTATTGCTGAGTTATCTTTTGCAGATGTAGTTGTTGAAGTGCATCTTTAAGAAAAATAAATACTTGCTCTGTCAAGTGTAAATAGGAAACAAATGCAATGATCATTAAAACGTTACATTTAACATACAACATTATCAGACGTTCAAACGAAAAAAATGTTATTGTTTTTTGAAAACTTAAAAAATCTAATCTTTATTCAAACAGGAAATAAATATCCTCCAAATAAATATCTTTTTAAAGATTGTCCTGGCCAAGATAAGCAGCAGCTCAGGCCAACAGCTACAAACTATAATATGGATACACTAATCACGAGATATATATATTCACATAGATATCATTAAAGGGAACTATTAAAACACCAAGTTAAAAAACAACAAAATAAGCTGAAGACACCAAAACATCAGAAAATTTAATCACCACTGTCATCACAGGCCAAATGGGGGCAGAACAGTCAATCATTTACAACCAGACCTGCTTCTGATATGTTTAAAAATGGCTAATTATGATTCAGACTACACATTTAAAAGAAATCTGACCAAAAACATGTTTTAACAGTTTTTGTTAAACTTTGTTAACTGACAACGGTTTTCAGAGGTAGTACAGTGTCGCGTCAGATGAGAGACCAGAGATCACAGCCACTCGGCTTCAGCCTTCTTCCTTTGCATACAGAGATTTATCGAGATTCTCTTAATCTTTTTATAATGCTTTGCAATGCCAGATGATGAAATCCCTCATATTCTTAGCAATCTCACATCAAGAAATGTTTTTCTTTTCATTATTGAAAATCATCTGGCAGTAATACAGATGCAGTCTTTAATACAGCGATAAACCCCTCACCATCTTTACTTCTGGAGGTCTAAAACTTGTTACCTGCGTTGTATTTGAAATTAGCATCTATTTTTCAAAAGACAAACGAAAAACATTGTCTATCATTTCATTGCATTTGTTGTCTATCATATTTTCAAATAGATCCTGTGTTAAGTCATCTGTCAGTTGTTAGTTCTTTTGTGTACATTTTTCACAGCCTCCCAATTCATTTTGTGATGGGCTTCGAGCGTGAGCTTATTAATAGGTTTGAACATGCATGCTCAGTCCTGACCTTGTAATAATCAGTTTGAAAAAAGTTGAAATCTTGATCAAGCATCCATTCTCTGGCTTTTTTCAGCTGAATTATCATAGCTTACAGTCTACAGCAGTGCATTGAGTTCAAATATCTTTAAAAAATCATGAAGGTAACGACCTTATTAAAAGGATAAAGGCTATGTTTCGTGTACAAAACTCTGATAAGCAAGTTGAAAAATTCCCCATGTTGTATTTTAACAAAAACTATCACATAGTTTGAATACATTTATATGTTGGTGCATCATGTGAATCCAAATTTTGTCTACATTGACAGTGAACAAACTCACATCTGTTGAGGATATGTAAGCATATGAATAAGCACTGCGAGTATAGATATGGAAGAGAATTCCCCACACATCCTATGACATGCACACAGTCTAAGTGTGAATATTAAGATCATTTATTGATATAAAATGGTATTACAGATTTACTTGCATGGACAGTAAGAGCAACCAGAGCTGATCAGCTCACTTTGCTTTGATAAAAGCTTCGGTCCTGATTTCAGACTGACAATTCAAACACATCTGCCTTCCTTCCATTCCCTATTGTTAATGATCAACAAGTTACGTGGGGTTGTGTTTCTTCTCTATACTTCAATAGCCGTTTTTGTTAACCTCACTGCAAATATGGAAAAGGAGAGATGCCTGGAGTGTGGGATTTTCGCCCCCCTTTTTCTTCAACAACAGTTGAAGATTAAAAGAAACGTCTCACAGAAATCTGTCAATTCTGTATGTGAATAATGCTGTGTGGAATTTAATGGCATGAGTTATATTGAGTTTCTTCTACACCCACATTTTCTTTCAATAAGATCAATGCCGCTCAGTGACAGATAGGGACGGTCTTTTGTATCTTCAAATTTCAGGTTTCTAAGGGAATAATTAGATGGATGGATGAAAAGTAATGCATCAGTCTGCAAGGGGAGCTGCACCCAGAAATTCTCTAGTTCAACATGCATGCCTCCACGCCTGTTTGGTAGAAAACTGTTTAATAATCGTGTTGGAACTTCATTGTTCTAAAAGTGGCTCTCTGCACTGATCTGGTGCTTTAAGCCAATGGCAAACTTTTTGTGCTCTTTTTGCATATATTGTTTATTTAACAAAGAAGCTTTCCGTTTGATTTGGGGATATTCTTTAGCATGAAAAGTATTGTCATCTCTTCCACTCTGTTCCCTTTCTAACTTTCAGGTGTCGCTTGCAGGTAACCAGGGTGGAAAAGGGTCTACCTCCAGGGGAAATGAAGAAGATTGAATCCCTGAGTTTAGAGACACTTTAAACATTTTACTGTAAACGTGACATTTAACTGATGTGTTGCACCTGACTCTGCTTCATATTTTGGGGTTTTTCGCTGAAGACAGTTTGCATTAAATGTAACTCAGTGAAAGTTAGATTAGATGCACTTGAATTAGGCTCTTAATATCTTATGGATAGGAATCAATTAAAACAAACACTTCAAGCTGTTGTTTTAATTGTGGGAAACTTGAGAATAAATAGCAAATAATGAGTTCCAGTTATGAAAAGAAATAAGCAGCTATGTTGTGAACAAGACATTGGTTCTCGTTCATTCCACTTTGGCTTTTCAGCGGGAAAGATACAGAATTCATGCACCCAGAGGCTGAGAACACATTTTAAACATTTAAAAAGCGAAAAGATGTTGGTGTTTTCACACATGTCATTTTATTTTCCTGTGTGTTGTTGATCTGGCTCAGGGGTTAGGGATGTCTGCAGCGTGGTAGAGACAGAAGCTGCAGTCAAAGCTCCTGTGATCAGGTGCAGACTTCATAGAGACCAGCAGATGGAGGGGAGAGGAGCTGCGTGCATCCTTAAGGTTTAGCAGTAACTGAGAGGTTACACTCCGCCAGTACAAAGATGACCTGTCACATAGTGAAACATAGATGCAGACGAGCTTCCTGTTTATGTACCCCACAGAGCACAGCTATCACAGGAATAGAGAGGATTACAGATGGAAATATGTATGAAATGTTGTCTCTCTTCGCATAAACCCAGCCCAACTCGGAGGCAGCATGCATGTGATGCCTGCATTTCCATTTTATTCACTAATTAATGTTGTTTTGTCTTCAAAGTGCAATTGCAACCTGTAGTTATCAGCCTTGATCGCACCATTTTCAAGGTTGTCTAGATGTGAGCCGTCAAATAACAAATGGATGTAAATATAGAATAACAGCACAACAGAGAAATAAAGGATTTATGGCATGTGGATAGCACAACCTAAATGAGGCACAGGAGAAATACTCTGTGATAATGTCAACGACAAAACTGGCACATCATTTCTGTCTGGATTCATTTATAAAGTCCATTTTTCAGTAGCTGTCTTTGTGTATCTGTATTCATTACATATAACTGCCTGTCCACAAATGTATTTGTGAATATCTCTTGGCAAAAAAACAGCACAGGGGATCACTACACCTGCTCTGCATCAGCCAGAGAGGTAGGTATTAGTCTAACTCACACACACACAAACACACACACACACACACACACACACACAGCAGTTGAGCTGTGTCTCATTCACAATGTCCCCTCTCTGACATCTATCTGTGTGTTTGTCCCGGTGCCGGTGTTTGAGTTAGCAGGTTGGTTGGTGTGCGAGGTAAGGTTAAATAGGCGCCTAGCAATGAGAGGAGGGAACTGAGGCGGAACTGGCAGAAAGTCACACACACACACACACACACACACACACACACACACACACACACACACACACACACAAAACCAGTGACAATGGAAACAACACTATCAGAGCAACATGTAAACTGCAGATGTGCCCTGTGCCTCAGTGATTATTCCATACTTTGTTTTGACCCTGTCGCCTGTCACTGCCTGTGTGTCCATAATGTGTGGTAATGCATGTGTGACCTCGTGTGTGTGCTTGCAGAGAAACACTTTGCTGGTGTTTACTGATCATTCAGGAAGGAACTTGTTTCCCGTTCGTTGTCAAAATTGGTGTGAATTGCCAGCCCAGTGTCTCCAGAAAACATGTCTTTGGTGCATTTATCCTCGTGTCCATATCGTACTCTTGTCACTGTCCATGATTGTAAATTCTTGAGGTGTTAACGTATCTGTTGGCTGTTTTGTTTACTTCTGTCAGGCAGTGTTCATGTGACATGACAGGAATCAGTCCACCAATAGTGACATGCACATGTTGCAAGCATGTTGTTTTTTGTAATTCTCTTCCCATGGTTTTTGTAACATGTACAATAATTCTAACAATGATTGTGTACTTTTTTCGCTTCATCCTAACCACTTACAGACTCACATTCTCTTACATGAAGGTCCATGGATCAGCACCTTCCTCCACACCCTTCTTCCTCCTCATAGGTGCTTTTAGCCTGATGAACACTAGTGAGATGTGGAAAGTGGACATCGTCCCTGGACATATGTGGAAACCCACAACGCTGATGTGGTGATGAATAGAAACTTAAGCTGCCTATGTTCAGGGAACAGACTTAGGGAAACATAGTCTTCTTCTTCTTCTTTCCTTCTATCAGGGGTCGCCACAGCGAGTCGATCTCGTATCATTGATTTGGCACGTTTTACGCCGGATGCCCTTCCTGACGCAACCCTCACCATTTATCCGGGCTTGGGAAATACACTGGCTCGTGATCCGCAGTGGCCGGGCCAATTTAGAATCAAACTCAAACTCCTGGGAAACATAGTAATTGTGCTTATTTTGTGCCTTCATTGTGGACTTCAGCATATAAAACAGGTTTCTGGGACTGCCCTCTTTCACCCTCGTAATATTACCAAAATTAGGAACTTCCTGTCCCAGAGTGATGCAGAAAAACTGGTCCATGCATTTGTTACTTCAAGATAGGACTCTTGTAATTCTTTATTATTGGGATGTCACACAAATTCTCTGAAAAGCCTCCCGCTGATCCAAAATTCTACAGCCAGAGTTCTGATAAGAACTAACAGGAGAGATTGTTAGTTAGTTTCGATAGTTTTAGCTTCTCTTCATTGGCTCCCAGTCAAATTCAGAATACAATTTAAAATTCTTCTCCTCACATATAAAGCTCTTACTGACCAAGCTCCATCATACCTTAAAGATCTTGTATTGCAATATTTTCCCAACAGAGCACTTTAGTCTCAGACTGCAGGTCTACTTATGGTTCCTAGAGTTTCTAAAAGTAGAATGGGAGGCAGAGCCTTCACTTGTCAGGGCCCTCTCTTGTGGAACCAGCTGCCAGTTTATGTCTGTGTAGCAGACACTCTCTAATTTTAAGATTAGGCTTCAAACTTTCCTTTTTGATAAAGCTTATAGTTAGGGGTGGCTCAGGTGACATTGAAACATCCCATGCTTATGTTGCTATGGGCCTAGACTGCTGGGGGACCTCCCATGAGGCATCTTTCCTCACTCCGTTCTCTTTTTTCTCTATGTACATATGACATAATTGTTGTCATTAACTTGTGTTTCTCTTTCTCAGCTGGTCTGGTGTTATGGTGTTTGTTGTCCCCTCTTTCCTGTCTTCTCAAACCCCAGCTGGTCAAGGCGGATGGCCACCCTTCCTGAGTCTGGTTCTGCCAGAGGTTTCTTTCCATTAAAAGGGAGTTTTTTTCTCCCAACAGTCGCCTCATGCACACTCAGGACGGGGATTGGATTAAAGAAAAGTTTCAGTGCAATCTATTGGTTTCCTTAGCTAGACTATATTTGAATTGGCTTTTTTGTATGAATTAGATTAATTTGGAAATTTGATTTATTGGATTTGATTGGATTATGACTGAAATACCATGAATTGGATTCTAATTGGCTTCAATTGTATTGTATCTCTGTGTTTAGCTTTCTGACAAAAGGAAAAGATAAATATGTGAATGACAGCAGATTTATTAAGAATTCAACTGTAATCAACTGATATAAACTTACGCATAACTGTTTTTACAAAAAGATGCAAAAAGTTGAAACTTTGGATCATGTGCAGGGCAACTGGGCCCATTTGAGTCTAGTTGAGAGTATATATGCAGGATACAGTTTTGATTTTGTAGGATTATGATGGGATTAACATGTTTGCATACATTTAAAAGTCAAACGATTTCATATAAATGTATTCACTGACAATCTCACTATTTTACATGATATCAGGCAGAGTGATTTGCCATTCATTAATTCCTTTTCCATAACTGCCATGCTTCTCTGGGTCACAGGGGGGCTGGAGCCTAGCATAGCTGCCTCCAGGCAAGAGGCAGGGCACACCTTGGACAGGTTGCCAGTCCATCACAGAGACAAACAACGTTCCACATGCACACTCATTCCTATGGTCTATTTAGATTCACAAATCGATCTAATATGTATGTTTTTGGACTATAGAAATAAGACGGAGTACACGTGGAGACCATGTAAAAAAAAAAGGCCTCAGCCGAGATTCAAACGAGGAACCTTCATGCTGTGAAGCGACAGGGTTAACCAGAGGAGTAATCATCCTTGAGGTTTTTATTTGTCCTTGATTAACATGTTTCTTTTAGGTCGATCTGATCAAACATCATACAACAAATGTCACAGGTCTAAGCAGATGTAAAGCCCCATCCTGATGAATTAGCATGAATCTGAGTCACAGACTAAATAGGTCTCCAACAAACTGGGCTGAACTACAGAAAAGGACCAGTCCCTACTGCTAAATTTGTAAAGCACTTTGTGGCTTTAAATGCTGTTAAGCTTATTGAGCATTCTTTGGACACCTTTTAAGTCTGAACAGTTTTGTCTTTGTTGATACACTTGAAATATTAAACATGCTTGTGTCTTTATATTATTCAAATGTGCTAAATGTGTAACTCCAGTTAAATCCCACGAGCTTCATCTGTTAATGCAGCAGAATATTTTTGATTTCTAACCTGCTGAGGATGTCAGCTGTTTTTTTAAAATTTATTATCATTATTTTTTTGGAGGGGTTATGCCTTTAATGGACTAGGACAGTTTAGGAGAGACAGGAAGCAGGGGGCAGAGAGAGGGGGAACAACAGGCAGCAAAGGGCCGCCCGATGCAGGACTCGAACTGGGGCCAGCTGCAGTGAGGACTGTAGCCTGTGTACATGGGGTGCCTGCTCAACCCACTACGCCACGGACCACCCCAGGCCTCCTTTTTTTTACCTGTTGCTGCACACACAATGTTGTGCCTGTTTTAGATTTAGATTTAATACGGCTAGTGTTAGTTATAACATCTGAAATCATTTAAGTTAGTGGCCCAAAACCGCATTTGGTGCACAAATTCTTAAATACCACAAAGTCAATAACAGTTTGGCTTTACTCATCACGTATCTTGTTGTATGAAAAATCTAGACTCAGATAAAGCAGCCTGAAGGAAGCTGATCAGACATCACTCATAAAACCACACACACGTATGCTCACACAAATATTACAGATAAGATGCATTCCAGGCTCTAGCTGCCAAGCAGCAAACCCCTGAAATTCTTGTCAACACGGGGCCATGATGTTGTCCAGAATTTTCATCCAGCAGCTCCCAAACCAAGCAGAGCTGGCTGTGTTTGTTTGTGATTCTGCTCCAGCCGGGCTTCCCGTAGCTCTGTGGTGTCAACCTGCCCACCTTCCTCCCGTCAGCCCCGTGGAACACAGCCCTGCTGCCACAGTGCACAAGCACCCCAGAGACTAAGGTTACCTCATGGACCGACTGAAGTGTTTGCTGTTTCCCACATTGTTGGAATTCAACACCAGCCTGTTCACTGGTCCACATGTAGCTCCTCTTTCTTTCTTTCGCACTCTCTTTATATAGTATGTGTACCCAGCATTCCCACTATGTACTGTGGCACCAGTAAATTGTTGTGATTACAGTTGACATACCCACCATTTATGCCCTTATGTCATACATCAGTCTATCTTTTGTATCTTACATTTTGTGCTCAGATCAAAGTGGTCAATGGGGTTTTTTTAGCCTTTATTACAAAAACAGTTAGGGGAGCAACTGCATAACTATCGTCTTCAGTTCCTTTTTGGGTTGTAAGTGAAGCAGAGCTGAAAAAAAGAAGCCACTTGTGATATATCCCAACATACAGGAACATAAATCTTAAGTGTAGAAGCCAAATATTCAGCAATGTTTTGAAACTCACTAGAAATATACTGTGTTCACAAATATCCAAAATAATGAGCTGAGAAACCAATATCTCTTTACCTTTTACAGTAAACTGAATGTCAAGAACAAATAAGCTCGAAGCAGTACTATCTATATCCTCACTGTGGCATTTGCTTTTTTTTTCTCTTTTTTTCCTCTCCATGTGAGGCAGTATACCTGCATGGGGGACATAATTCATGTGCTTTATTTGGCATCTGACAATAAATCATACAGAGAATCAAAGGAAATAATATACATCTCAAGGAAAATGTTAACAAGATGATGAGGCGCATGCAAAATGAGAATCTCTTCTTTATCCGCTTTGTCTTTTTTCTTTTTTTTTTCCACTTCCTTCCCTCGGTACAGCCAGATGGCAAAGCTCCAGCTCTGCAGTCCTCTTCATACACTCATCATATTTGATGGGCATCCTGCTGCCGAGTTTCAAGGAGGCCATGTGTTTACGAAATGACACTCGTGACAAAAGAAAACTTCTATTTAGCAAGCTGAGTCTTGGACGGGGTGCGCGGGGGGGTACAGCAGCGTGTGTGGATTTGTGTTTGTGGGGATGTACAGTATGCTGTGCTTACATTATGAGCAAGGCAGTGGGAGAAGGATAATATGATGTGTGTGTGTGTGTGTGTGTGCGTATATGTGTTCATACCAATAACATCCATATAGTATCAGTTTCACTCTCTTATCATGGTGGATGCTGACTGTCTTTCAATCACATCCTGTCTCTCTGTAAGTTTTTTTTTAAAGCTAAGTCACAGTACATTTTATTATTATTATCATAATTTTTTTTTTCTACTTCAAGACAGAATTTTTTTTTCACATTGATAGCATGAATATTATACATTGTGGGCCTCTTCTGCTGATGGATTTAAACACTTAAGAGGCCAAACCTTTTCTTTAAAAAAAAAAAAAAGAAAAGAATCATCTGTTGTACAATTGCAACTGAAACAGGTTTTATGTTGGTTGTTCTTTTGTTCTCAATATGCTATCATCTTTTCCTAATATTGTCTTTGTCTTCAATGGTGAGGAATTCCCATCAAAGTTTTCCCCTTCTCTTAATACTTTAGGGAATTTTCAAACGTCGGGATGTATGGCTGTAATGCCCCAAGATTTGTTCTCCCTGAAAGAAATGATAGAGTAAGAATATATTAACTACAGAGCAACCTGGCTTTATGGGGTCTACATTTACTTTTACTTCATTTTAGGTTTACCAATATGCTATGCATAAATATAATATATATATGTATATAAATCAATATATGCTTTGCAGCATTCCTTTTATTTAAAATTTAAAGCCATGTTCATGCATTAAAAAGCAATTTCATGTTTTTGACTGCAGGGTTTAGATGCAAATCCATGGGGCATTACGTTAAAAACCATAAACATCATAAATTAGGAAATAGAAATTAAAAATGGAAGCAAAAATGAAGACGTTTAACTGGTCATTAATAACTGAATGCTCTCTCATTTGTTGATGTGATAAACAAAAACTGTATTCAAGAAAGAAGACAAAAATGGCAAGTGTAATGAAAAATAAAACCCGTTTAAAGCAAATTATTTTTATTCACACAAATTTAATAAGATATATAACAACCGTTTGGTCCATAAATATTTAAGGGGAAATAGTTTCTATACACCATCTTTATCAAGAAACAGGGGAAACATGGACAATCTTGATAGAACACTTACTGTACTCAACTATTAACACGAAGATCAATATATAAGGTTCTTGGATTACCCAACTATATCTGAAAGAGTGCACAAATGCTTTCTATGACATCGCTGCCCCCTTTTAAACAGGATACACCATAAAAAGATCTTCGGAAATAAGATGCAAAACAGTACAAAACTAGTGAGGCGCCAAAAAGGATGTGAATCAGTTAACAAAGAACACATATATCCTGAATTTCACAAACTTTCTCCCAAGTTATAGCATAAGGCACATAGTAGAACTGAGTTAGGCATCTACTTCATTAAGTAGATCAAGAGTACCACTTTGTTCTACGATAGAACAAATTGTGACGCTCACAATGAAATGTATCAACTCCGTTGAAGATTCGCTCGCCCTTTCTTTTCGCTCTCTGTCTTTCAGCCAGAAGAAACATGTTTTTTGGTCTGTTCAGTGGCAAGTGTCAGTAAAGAAAGTGTAAATATGGCCAAACAGGAGAACACATGGACAATGATTTCCCACTGGCTGGCTCTCACGACTCCACCCATCCGAGCTCATTTCACTTCGTCAGCTCCCACAGTTTAGTCTTAAGCGTCGCAACCCCTTCATTTTTTTCACCCCTGCTCTTTTTTTTCTTCCCTTTTTAAAATCACATCATTACCCTGAGCAACATGATAAGAACAATAATGCACTTTTCTCTGGGCAGTATGTTGTCACTGTGCAATTGAGTTTAGCTGTGGATCTATGGATAGGTTGACAAGGCTTTGTCTTTCCGACTATGGTTGATCTATGAGGCCTACAAGTCCAAAAAGAAAAAAGTGCTTTGTCATGAAGACAATAGATTACAACAGTGCCCATAAACTGCTCTCCAATCTGAATTTCCCTTGCTGACTTTTAACTTTTAAGCAAACAATTTCTATCATTGTGACTGCATTACATGTTGAACAGTTACCACTGTACAGATTGTGGGATTTGCTTCGTTCTCTGTATCACAGTTAGGTTGTGAATCAAGACAAAATATGTGTGGTTCCCGCTTCTATCTGCAATGTGAGCTGCAACTCCTAGGTGCTTTGAAATGTAATTTAGACGTTTAACATGTAGCTCTGTGAGATATTTCAATGTCTAATTCCATTAAACTCAGCCTTCTAGACCGAAACATTCAGAAATAATTAAAGCCTGTTTTCTGGGTTTACCCATATACAGAACATTCTACAAGTTTATTTTTCCAAATTATTCCAGAAAAGAAAAAAGGAAAAAAATTTAATTGGATAGTCGAACACAGTGCATTCATATACAGGTTTCTGGTATTATTTTAAAATTTTACCAATTAACCGTAAATTAGGAAGGGTTTAGCTGACCATATTTCAATACAAATGTACAAATGAATTCAAATCAGGCAAAAAGTCTAGTTTTCCGGAAAAACTTCAGGTTTAGTGTTTTTTTTTCTCCAATGAATTGTGGAATCCAAGACAATTTTCTAATTCCTTCAACTCCAAGAGTGTCCAAGAATCCAAAAATCAATTGCTGCACGTGTCATGCAGTTTCAAATGCTACACATTCTAATGATTTCCTTCTGTTTTAAAGTGGTCGCTGCTGTTGCTGCTCTTGTTCTTCCCGTTTGCGTGCACAGTACAGCACTTTCTGTTCCGAGGAGCTGTCTCTGCTTGATTTTAAAGGTGTCACTTAAAAAAATAAAATGTAAATTGAGGAGAGAAACTAAAAGGAAATTGAAAATAAAAATAAAATGAAAATCAGATAGAATAACAATCAGTTTGCTAGAAATAGCTCGTTTAGAAAAGGTTTGTCAAGGTAGTTTGCGAAGGGCTCCCCGAATCATGGCTGTCCAAACTAGAGGTGACGGAGGTCACTACAGTGATAGAGGGGTTTGTCAGGTCTGTTAGTGTGGCCGCGCTGGAGGGGGGGGTCAGGGCCCCACTGTCGGATGAGGGCGGAGGGAGTGAGGTGCCATCAGCCTTATCAACACCTCCATTCTCCTGTCGCAAAACGTTCCTTCTGAATTTGGCTCTTGCGTTTTGGAACCAAACCTGCAAACCAATCCCAGTGTGGCTTTTACTTTTAGTGTTTAAGTAAGATTAATTTTTAAAAAAGAAAGTATCAAATCATTACAGTTGATTACAAATCAAATTATCATCACTGCCTTGAATAAAGAAATCTTTATAATACGATCATTTTCATACATTATTTTGAGCTTAAGGGGCAGGTAACAAAGAACCATTTAGCTCCTGAACACTGAATACAAAGATGTGGATTTTAATAGCAAATCAAAACAAAATCCTGTCCTTGTTTATATTTTTGGAATGCAAGAGTTGAATTACATCTCTTTCTGTTCAGAAAATTAAACGACATGTGCACTCTCATTATTAATAATATGAGCAACAGTTTTAAACTGACATTCGCACGCTTAATATCTACTTTTCTTCTTTTTTTTCTAAAAAAAAAAAGAAATGAAAAAACAAAAACATTTAAGAGTCTACAAATTTCAGGTCAAGACCCCTGGATGTACATCTAATGACTACATGGACCAACAAAACAAATCAAAACTAAAAAGGTGACATTAATGGTGTGAAATGAGGGGAACATGGATGAGACATGAGGTGCACACATATATGTGGGGGAGATCACTAAAGTAAGAGGAGCGGCTCTCTGCTTACCTGTAGAACTCTCTTAGTGAGGCCTGTTTTCTGGGCCAGCTGCTTTAAGTCCTTGGCATCTGGGTTGTGGTTGATGGCAAAGTAGGATTTCATTGTCCGCAGCTGATGGTGCTTGAAGGAGGTCCGCATGCGTTTGGTCTTCTGCGTTGGAGGGTAGGCCTGCTGGTCGCGGTCCAGGTGGTCAGTGTCGTTTTCGTTACAGCCTGCGGACAGAGCAAAGAGCAGAACACCGGGTCGGCTCAAATTCTGAGAGGGAAGGGATTTAGGTTCCAGAAAAACTTGTCCTCTGCATCCAAATTTGGATTTCACCGCGCTCAAGACGCTTCTCGAGTGTGGATCTTATATGTGGACGCCACTGTTGTCCGTTGCGGAAGTTTGGAATATTTGCCGGCTTACAATCGAGATATGCTACAGTGACAGAAAATTACTCAACTGAATTAGATCAAAATATTAACCCCAATACGTGCACCCTGCAATTAAAAGTCGTGGTTGCCCTTTGCTTTTGATCTAATCCATGTTTGTATTTTTAAAACAAAAAGCAAACTGGTGAATTCTAACCGTACGCTGGGGCCGAGCTCAATTATTTCAGCTTGTGTTCGCAAAGACTAATAGGCCTAATGGGCCCCATTTGTCAGTGGCTTTGTGTGCAAAACACTTTAAATGGATTCCCTAAATTAAATGTGTGCCAGACTAAACGGCACAGGGATGCTCCAACATTTATCACTGCAAGTGAAGTTTTCTTCTCTCCAACTGGGATGTTTTCATAAACTTTGACTGGTGTTACAGAGAAATGTCCATTTGGTGATTTCAAACAAAAACAAAACACAGCATGGACAATATCCTTGATGCAAAATAATAATCCAGTCTTGATTTGTTTTAAAATAAAAAAAATATATATATATTTCCCAACGCATAGCGTGTGATTTCCTCTGTCGTTTTGCTGCAAAGGCACAGAAGTTCCAGCCAGATATTAATACCCAGCACCTCTAAGTCATATGAAATGTTTTATTAATATTCTTGTCTCCTTGTAACTCAGATGCTGACACGTTGTATTTCTGAGTGGCTCATGAAATTTCAAATGAAATATACAAACACTTCATGATAAGCATGGAGTGCAAACGCTCCAACAAGTTAATTAACAGAGCTGGGAAGCTAAAAGAGTTTATATATCGGGTATAACAGGCTTTGAATTTGCTCTGTTATGTTACAGTGTGAGAGTGGTGCAAAGAGCTTCCTTTTGAATACACCATGAACATAACACCCACTGACATCTTATGTCTGTTTTTCTGTTCCAGTCTTCACTGGTTTGTGTTTCACTTAGTATCACCCACTAGGGGTCTCCATATCCATACAAGACCAAAGTTGACTGAGTGGTGGGGAATACACAGTAGGCCCACACCTTTCCCTGGTGGAAAAAAACATGAATGTTCTGATTAAAGCAGAAACAAATCCTAAAACAAAACCTCTCCCCGTTTGTCATGAATATGAGTCTCCTGATCTGACAGGAAGAGATATTACTATGAACAGTTTGATACTGTAATGGGAAATGGAGTGTGCTCGTAATTCCACAGCCCAACAGAGGAAAGAGAGCACTTTGGAGAAGGAAAAAAAAATAGAAGTCTGTTTCAATTGCTTCAATTAAAATTATTTACAATTTCCATTTACAATTTAGAGTTTTAGCTTATGGCCTTATTTGAATCTTACTGATCAAATTAGATTAGTCATATAAAAACATCCATCTTACACACATGTATATATATATATATTTATATATATACACATTTATATATATACATATAGTCCTGCCAGTCTATTGTGTTATTTTTAAATAGTCCAAATGAAAACATAATATTCCCACAAGGACCTTTACACTGTCTGCAGTGCTTAATAATGAGTTAAGGTGGACATCATTTAGCTGTATTTCCTCCCTTTTCTTTCCAGGGGATTTAGCATTGTTTGTGGTTTTTTTTACCTGTTGTGATTTCTTTTCTTTACGCTTTGGTGGGTAAGGATATACTGCTATTATTGAAAAAAAAAAAAAGGAAAATCACCGGATTACAATGGTTTTCCTATTAGGGTTTCAATGAGAACTTTAGGATTTGCATAATCCCTCGCAATTGTGTCTGGGACGGCAAACTAAAGTTCTTTCAACCGGAGCGCCGCGACTGTACCGCGTTGTGTTTCCAGCCCCCGGCCTCTCTCCCTGCAGCAGGCCCCTCTGCACGGAGCTGCTGTGTCCCTGAGAACTGTGCTGACCGACCGCTCAGGAGGCCAGGGATTCCAACGTCACCTTCAATTAACAAAGAACAATTAACGCGCAGATTACCCCTATTCCTCCCTATTCAGCAGGAACAGAGGGAAACTTGGCGCACAATGACAAACTTTCTCAACCGCGCACTAATTCGCAGAAAGCGACAACAAAATGGGGACGCTGCAGGGAAGGTTGGGGGGGGAGTGGGTTTGTAACATCCCAGCGACCCAATGCAAGATTGTGGACGAAACCTACATCTTACACCACCTCAGCGTACGCAGGGCGAGTCCTACGCTTTTTTTTTTTTTTGTTCTGCCGACCAAGAAAAAAATACACAAGCAAAACTCCGTTTTTACGCAGCTATCTCAAACTGCATTTACCTACTGACATTCTGCAGGTTTATTATGACCTCAATTCGTTGTAATTATAATAGTCGATGATCGGGTTGACGGTGAGGTCAAACTTCGATCACACGGTGCGTAAAAGATGCGTGAACAGAAAGCTGCAGATCAATTAACCCGCGGCCGCGGCGACGTTCGGCTACATTTTAAAGCGTTTTTCATTAAAGACGTGTTCACTTGAAACGTGAAAGAAAGAGCATTGGATGTGGAAGCTGAGGACTCTGAGGGAACTGGCTGGATTGAAAGAAAAGGGGGTCTTCGTGCGAAACGGAAGCTAGATGCCCCCCCCCCCAAAAAAAAAAAAAAAAAAAAATCAACATAAATAAGATAATTACCAGCAATGTCTATTAATTTATTTAGGTTTAATTTGGATGATTTATGCAGCTGACTTTTTTTTTTTAAGTTGAATGAAATGAACAAAACAACGCCTCCACACAGCAAAAATCCATGGACCACTTCAATTTTAGTGAAGAATCCAGAGTTTAAAATGCTGCCTCATTGTGATTCAAGTGGCTCCTGATGTGTATAACGTAGGTGAAGTGCATCGTGTTCATTTAACATAATTATCATTATTTTTTATTTTATTTTGGAGATGATTGCACACGCCACTTCGGTGTGTCCTTAGCTCGGATCTCACTGTACTCTACTCTGCTGTTGGGCCAGACCACGCGCGATAAAGGTCAGCCAGCTTCATGACGTTTTGCACCAAAACTAAAAAAAAAAATGATTTACAAAAAAATGAGAGCGTTTATCTGTTGTTGGCTCGATGTGTTCTCCGCTCCAAGCAGCGTGCCGTCTCACCTGTGTTGTAGCTGGGTATATCTATCCCCATGGCCGGGCTCTTCCTCTTGCGCGGCCTCCCCTTCTGGGCCGTGCCGGTGCCGTTGAAGTATGGCAGAGAGAGGCCGCCGCCCTTGGCCGCCAGCTCGGCGAAGTTGAGCTGGGGGTGGTAGTCCGGTCCCTGCACCAGCGTCTCGAAGTGGAGCCGGCAGTACACCAGGCTGTCCTTCATGCCAAAGTGGTCGCCCGTGGTCAGGGTCTTGTTGCAAGTGGTGCACGTGAAGCAGCTCAGGTGGTACACGGAGTCCCGCGCTCGCATCACCATCTCTGTGGCGGATATCCCGAGGTGGCAGCGCGCGCACCTCTGCACGGAGAACCTTCTGGAACAGACACATCGTCAAGATTCCTCATACGTAAAAAAAAACAAAAAAAAAAACAAACAAGGTTGACCAACACAAAAGACGGAACCGCGGAGCAAGTTTACCAAATCATGACCTGCACTGTCACAAAGGCTTACCGACGACCATGCTTTCTTTTGGGTAGGAGTATAAGGTGTGTGTGTGAATTAAATACATTTTACAATATATGTACCCATTAGATTTCAGTATATAACAGTATTTTATGCTGCCCTTTGTTAATAGCCACACCTGGAAATGGATGCATGCGTGTATGTACGAACGTCATCTCTTTTAAATGAGCAAAAAAAGTAACTCCACATCTCAATAATTAAACTTGCAACTGCCAATTAGCTGTCAATTAGCCTCGTGTCTGGCATGCAACAAAAAGAGGAGTTCGGGTAGGCTACAGGATCCAGCTAACTCTCACCATTAGAAAGCTGTATGGTTTTTTTTCTCTCTCTCTTTATTTTTACAACAAGCAGTTCAATCTTTGTGAAAATCTTTGTGACAGACCTCCCAACAGCGTGCTGGCAAATACCACAAACAGATTACTTTTGAGATAAAAGATTACTTTTCGACCAGAACAACAAAAGAACGGGGGGAGTGGGGGAGAGGGGGTGACTCATGCATTAACTTCATGTGGTTTGTATTACACTCCTTACACAGCCTTCCACCTGAGCCACCGTCGAATGAGCTGCACTTTTAGCACCAGAACTTATTCCCAATAACACCGCGTCGCCCATCTGTGGGACCCCCTTTTATGTCACTCAGAATGAGGCCTGCACCAGACTGGTGAGTCGAGGCTATCAACATAACTGCCCAAATTCTCCTTCAAGAGTTTCAAATAATCCAGTGTGATAAAGAAGCCTCTTGCTAAATGAGTTGGTGGGTTAACGGGACCGCGAGCGCACAAAAAAAAGAAAAAAGAAAAAAAGAAAGACAATAAAATAGTGAATGTGTTGATATTATTTTTCCTTACCTGTAGTAATCCTCCTTGCAATAGATGCTCCCATCCTTGGCAAAACACGTTAGCTCAGACTCCAAAGCGAGTTTACATTCACAGCATTTGAGACACCGCAGGTGCCACTGCTTGTCCACAGCCAGGAGGTAGTATCTATCCGAAATCTTGCCGCCACAGCCGGCGCACAGAGCAGGCTTCTCCGGGCTCATGGAAGGCATGGTCTGGCACAGAGAAGGAGGGGGAAAGACAGCTTATGGCAACCGCTTCCTTCAAACGACTGCTTACAAGGCAATACGTGAAGAGATAGTCAAACAACAAGGATTTAGGGAGCTTTCTCGGCTGGTAATGCTTTTGACTACCATCAACTTGTGAGATACAAGAGGCTTGTCGTGCCTTTGGGCCCCAATGAGGGAAATAATGGGATAAAAGTGGCTGGGAAACGAACTGAATACCGAGGAGTATGTGTTTGTACTGCTAACTTCAAATGGTAGTAGTTTAATCCCTCCTTTTATTTGTGATCCAAAGCACACACTGTAACAGTTGGTGCAACAATAATAATAATAATTAGAATAAATATTACAACATTTATTCTAATAATAATAATAATAATAGTAATAATTTGATATCAGCTTACTGTTTGAAATACAACTGGGGAAAATGTTTAACAATTCATTTGATCACACTTCTTTGACCATGCATTTAGCTGCATTTAAGTGTCATGCTTTCAGCCATTATTCCAGCTGCTGGTAAAATAAGCCAACACTTAAAAACACTGATGCGAATTCCACTCTCAGGCAGATTATTATTTTTGGATGCGGATAAAATGCTCCACACTCCTGCCTACTGGAACACCTCCACGTTAACCGTACCACAGTCGACCTCGGTGCGATAACGAGGAGTAAAATAAAAATGGGGTTTTGTTTTTCGAAATGTCTAAATTCTTTCAACATGAATTTTCAATCGCACACCGACCTGTATGGCTCTTACCGACTCTCTCCCGTTGAGCTGCATGCCCTTCGCCAGGCGCGACTCCGTTTTCGACCTCCTCTCCATCTCCTCCATGATTCCTTGGATGTGATCCCCGGAGATCCCGTGGAAAAGCATGGCTCCCGGTCCTGGACGCAACGTGCAACTGCCTGCCTCTGTCTTGCAGCCCACAACTTCCATATACTGTACCGCAGCGCTGCGCCCCGTTCTCTCAGCGCATCCAAATGGGCTCCGAGGCTCTAGGAGAGTCACACAAAAAGAACCAAAAAAAAAAAACAAAAAAAAAAAACAAACGACACAACCCCGGAGAGTCAGACCACCTCCTCGACAAGGCGAAAACTGGAAAAAAACTACAGCATGGGGTGGGACAAGGAGGAGTGGTGGCCGCTGCTCAAGTTCTCTTTTTGCCCCGTTTCCCGTGAGTGTCTCTCCTCCAGGAGAAGGGGAAAAAAAAGTTTTTTTAAAAAGTAGATAGTCCAAATGATGCGACAAACCGGTGTTTGGAGGTGACGGCGGTCGTGGGGAGGGAGGAGGGGAGGGGAGGGGGGGCTGCACTGTGAACACTCGCCCAAAAAAAAAAAAAAAAAAGATAATAATGACACAAAGTTTTTGTTGCTTCTTTTTTTTTGCTGAATTCTCTCTCCTGATTTCCCAGTCAGGGGGTTCCTCAGTGCTCGGAGGTCAGGTTGGGACTGCCTTGGATTTGAGAACCGTGTCCTATTTGTGAAGAGAGCAGAGCCGGCCCAGTCTGAATAATTTGGTAGGAGGAGTTCCTCTCACTCTCCCTCTCCTCTCACTCCGCGCCTGTCTCTCTCCCTCTCTCTCGGCATCGCCGCTGATTTTTCTATTCACCAACAAAGAGCTGTCACTCTCCCCCTCAACAAACTACAGATTCTGCCCCGCGCGAGAGGACGACCACTTTACGGTGGAGACGTTTTCATTACTTCTGCTCTCCCATTTAAAGGGGAGGAAGTTGGAAGCTGCACAAACAAAAAAAAGAAAAAGAAAAGAAAAGACTCATTTAAGTGTGAGTGCTTATTTACTTGTGAAACAAACACAATGCTTCTGAACTTAAATTATTACTATTTTCAAAAAACCTCTTTGGGGTTCTGGTGAAATAGTTAAAAACACAAACAAGAAACCTCTTCGTGGTGTTGCATTTAAGGGAAGCTCATTTGGTTGAGAGTTTTACGAAATTAGAATAAAATAATTCCAAGTTTGAGCTGATCCGAATCAGGTGTTTGGGTGTCCCTTGATAAGGTGTGATAACTGTGTGTTTGTGTGTGTTGTGTTGGGCGGGGCAGCGATCAGTGACAGGGTAGAAGGCGGGGACATGTGAAACAACAGGATGAATATATATTTATACGTGTGTGTGTGTGTGTGTGTGTGTGTGTGTGTGTGTGTGTGTGTGTGTGTTTTCATACACAAATGGCAGAGTTAGTTTTGAAAATCCAGACAAAAATCACTTGCCTTTTTCTGAGCTCGATCTTCTGAAGATAGTCCTAATTTGATGGCGCTAAAAAGCAACTCTCCCTCCTTTAAACGTTCATTTGTAACAGGAGCTACTCGCTGTCAAGGATTCATTAACGCGACCCTTGTATTTTCTCTGTCTCTTGAACGAGGCCAAAACCTTGTTTGCCTGCAGGAGAGTTGATCTGACAACCCAAAAAATACTGTACACACACTTAATTTGTCTTGCAGGCTAAGCTACAAGCAAGGATGTGGAAGTATACACGAGATAAAAGAAGACCTCCAGTTGGTGGACGCCACAGGGGAACCATTTATTTATTTTTTTAGTTTTGCATATTTGCCAGAAATGAACGCTATGTATATCTCAGTGAATATCACCGAGGTTATGCAGGGCTCTGTGACGCTACAACACGTTTCCGTATGACTTTTAAAGGGTGTGAAAAGTCTGTTACGCATGTATATAAATATATATATTTATAGGTAGAAATATATATATAATTTTTAAAAAGACAGGAAGGGAACAGTTTAAGCGTCCAGTATGAAGGCCAAACATGGTGACAAAATAACCGAAAAAAATAACAACAAAAAAATTAGGCAAACACGACACGTGCCTTTACAACATAAATTGAGGATAATGAGTTATATTCTAGGTTAGTCACTGAACTTTCGCCATAAAGTGAAAGATGCACTTTAGTTCCAATAATAGATTTGCACAGGCTCAGGGGGGGTTGCAGGTGTGGATATTTCATCTCAAGATGTGTAACATTATCTTGTGAGCCCCCCCCCCCATCCTCCCCTACCACACACACACACACACACACACACACACACACACACACACACACACACACTGAGGTTGTGCTGACTTTAATTGGAGGCCCCTGGATAACAGAGCTATAAGTCGAGGCTTGAACCCTCCTGGACGGGCTGGACCTGCAGCTGTTCTGAAAAAGCACACCGTTCATTTGCTCTCTGTTTGCGTCTCCGCAGAAGAAAAATGGGACTCAAAAGGGAGCAGCGGATTGCATTTCACCTGGACAAAGACACCCCGAGAAGAAAGATCAAACGAGCTCTGCGTGGTATTCATCCGAAGTGTTGTTTTCTTTAACTCTCCGGAAAATATGCTTTGCGCCTTTTTTTTTCCGTCTCCCCCCCTGTTCCACGCAGCTGAGTCTAAATCTAACAAATAAGCCCACGTTTCTGTCTTTTTTGTTTTTGTTTCTCTTTTTTTGTGTGAAAACATCTATCATCCCGTTAGTGTCGATAAAAATGCCGTTTTGACCCGTTGCCTCCAGCGGTGACATTTCATTTGACTGAAGAGGGTTTAACAATGCGTCAGAGAGCACCAAGGGGATGAGAGGATAATGTCTTTGTGCTGTCGTTTTGTTTAGTTTCTTTTCCCTTTCTCTGTGTGTAATTAGGATATTTAAACTGCCACTGAATATGGCTCGCGACGCCCTTTTGCTCGTGTGTGTAACCGTTAGTTTGACTCATTTACCATCAAAGCCAAAACACAAACTCACCCTTTTATATCTATTGAATTTGTCTTTTTTTCTCCCCCCCAAAAAATTGGCAACAATTTCATTTGGAAAAATGCTTGATCTAATTTATAAACAAACCGGCCCCGTTCACGTGTTTTACAAATAACATTTCACTATGTGCGTTGAATGAAGACATTGAGTGTCATTTTTGCTTTAGCTCATCAGAATGATTTGACCCTAATTTAATCTTGTTTGACCAAATAGAAGCGTATGTATCACCAATTAATCAAAGCTAATTGACACATGCTCTATTTACACTCCTGACGCATTTGGGGGGGGAGAAAAAAAAATTAAAAGTAAATGGAAAGAGTGTAAATAAGCGTGCTTAAAATGGCGTGAGAACCCATGTGGGCCACAGACTTCTGTCAAAATTCATGATGAGACGTCATCTCACCGATACAAACTGCACTTTTGAAACTTTCATTTTAATATTCCACCGTCCACTTTTGCCAGATTTGAGCTTACTTTGTAAAAATCCAGTGTTGGTCTGTACGATTGTAGCATGAAGATCACAGAAGGCTGAAAGATTTGTTAGGGACGGTTTTTGTTGGGAGGGGGGGCGGGGGGGTAAAAGATGGATTAAAATAGCAAAATCGCACTACTTTAGATGGCCTCACCTCCCACCACATCCCTGATTGTCCCGCAGATCACCAACCACGTCACTTCATTTATCATCAGATGTGTCGCGCATTGCTTCACACGCACTCCTCTGTCGATTTTTATCCAGTTTTTGTGTCAAAACCCATCCAGCTCTGTGGTATCATTGCCCCAAGACTAAATACCAATAGAAAAGGTCTTACCTGAGGCTGTGCGGTGTGAGCTCCCTATGCAGCGTGCAGGCGGAGGAGCTGCGGACTGTGCGCTGTGTGCAAAGGAGGCAGAGGAGACGCTGCCGGTAGATGGGGGGCTGTTCCTCGTTTCTCTGCTTACAGTTCTAGTTCGAGCGTCAATTAAAACACAGGCCATTTAAATATTCCTCTCTCGTATGCAGACAGCCCTCGACTGAGAATAGCACACAGGAAAATAGCACGCCACGAGCCAGTGGCCTATTCAGCGTGCAGGTTATAATCTGTGATGTGTTCCAAAATATATAAAAAAGGGCAAAAAATCTTCAGTCGGTGGTCGCAAAATGTAAAGAAAAAAAATCACCACAGTGTACAATCAGGTCATTCCAGTAACATGTACGTTTCTATTTTAATAACAAAAAAAAAAAACAAATGCAAATCTATTCCACTCTTACACATTTCTTTTCGCCTCAAAAAGGCGCATTAACCGCTTCTGTGGGATCGAAATTACAGTTGACTTCAAGCCCATCTGGGACCTAACAAAGTCACAGAATGTGTCAGATATCCTTCTTATACGTGTTTTTGCAGGATGAGATTCAAGTCAAATGAGAACGTTGGCAGCTCCGATTTAACTGGCTGCAGAGGTTTGTGTGAATAAGTGATTAAACGGGTTTACAGTCAAACTCGATCAATCAGTCTGACATGGACATGAAACACAGCCACACGTCTTCAGTGTCCAAATCGAAAACATTCATTTTATTTTATGTATTCATTTTTTTTTTTTAAAGTCATCAGTTTCTGAATTTGATGCAAAGGAATCAAGGAGCCTGAACAAAACAGTGGTGGGTGGATTACTACATTTTATTTCCCCTTTTTCCTCTTTTGTATGACAAAGAAATTCAATCATCAAAAGGGTTCAAACGCAAATCATATCTTTAGAACAAACTTGCAGAAAGAGCTTGAAACCACACATAACCTCTGGTCCAGTTTTCGTTTTTTCTTGTTTCTAATTGAATGAATCCTTCACAAATTAGAACAACATCTACATAAACTCATTCTTGGCCTCGTGCTCTGCGCATCCCCTGAAGTGTCTGTCCATCAGGCTCTCCTGCACAACTGAACTGACATTCTTCATACAAATTAAAGCAATAATGAGGTGTTCAGACACGAAGCATTCTGCGCACATGTGGCCTCCTGTAGCAACATTCAAAGAGCAAAGAAATAATGATGAAAAATTCACCAATACCAAATCGTATCAATTGGCTTTTTAAAATATGAATATTGTTTTGTGTTTGGAAGGAGCTTTAATTGTGCTTCGGCCCTAATTAGACCTGTTTTTTAATCTGAAAAATACATCAAAATATTCAAACCCTTGTGTGTTTTTTTTTTTTGTTAATTTATCTTTTTTTAATCAGATCATCAGTCGCCTGGCAGACTGAACTACATGACAACTATCCAGTATGGAGTGCATGTTGTCTCCACCTGAACTGAACTGTGGCTTTATTGTTAACATGAGAAAGGAGGGTCATCCAGAAAAGAGGATGTCATAAAGCTCACAATCAGCACTTAGAGGACAATACAGAGGCGTCGATGGACAGATTTTAATTAACAAGTGAAAGGAATACAGTGTTAGTGAGCACTGGTGCTGGGAGTAAAAGGGTGACAATTAATTACTCCTCTGTACTGCCTCTATAAATGATCATGTGCCATAGTGCTAACAGTCATTTTGCTTTGCTCCTTCAGCCTGGGTTGACATCACAGTGTATCTCATCAATAATGCAGCAATGCTGAGATCCATTTCACAGTGAACCACAACACATAACGTGCACACAGCGTTCTCCGAGCACGATACTCAGACAGGCGCCGCAGCCAGCTTGGTTCCACGGTGAAATCACAGATATGGCACCAAGCGGGGCGCCTGCCCGCCTTCCTGGATGCTCGGTTCCGCTCTGCTGTAGGGCATGGCGGTTAGATTACCACAGATCCAGGGTTCATCTGGAGCTATCATTTCTGGGTCACCTCAAGTGACGCTCAGTCTCGCAGAGGGAGCTCTCAGTCACTCCCAGAGCATGGCCAGGAAAGGAGTGAAGGAGAGGTGGAGGCAAGGAGCTGAAGAGAGGAGGAGGAGGAGGCGGAAAGGCTCTCCTTGGATCCACTGCCGTGCAGGGAACCACAGGCTAAACACTGACAGAATGAAGGAAAGGGGAGGGAAGGGAAGGGAAGGGTGAGGGGGCTTTGAGGAGGAGGAACGGAGGGAGGAGTGAAGCACTGTAAAGCTGTACAGTCACATGAATCCCAGTCACATGAGCCTGGGTGGGTGGGTGAGTGAGAGGATGGTGAGACATCCTGGAAATATTTACAAACACTCAGTGGACATGGCGTCATAATTACTGAAGACAAGGGAATATCAAAATTCACAAGAAGCAATGAACATGGCCACAGTTCTGCCATTTAAAATAGAAAGACATAAATTAACACAAAGGCAACAATATGCTTAAATGTGTTCTTAAATCCTCATGTATCCTGTCTGTCATTTCCAGTCTGTCATTTCCATTCGTGTTCTCTCTTTTTTCCCCCTTTCCAACTCCCTGCTTCCTTCACTTTCTCCTCTCTGTCTGTTCCAAGCAGCGCTCCCCCTCCCACCAGCCCCTCACTACCTCCCACCACCACCTCCTCCACCTCCCCCACCCATCCCCTACCTCCCCCCACCCCTCCTTCGATCTCCTCCCTGCTCTGCTCTGCTGGAGCTCAAATCACAACCTCGGTCCCTGGCAGATGGAGGATAGGAGAGAGAAGCTCTTAACTAGCCAGCCTGAGCCTCTGCTCTCTGCACACCAACTGCTGCCTGCCTCCCCTCCCTGCCTCCAGAGCAGCTCCAACAGCACACTGCCACCATCCCACACACACACACACGCTCTCCTCCAACTCCTCTGGGGACACCGTATCCTCCTGGGGGAACAGTGCGTGTATTCGTCCATATCTGGACACACTAGAAAGGACATGAAAACATAATAGATGGATGTTCTCTATCATAATAGAACCTTATAGGACAAGGCGGCTGGTGTAAGGAGATGTGGTTTAGGTGATGCTTGTAAATGTTATGTTGTCAAACAGGCTCCTTCCCTCTGCTTCAACCATTCATTAAAGACAGAAATGAAGGCAGCATAATGTGAAAAAAGTTAGAGGTTAGATGGTGTAAGAGCTAAAGAAAGCAATGACATTGTCTGGTAAGTGTAGACAAGAAATCACACATATGACTGCTTCAATGTAGAACCAGAGGGGAAATAAACAGGCCAAAGCCCTCCTCAGGCTCTTAGGTGCCTTTGACTGCCCCTGACTTTTATCTGGGCTCATCTGGCGACCACGGCTTGGCCTGGCATGAGCCTGACCACCAGTTGCGGTCTGAGGGAGAAACTGCCCCTCTGTGCTATTTGCAGCCCTGTCTGTCCAAAGGAATCTAGCGCGCTGACTGTCACTCAGTGGCCATGTGTGTTTTTTTATCACTAATTCTACCACAGGGATGTGGTTGTCCATATGACCACTGTGGAGGCTGCTGCCCTGAGGCGAGCTGACACTGTCTGTGTAGAAGGACCAGACGTTGATGTAGAGGCTGCTCAAATGCTGCTTGAATATCAAGACACACACATGCACGTAGCCCCACACGCACGCACGCGCGCACACAAACTTACAAAGATGTGCCCGGCCAATTGCTGAGACTGATGTTCCTTTCAGCCATCATACGGCTGACACTCAAGTTTTTTTCCCCGTCAACCCCGTGTCAGTTCCTGGCTGGTCTGGCCAACAGTGATGGAGACACTGTAACTGACTGTGGTTGGGGCCTTTGGCTGCAGGGCTGCTGTGACTATTTCAGATGGTGGGGGCTGCTTGGCCTGTCAACTGGTTGTGACTTGAGCCTGTCTGGTCACGGATCCAAACTGGACAGCTCTCTCTTTCTCTGCGGCTAGTGCCATCGTCCTGTAGAAAGGCACACGGTATATAGCTGCCACTCTGCTCCAGCACAGCATATGCTCCGGCTGAGGGTCAGAGATGTTCAGTCCAAAACGCCTGAAATAAACACCTCACATGTCTAACTGATGGCTGTAACTTAGGAGCTCATCTGCACTGAGGGAAACTGCAGCCTGTGTATGAGCATGTCTGAATATTTGCTTGCGAAGATGAAAAAATATATATAAATATAGATTTGTTAAACTACGAGTTTTATCATCTAGCTTGTATAGAACAAAATACACTATTTCACAGATAAAGCAAGTTATGTGTGTGTGTTGAGTAAATACTCTCATTGATTAAAAACTATCATCAGGAACAATTCATCTTAAGAAAAAAGAATCACTGCTCAAATCAACACAATTCGATAGATCAGATAAGGCAAACATTTTCTGACCAATACGATACAACCACGGATGTGATTTATTCTTTCAGTAAATGAGGTAAATCTCTCCAGAAATCTGGAAAAGGGCTTCCTGCTGTTTGTGTCTCAGTCACCAACTGCTAAGTTAGAACATGATGGGGGAAAAAAAAAAATTCAAACTGTGCCATCACTGGATTGGGAAGACGTGGAGGGATGAGGCAGACATGAAAGTTGGCCTATTTCATGGTCAGGCTGCGGGACCGCCGAGGCCCTGAATGGCAATGCATCTACTTTAATGTGACAGACAAGTCCCTAGGCAAAACCCGCAGAGCCGCGGCATGCAAGCGGGCCCAGGTACTTGATGAGTGTGACACCTTCACCGTCCCGCTGTAGAAATGTTGCTGCCGCACGCTCCGCTGCCTCGCTTTAGAATAACACCAAATAAATTCGCCTTTCATCCCGCCTGACGAGGCGTCCCAGAACCTGTCCTCCCCAGCACTGTTGGGATCATGAATCTCCTTGTAGCCGCTCACAGGGCTTTGCTCCGATCACTAAGCACTTGCCTTTGGGACCCACCTGCCTCAGAAAATTGTGGCCGCGCCAGTAGGCGGCTGCGACAGGAGTCGGCGGCAGACACATCCTCTCATCAAAACGCTGTTTGACCAATCAGGCGGAGACGGCCGAGTGTGTGTGGCAGCTTCAGAGAGACCGCCCGAAGGCATCGCGCTGCCTTTCCACATGCACTCACGAATCAAGCGGCACATCTTTTCCTTGCACGCACAGGTAGTGCTGCGTGAGCGCCTGACCCTACCTAGCGCTATTACCGTGGGCTGCAGAGTGCGGTGTTAAGCGCAACCTTTCTTCTATATTGGCCTATTAGGAGCCACAGGGCGCTCCGACGGAGTAAGCCTGCCCGTGCATGTGTGCGTCTGCGCTGGCTGGTGAACATGAGCTGATCTATTGCAGTTCTGGGATGAGAAGGCCCAGGAGTTCATTAGGCTGCAGCTCAGGAGAGCAGCCGCGGGGAGCTGTGCTGTAGCCAAGTGTTGCCAGGAGGCTGAGTTGTAAGTCCGGTGGGGAGGGCTGCTGTTGATGTCCATGGCATGTTTGCTAACAGCCTGATTCGATCAAGTGGTGTAAAAGCTGCGCAGCCAAGTGCGAGGGCTGACCCTTTGGCCCCTTCTATTTTTAACAACACAGTGTCTCAGTCAAAGGTAGACAGTTCAGTGAAGCACTTGTGGAGTGCAAATGATGCTAATATTCATGCAGCCGTACATTTGGGAGAAAAATAAGACGTGCAAAGCAAGAGAGCACAAGACTCCATCTGAATATCTGCAGTTACTTTCGCTTATATGCCCTTTATCTTGAGGGCGAAGATCTAAAATGCTCTCTCAGTTTTCATCTCCATACTCCCACAACCCTTGTAAATGCATCTGAGGAGCCGAATACTACAAAATATTAAATACTCTTGAAGACACATGAAAAATGAAGCTGGAGGCATTTCATTGGACATTTGAGAAAAATACATGAAAAATACAACAAAACAGTTGCAAGTGTGATAAAAGACCACTTTTACATGAGGGGTCTAGTGAACAAATCTTTTCTCCACCGTCCCCCGTTTTATGACAATGGAAACAATCCGAAGAATAGTTGTGATTCATAAGAGGTAGGTATTGCACAGACACTACCCATATTTCATCATTTATTACACAGCTAAAATTTGACTCTCAAATAGTCAAAAATAACAACATGGAGAAGACACGCGAAGTGTGTTGGGCTCCATTCCAAACAGGCATCTTGCATTTTTACCTTTCACTCTTCAGTCTAAACATAAAACAGAGAATTAAACTGTTTCTTCATTGCAGGGTCCTTCACGTTGACTTGGCCATGCGGACACTAGAGGAGAGAATAAAATAAATAAATGATTTACATGATGCTTACACAAAGCAGCTTTTTATTCATGCTGAGAATGGAGCCTAAACATGTCCAAAAAAACCCCCAGCACGTAATGGAGGAACAAAGCTGAGTAGATCAGGTTGGGGAAGAGTCAGATCAGGACTGAACGGGGCCGCGCATGATGGGACAGAACAGGGGAAGACGGGATGAGATGAGGCAAGACAGAGAATGAGACAAGGTGGGACAGAACGAGCCAGAACCAGACTCACTGGGACAGAGCAGAAGGGAACAGAGCAGGGTACCGCTTCCCAAAGGCATTTAGGGATGAAATGGGACTATGAACTGATCGTGCGGTTGCAGTTTATCATCAGTAAAACACCTGAAAATCAAACTGTGGATCAATTCTGGACCCAAACGCCTTTCATCAGTAAACCTTAAACCAGTAAACGTATTAATTAAATACAATGTATTTTTCCCTACATCCGGTAAAGTACTGGCCATTATATATTCGGCCATCATTTGACCAAAATGACACTTCTTCGCCATTTTCTAATCATTAATGTTTAGGTGCAACATCTGGCTTCAGCAACTGGCCAATCAATCCAAGTACAGTGAGTTTACTTATTAACACGTTCCGTCACTGAACATGCGCATACTGTTAGGTGACACGGTTAGATATTTTGTTATTTGGCCTTTTTATCTAAACATATTCAGGTTACAGATTTATGACAACTTTGGGCTTTAAGTGACAACTTTAACTTGAGATCAGGTACCTCACAATAGGGGGAGGCTCCGTTTTTCAGGTGCTCAAATGTAATTTAGACAAATGAACAAAACCATAAACAAAATGTTTACTTTTAATACTTTATACTGAATCATTTCAAGACAATGGCTGTGTTGACTGACTTGCAGAATATTCCACTCTGCAAACTTCAACCTATTCCTGGGTCGCTGCCATGGTGTCATGTTTGGGATCATAGTCCATCTGTACTCTGAAGTACTGTCTAATCAGCTTTGCTGCATTTGGTGGAATCAGAGCGCACAGAGTATCCTCGTACACTTCAGAATTCATCAGGCTGCTTCTGTCTGTTGCCACATAATCAATAAACACGTGACCCAGTGTCACCAGAAGCCACGCGTGCCTACACCATCACACTGCCTCCACCTGTTTCACATGTGAAGTCGAATGGTTCAGATACTTTTTGTTCCTTCTCATCATTCTGACACAGATTCATTTTAGTCTAATCCTCCAAACAATCCTGTTAAAGAACTGTTGCTTTTTCTAACCTGGCCTTTCTCTTCTTAAGTCTGACTGAATTTCTTGTTTATTTGAAAAGAGACAGATGCCTTAACATAGAACAGATATTTCTGACACCATCCTTAGATCGAGTGGCTTTTAATCATTTTTAGCACCTTGTTGTGAACCCTCTGTAATTGCCTTTGGGAAATATTCTCTTTATTGTAGACTGGGATATTGGTTTGCCTACCAGCTAGAGAGAGTTCTTCACTTGGGTAAATGTTGCAACAGCGTTATATTTGAGCATGGAATGGATCCTGGGATCCATCACCAATGATGTATTCATGTGGAAGTAAAGGCTTTTTTGGGCTGCCTAGCTCACCAGTGCTTGTTTTTCATTGAACCTAATGTTCCTAGTACCTCTACAAAGGATTTGTTTTGTGTTTGTGGCCAAAGGGTGGCCTGTTTCAGTTGTACTGAGAGCTCTTTATCCACAGGGTTAGGGTCAATGCCATCTCATGACAGATTATAAGATATGCACGTTGAACCATGGAAAAACGCCAGGAAGTTTCACAAAAAAAGGCTAAAAAAATGCACAGTAGCTACAACTATCGTTTTCTTATGTAGTTCTCCACTGCCGTCGCACTTCTGACGTTGATGCTTGTGATGTAGCGATGTCGACAGTTGCCGCTCTTTACTAAGACAAAAAGGTCATTTAAAGGGAAAGTTTGTTTTTTTAAACCTGGACCTTATTTCTGGCATAAAATACCTTCATCTACTCACCGATAACACTTTGGTGAAAGTTGGCGTCCTTCGGACAATATTTAGCCCCCCCTATAGCCCCATATAAGAACAATACGGCAGCTCTGAACTAGCAGTGCAATAGTACCCGTTCATTCATTCATTCGTCTTAAAGTATTGGTGAAATAAAGATGGATAATGCCTTATTTAGAGGCTGTATTGTCAATGCCCTGTTCTCTCACGTTATATGGATATACGCAGATCTCGAGTAATCTAAATATCGTCCAAAGGACGCCGACTTTCACCAAACTATTATCGGTGAGTAGATGAAGGTATTTTATGCCAGAAATATATTTATCCAGGTTTAAAAAAAAAAAAAACTTTCCTTTTAAGGAGGAATGAGCAGTTGGTGTTAAAGTGTTGCTGGTTCAAATCTCGACCAGTCCAACAATGTTTTCCACAGTCCTGAACTTTTCTACGTCTCTCAAAAACAGAGATTAGGGTTAAAAAACTACACATATTCATGGACGATACAGGTTAATACTCATTGGTAGCAGCTTTAGTCGGTTATACAATGTTACCTGACACAAAAAAAATCTGCCTACCAACTAAAAAGCTGTCATCTCACAACTCTTTCAGCCTGGATGGTGAAATTACTTCAAATGTTCCTTCTAACCCACATTTTCTGGTGAGACTGGGCTGCGCAGGTTCACAGAAAAAAAAACTCCCAAATGCAACTGCCATACTTAGCTTCAGACTTTTTATCTGTTCAGCTGATGATGTAACAATAAAGGAAAAGCCTACATCTGTCCACGGAAAAGCTTTTGAGTTAATTGTGGAACCACATGAAAAAAAAAAGGGCTCTACATAGTAAAGAGCTGCGATTTCTAAATCTCTCCACAAGTTTGGATACGAGATCCTTCAAATTAAAGCTGAGAATTTGCACTTTAAGGCTTTATTCACAATTGAATTGGATTTGATCAATCTGTCTTTGTTGACAGGATATGTACCTCAGACTTTTAAGGTTGCTGTAATTAAACCTTTACTTAAAAAACCTACTCTTGATTCAGAAGTGTTGGCTCATTATAGACCTATATCCAATCTCCCTTTTATGTCTAAAGTTCTTGAAAAAATAGTTGCAGCTCAGCTTTGTGATCATTTACACAGTAATAATCTGTTTGAAGAGTTTCAGTCAGGATTCAGAGTGCATCATAGCACAGAAACTGCACTGCTGAAAGTTACCAATGATCTCCTCTTAGCCTCTGATAGCGGACTTGTGTCTGTGCTTGTCCTGTTGGATCTCAGTGCTGCATTTGATACGGTCGATCACAGTATCTTATTACACAGACTTGAACATGTTATTGGGATTAAAGGAACTGCATTAGGCTGGTTTAAGTCATATTTATCTGATAGATTTCAGTTTGTTCTTGTAAATGAAGAATCTTCCTCACACACCAGAGTAAGTCATGGAGTTCCCCAGGGTTCTGTGCTTGGACCGATTCTTTTTACTTTATACATGCTTCCATTAGGTAACATTATTAGACAGCATGGCATAAATTTCCATTGCTATGCTGATGATACTCAGCTGTACTTATCTATAAAACCAGATGAAACCAATAGGTTGGTCAGACTACAAGCATGTCTTAAAGACATAAAGACCTGGATGACTCAGAACTGTCTGCTGCTAAATTCAGACAAAACTGAAGTCGTTATCTTTGGACCTGAGCGTTTCAGGGAGAAATTGTCTAGCTATATAGTTACTCTAGATGGTATTTCCTTGGCTTCTAGTTCTACAGTGAGGAACCTTGGAGTTATTTTTGACCAGAACTTATCATTTGACTCGCATATAAAACAGGTTTCTAGGACTGCCTTCTTTCACCTTCGTAATATTGTTAAAATCAGGAACATCCTGTCTCAGAGTGATGCAGAAAAACTAATTCATGCATTTGTTACTTCAAGATTGGACTACTGTAATTCTTTATTATTGGGCTGTCCCACATATTCTCTGAAAAGCCTTCAGTTGATCCAAAATGCTGCAGCCAGAGTTCTGATGAGAACTAACAGGAGAGATCATATTTCTCCAGTTTTAGCTCCTCTTCATTGGCTCCCTGTTAAATTCAGAATAGAATTTAAGATTCTTCTCCTTACATATAAAGCTCTTAATGACCGAGCTCCATCATATCTTAAAGATCTCATTGTAAGATATTTTCCTAACAGAGCACTTCGTTCCCAAACTGCAGGTTTACTTGAGGTTCCCAGAGTTTCTAAAAGTAGAATGGGAGGCAGAGCCTTCAGTTATCAGGCCCCTCTATTGTGGAATAAGCTGCCAGTAAATGTCCGGGAAGCAGACACCCTTTCCACTTTTAAGACCAAGCTTAAAACTTTCCTTTTTGATAAAGCTTATAGTTAGGGATGGCTCAGGTGATCCTGAAACATCCCATAGTTAAGCTGCTATAGGCCTAGACTGCTGGGGGGCCTCATCTGACACACCTTTCCTCACTTTACTCTCTTTATGTATATGTGATATTCTTGTGGTCATTAACTCGTGTTTCCCTGTTCCAACAGATATCCTTTGAATGGTGTTACAGTGCCGCCGCCGCTGCGGCCCTCCCCCCCTTTCTGTCTTCTCAAACCCCAGCTGGTCGAGGCGGATGGCCACCCTTCCTGAGTCTGGTTCTGCCAGAGGTTTCTTCCTGTTAAAAGGGAGTCGTTTCTCTCCACAGTCGCCTCAGGCACGCCGCTCAGGCCGGGAGATTGGACCGAAAAACAAAAAGTTTTCAGTGCAATCTGTTGGTTTTCTTAGCTAGGAAATTGTTTTTGAATTGGCTCTATATGAACGAATTGGATTATTTTATGAATTATGATTATTATTAATTAATTGAATTCCAATTGGCTTGAATTGGACTTACTATATAAGTGCCTTGAGATGACATTTGTTGTTTTTGGCGCTATATAAATAAAAATGAATTGAATTGAATTGAATTGAATACGTTTTGGTAAATAGTAAAAAAAAAAAGAACAAAAACTGTTCATTCTAAATTATATTTCAAAACTTGAGTTAATGAAGAACGCAACAAGTTGGAGGCCTAAAATGCTGACTCAACCTCACCTCATTTATTGTTTTGTTATTCATGACATGAATTTGTTGTTAAGAAGAGAGGATAACTCTCTTCTTCACAACACGGGCAGCTGATGATTAGACAAACCGAACTGATATGCACCTAAACTGTTTTTTGTGTCATGTTTTGGAGATAAAGAAAATCGTATCCACGTTTCTCAAAACACTCTTTAAAAAAATGTCTTTACGTCTGAGGCTAATAATGAAATGGAATCAAAATGATCCCGACCGTAAGGGGCAATAAGCCGAAGCACAGCAGAACAAGACACAATAGGGCAAAACAGCTGAGGTACGATAGGAGAGAGACAACGTGCAAGCAAAGAAAGGAACGTAAAAGGACGCATGCAGGTCACAAAATAAACACAAAGGAGCTCACATGTCTGCACGCGCTGCCACAGCATTTCCCTCTCTGAAGGTGGGCATACTCTGTGAACACCTTATAACCACTGGAGGGGTCGACATACGTCTGCTTCTTTGCCTGAACACAACAAAGATATCATCGAATCAGTATGACAAACAAACACACATGCTGGCATGTTACCCCCTGCATACATAACCACATTTATCCACCCAAAGGTATACAGTATGTAAACACAACACTGAATATGAACACAGTGACAGATTGCTGTGGGTCGAGGTAAAGAGGAGCTGGATGCCCTCGATGCATCGAAACAGATGTAACACGGTTTCATTCTCATGACGTTGCTAATTAAGGTGGTTTGTCCTTTTGTGTACTACTCAGCGGGCAAGAATCTGCAAAGATTAATCAAGCAGTCTTGCAACATCTTGAATAAACATGTCCTTTTGAAGCAACATTTGTTTAAGTTTGATCAATCATTCACACAGACACCTTCTGTAGGTGAAAAACACTGAACTCCTCTGCCATCCTTTAGGAAGTTAGAAAATGTCACCTCTCAGTCTGTTTCAAACTGAGAGTGCACTAGTTGGTGAGCTTTGACAGGCCACAAAGAGAAAAAGGCCCTAGGCTTTTTCTTGACACGGCCTGTCATTTCACATGGCATTGCAAAGCCACATAGTGAAGCTGGCATAGCTGGGCCCCCTCTGTATTGAGCTTTTCCCACCCAGGCCCTACCACTCTCCTCAGGTCGCGGCCAACTTGCCTCAACTTCATCCTCACTCAGAAGCACAATATTTACAACAGATAAGCCTAAAGGCATGCAGGCGACACCTTTTCACCACTGTCATCGGCACACAGCTCAGCGGCTCCGTTTGATGGAGGAGCGAGTAGAGTTGGTGAATATGATGGATGTGGCAAAAACAATTATCGATTACTTCATGACAGGAACATCAGTAAACCTGTAGAAAACTGACAGAACTCTGACAGATGTGTTTGTTTTAATAACGGATACAGTCATGAGAAAAAGAAAGTAAAACATCCTTCAATTCTATCAGGTATCAAGAGTCAGAGCACCTCTATGAAAGCAGAGGTTTGCTATCCTGGAACATTCAGGTGTGTGTGTTAACGTAATGTTAAGCAGAAAAGACAGCAGCGAAGATCTTAGGGAACAAGTTGTTGCTGCCCATCAATGTGGGAAGGATTCCAAGGCCATTTCTAAATCATTTCGGAGTCCATCATTCTGCAATGAAAAAGGCAATATTGGTGGAAATCATTCAAGATAGTTGCCAATCTTCCCAGGAGTGGACGCCACCGGCAAGGTCAAGGGCCAAGGTCAGAGCGTGCAAGGCTCAGAGAAATTCAGACTGTACAGGCCTCAGTTAGCATAATTAAATATTACAGACTGAACAAGTATGGCTTGTTTGGAAGGGTTGCAGGAGAAAGCCTCTTCTCTCTAAAAAAAGAACATGGCAGCACAGATTGGGTTTCCAAAGTTGCATCTGAACAAACCACAAGACTTTTGGAACAATGTGCGTTTGGCTAAATGAGACCAAAGTGGAGATGGTGGGTCGTAATGCACAGTACCAACTTTGGTGAAAACACAGCATACCAGCACAAACGCCTCATACTAACTGTCAAGCACAACGGACGAAGAGTATTAGTACAGTATCTCATCTTTATGTGAGGTTTCATATGACTTTGTTTAAGACTCTTTTCCCCATGATGGTTATGACATGGCTATAACAACTTGTACACTCAGAAATTCATGCTTGGCAGGAGTTACTGGTCAGGAATAGTTGTTTGAATAACCACAGCTGATTCAACTTCTTTGATCTAAACTGTAAAAGTTAAAAAAATATATATATTTTTTTTTTCACTGATGACAGAACGCTTTAGTATCATTTTGGGTGGCCTATCAGTTTGAAACTGTGAAGTGCATTTGCTCAAGTACTCCACTGTAGAGCTGACGAGGTACATTTTCTCCATCACACTTTGGTCCACTGCATAGTTTAGGCTACAGACACAACCTGCCAACAAGCAGTAAGATACATAAACATATATATATACATATATATATATATAATATATATATATAATCATCAAATAAATGTGAAAATATTTGAATGTTGCTTAAATGTGAACCGGCCCGGCACTGAACTGTGGCACATCTGCAGTGTATAATAATAAAACACTTTTTGCAATTCATAACAAAAACTGCCGTGCCGTGGTGCTCAGGTGCGTCCCATGACGTCACCGCTTACCTCGCACGCCTCTCTGTGGGCTCTGTGAATGGCCAGCTCTTCTTCTGTGAACTCTCGTGCCGTCCGGCTGCTGGTCACTGCGTCGCAGAGACCCGCTGAGTTGCTGCTCTCATCGATCTGCGGCGCGCAGCTGCTTCTCTGCCGCCTGGAGTTCCTCTCTTCTGAGGGGCTCGCTATTGACATGGTTACAAATCGTTTATTAAACTGGACATGGAGGAGAATCAGTCTCCCGATCAGCGCTCTACTCGGGCAATTCTTGTGCAACATGCTGCTGTAAAACCACTATGCAGCCTCAACTTAGAATCGAGAGAACCACTTTGGAGATGATGTCGCTTAGAGGCGCTCTGTGTGACATGTTCACTTTTTGCGCCCTCCACTCTGCTTTGACTGCTCGGTAACTTGTTTTACTTCCTCATCTGGTCTGCCCCTCGTCACACTGGTGACATGTGACCGTCTCGTAACTCTGACTCAACAGATCGCACAGCGCCTCTGCTGGTTCAAAGCTGCTACTATGAACCCGCTGGTGGTCTGAGGGTGAAATCACACAGCTGGCAAATACAGAAAAATCCGGAAATTTCATCATAAATCGAGTATTACTGTATTGTTATATTGGTGTGTATGATGTGTGCTGGGGAGTTTCAGACAATCTCTCAGTGTGCACTACTTTTTTTCTCAAAAGAAATGTTGCACCATCACACCTGCATGGCCAGTACTGATTGGGTGCTGCACAGTAAGAGCTGGTTTTGTTCCATCAAATTTGAGATGTCCTTGACTAAGTCGTCTCCAGCCTCAGTACCATGAAGTGTAGATAATTCCATCTCAGGTGCTCAGACCAGGAAAATCTTATAAAGAGACAGAGAGCAACATTATCTTTTTAAAAAAAGTTCTCCCATAACTTGCAGATCACGGCAGGAACAGTTTTCAATGGAGCTGCTTTCTCACCGCGCAGTCGTTGCCATGAAAACTGCTGACAGACGGCACCTTTACCATCATGTTTTGATCATTTTGTCAACCCCACCCCTCTGTAAGTGCAGGCAGGTTATCCTCCTCTCCCTAAAAAACAAAACCCCCATGTCTCTTTTCTTCCTCTGAGAGCACAAAAGCATCTTCTCGTCATCACATCAAAGTAACGTGGAGACTTAAACTAGGCACCGCAAGGTTGATGAGTGGACATTAATGAGTCCATTCAAGGTTATCCACCGCTGTAAGCCACTGCTGATGACGTGTTTACTCCAGAACTATGGGTAATGAAACCTGACAAGTGTCTTTTGACTGACATTGTGGGGTCAATTCACCCTCAGACAAATTGCACATCGCTGGTAAGAAGAAAAAAAAAATGACATGCACATTTGCTTGGAAGAAATTAAGAAGCAGAATATGATCTCCAAGCCCTGCTGTTTTCCCCTGGAAGTATACTCCTTAACCTCTCTATATCTGGAGGTTTTGCAGGCCACTCATGATCATCTTTTGTTGCAAAAACAACTCGATTAATGTCAGATAAAATAGATTGTTTACAAATTTGCACTGCAAAAGGCTCCAGGATCCGTGGTAGAATTTGTGCTGACTCGGCCCCAGGCTTCATTTATTCTCAGCTGCATACTTCCAACAATTGTGGTTTTCTTTCTTTTAAATGGCATCTCAGTTCAGCAAGATAAATTGTTTGTGCCTCAGGTAGGTAACATGTTTGAAACCAGCCTCTAATGTATATTCTTATATTTATTTATCTTATGATGGATACTGTTGTGTCCTTTTTTCCCCCAGCGGTTATCTTATACACCTTAATGAATATTACCTGGGTCCTATAGTTCAAATGTGAAACTTTAGTGGTTCACAGCTCCCACAATTCATAAAAGCTTTATGTGCCTCTTTGTGAGTACGTGTGTGTCATATTGTTTTCTTGCCCCCATGTCAAGAAAACAGCCCTGCCATTACAATTTCATACGGATGCCTTAAACAGCATGCCCCACTCTGCTGCCACTTAATTACCTTCCAGTGAGCCTGCAGAAATCTGGCTCTCATCCAGAAAGACTCTCTGGAGAGGAGTGAGGAGTCAGCCTTTGGTTTCAATTTACAAAAGGGACAAATATTGCCTTAGCGCGAGGTTCAGTGCAAACACTGAAATGAGGGCCTAACACAGTTGTGCCACATATTCATCACTAAAGTCGACATGCATAATGACAAATATCGGTATCGGTGTCATACTGTCGAGAAACATGTGACTCGTTCATGTGTTTGATAGAGTCACACAGCAGATTTTAATAGCAACATATAGTGGTGGTACACATCGAGTTCTTGGTCCTGTGTGACTGAGTTATGCACTGCAACCTCAGCATTTATTTCACACGTGGACAACTGTTGTTTAACGCGATCACTGTACGGGTTTCATGCACTCACGACACGCTGCAATTATGCAGTGGGAAGTCAAGTAATCATGCCAGCTTTCACCACACTTCTTCTGTGTTGGATGTGTTTCCCACTGAGCGACTCCGCTGTCGAGGTTGAGGGACTCTGCCAAAGAACACTTCAGTGGTGCTATTAAGGGAGGGGCAGAACACTGCTATTCGATTTTCACTATTTCAGTTTGATCTGACAGCCTTGTGTTTTCGATTTCATTTTTCATAACGACTAAAATGTTGTGGACTGTTCACCATTCAAAGGTATGCATCTTGTTCGAGTGGTGCTTTAGGCAAATATTGGAGCACATTATAAAAAAAAACCCTGATTTCAGACTCATTGACCTGTTGTCAACATAAATCAGCTGTTTGCCCCTACTGACCCCAATCCCACCTGCTGCCCTCTGTGGAGCGTCTCTGTGTGGCACCCTGTGGTCTCGACGTGCACACAATATGCTCACTATAAGCTGGAAAAAGAAAACAAACAGGGGTTCTGCTGTTTCTGAAGGGAGAGTTCCAAGTTTTTATGAGGGTCAGTTTGTGGTGACATCTATATTTTAAACCGTTGCCTGCACCCCATGATATCAATGTAAAGCAATATAGGTGTTGAAGTTGGGCCAATGCTGGATACAAAGGTCTTTTCATATTATTCATATAACCCTCCGCCCCCCCCCAAAAAGAAATCAGAAAAGAGTGTCATCAGGGTTGGGCTTTCAACACCCTGATGTCTGAGTCACTGTCTTGTTTTGCTGGTAAATTAACCAGCTGTATCATTATTAATTTCACGAGAATTTACACTGACAACTCATATTCTATGAAATATTACTCATTTCATATTTCAGGTAAATTAAACACAAATCAACATTTTATGCAAGCTAAAACAGATGCATTATAGTAGTTTTAATCTGCAGTTGCTTCCATTGAGGTGTCATTAATCTTTGATTTAATTACTTTTTTTTATCTATTTTCAATTTGGTGTCGTAACAAAGGTAAAAACTCATCATTCAGTTCCTTAAAAAGAAATATTTCCTTCAGAGAAAGGATGGAGCCCAATGCCATCACAGAATGAGTGGATATTAAACACTTGTGAGAAGGTCAGAATGTGGATTGTGGTTTGCGTTTAAATTTAAGGATACAAGGATTTTTTTATTGGGGTAGTGGCTAACCCTGAAGCCTCAAAGCAAAAGGGCTCCTGGTTTGTATCTCGGCTAAGGTCTTTCTGTGTAGATTTTGAATGTTTGGCATGTGGATGCGTGGGTTCTCTGTGGGTACTCTGGCTTTCTCCTACAGTCTAAACACATGCATGTCGGGTAAGCTGGTGATCCTAAATTGACTCTTGGAGTGAGTGTGAGAGTACGTGGTTGTTCGTCTGATTTGTCTCTGTGTGGCCCTGTGATTGACTGGCGATCTGTCCAGGGTGTACCCCACCTCTCACCCAGTGGCAGCTGGGTTAGACCTCAGTCCCCCCTGAGTAGGATGAAGCAGGTACAGAAAATGGATGGACTCTTCATTGTGATGCAAGTCATGTACTGGTCTATGGTCATTGTGATTATGATAAATAAAAGATATGTGATGTGTAGATAGGCAGCTGTTTGCCATGATATATTCGTACAGTGATTAGTGGTAGTTCAAAATCAGTTGGTACCAGTGGCGGCTGCTGACTTTTAAAACAGGGGAAGCCCATATTACGCGTTCAGGGTTGTAGTGGCTCGTGCCATCCCAAAGCAGAAGATAGCAAAGTTAAAAAGAATTAGTTATAACATAGCTGTGTCTAGTATGACAAGTATGCCCAGCAAATACACAGAATGAAGGTATAGACTTTGAAAATTCACACAGCAAGGCCAAAATCAAGTATGATCGAATCTAAGGCCTGTAAATGGCTGGATCTGTGGCTGGATCAGAATCTGTGGAGCATTTTTCTCTGTCATAATGAATACTTAGAGTTTGATGATGGTGGTAAGTATTCTTAAAAAAGGTAACATTTGTGAATGGGCAGCATGAATTCTGGAAAGAAACAACTAAAAGTATGACAGCACTTTCACAGACAATCAGTCTCTTTTGTATCCGCTTTGGGACTGAAGTTCCAGCGTGCTTCTCCCGCTTAAAAATTCGGCTGCCACAACATCTCTCATGATGGACAAACACTCCAATCATCACGACACAGCCCCTCATATTGACACGCCCACGTCTAATCTACCCCCAGAGACGCCGAGCAGCCTCGGAAGTGATGAGTTTTTGTCGATTTAGCAAATGATGACCTAGAATTGTAGAAAAAAACTTGACTCTCCCGCCCCCTCCTGAAGCCGGGCAGCCCTCGGCTCGGAAGCCCGGCTGTTAGTGGCGGCTTCATAACATGATTTCCTCAGTGAACGGCGGCGATTTCAGAACAAATCACTTCATTAAGCTACAGGACAACATGTTGTAGTTATGAAAGTAAATGCAGTATTGGGATATCTTGTGTTTTGTGAATAACTGTTTTATTGTCAATTTAACATTGAAGATGTAGCAATTTCGCCAGAGAATGGGAGAGGCTGTCCGGCTTCCCGTGTTGTCTCTGAATAGCCGCGGCTGGTTGGTAGGCCTACTGGTTTCAGTTACATATTTCCCATTTTGGAACGTCTCATTGACCCCTAATAGCCCTGCTGTATAATATAGAAGAAATGAATGACTAAATAAATAAATAAAGTACTTGCTAACACTATACAACAGGGCTCTCAAGTTTGCTTGGAGTGAGATTCGGGCGGGGCAGGAGGGGGGGGGCTGGTCCCTTGCAGTATCCCATCGCCATAAATATAAATTAGCTACTTAAATCACAAATCTTCACTTTTACACTAAATTCTGCTATATTTTAAAATAAATTATTTTAGGTATGCAAAGGCTTAACAAACAAAAAAAATGTATGTTGTTGTAAGTGTTTGTGGCAGATTTTGATGCTTGATGACTGATATTGGGGGCTCCCATTTAAAGCACAGCCATTTTCACAGTCATGATGAGTTCCATTCAGAGCCAACGTGTTCCTGGTCTTGGTTTTATAGAATAGAATAGAAATAGAATAGAAAAATACTTTATTTATCCCCCAATGGGGGAAATTCAAATTCGTCAAGTAGCTCAACATTTTTTTTAAAAATATTTACAATGATTTATTGAGCCCAACCATGGAAAAACCCTCTCTGCATCAGCATTTCAGTGCGGCAGAACTAATACCAGTTTGGCAATTGTAGATAGCCTTGGGAATCTGCTCATTCCAGTCACCTTTGAAAAAAAAAATAACCATGGAAGCCTAATTATACTCCTACATATTTTTCATTTTTCATTAAGTTGCTCATGTCTAAGGGTGTGTGCTGAATATTTAGGCCTACTACTCCAACGAACACTTTAATTGGCAGGTATTGGTCTTTTACAAGGAGTAGGAAAACTATAGTAACTAATGAAAGATTAAAATAAATGAAGATATGACCTGCTGATGATCCTGACGGTTCTCTTTCACCTCCAGCTCGTCTACAACTTCTGCATGCGTGCTTGCAGCTGAAAGCTATTTCAGACCTCACCCGGCAACAAGAAATTCTGTTTTCTGATTGGCTGAGAAATTCTATTTTGTGATTTGCCGATGGGTTGCGTAATTCTGAGCGGTACGAGCGCCGAAGTTGATCATTTCTCAGCGTGAGAAATGGCATGTGCGGCGTGTGAGCGTGTGTGAACTTGTTGGAATGCGTGTGTTTCACGCTCATTGTGTGAGACTTGAGAGCCCTGATACAAATACACCAAAAGAAGAAAAACTAAATCAATAAAAGTGCTACTCAAGTTAGGAGTTAAAAAACCAGTCATTATTTATAAAAAAGAGGACAAAGCTTAACAGTATCAGAGCCTATACATGATTACATTAGTTATGATATCACTCATTGACATGATAGACTATGCTCCAAAATATTTTTTTTACAACGATGCAGCTAATGATATTATCCATAAATAATATGAATTATTTCTTCATTATTCCGTTGTTTTTTTGGTAAAAATTCAGAAAATAGTTTCACAGTTTAAAGTGACACTATTACAGTGCTCGCTCTGTGCAGCCACTTGTCCAAACCTCTAAATAATCAATCTTATTTGAAGAAAAGCCCATTTGAAATGCTAGGATTGCAAAATGTTTGAATTTTTTTCAACAAAAACGGCTTTAACTCATATTATCATAATCTTGATGATTATTTTAGCCACGTTCATGTAGGACAAAGCGCTATACACTGTTAAATTAGCTCTTCATACATTTTGTATGATTAATAATAATAATAATAATAATCATATATAATAATAATTAGAACAAGTCCAACGTTTGTGCTCACATAGTTAATCAAAGGGAATAGGTCCAGGTCCAATAGGCACTTTGAGTCTTAAGTTTCAAAATTCAGCAAAAGAAGCTGACAGATGAACGCAGTGAGCAAAATAGTGCACCTTCTCCTCTCTGAAACGTTATAAGGGAAGCAGAAACTACTGAATATATCTATTTTGTACTTCCATGAAGTACTTGAGTAAAAGTGCTGAGATCCACTACATTTCTGCCTACAAACAGTCACTGCTAAAGGCTACTGTTGCCACAGTTATTGAGACAGCCTCATTGGGAAGCACCTTTTTTAAACAGAAGCGTGAGTCACATGTTTCGGGTCCGCGGCGTGCATCATTCATGAGTGCATTCAGGACGCTCGCGGGGAGCAGCGGCAAGGTGCCCATCTGACGCGCTGACGTCACCAAATCTTTGACAGCACTTCCTGGAGTGGTGTTTGTTGTGGGAAATAGTCACGGCGGTGCTGAACTGGGGATTTCAGGCCACCTAAACGGCAGGAAATTACGGCGCAAACTACTACGCTCTCCCACCTCCAAGCATGCGGTCGCAGCAGTTTTCGGCCGGTGTCAGATAGGACAGCAGACCTGACGGCTGAGACTGAGGAGGGACGAGGTGGAAAAAAAAAATTATCGGACAGACCTCAGAGCAGAGCAAAGCCGCCGACAGCACTGGTCTGTCGCGATGTTGTAACTAAACCATGGACAGCAGGATAAAGTAAGACCTTTTTTTTTCTGTCGCCCTCTTTCTCTGTTGCCTCACAACGTTTAACTACCGAGCTAACTGCTAATGTGCGCTTCAGACACGTAGCGTTAACTCTGCGCTGCATGTGGAAATGCGGAGGAATGTTTTGCGTAATTTGAGCCATCTCGAGCAATGGATTTAACTGCAGGGCCAGCTGGCTTGGCAGCTTTTGGATCAGCCTGTCGCTGTCTTCTACCAGTTAGCCGCTCTGGCAGCCAAGCAGGGAGCCTTTAAAGGGTAATGTGGACAAGGAGCGACCAGGTTCACGAGTTCATTCAGATAACGTTATTGAGTTAGGAGAACTTCTCTCTCGCGCGCATAGACCAAAGCACTCGCAGCATGACCGACCTGATGCCTTTGACGTTTCCTGCCATGGGTAGTGTGGCTCCTGTAAAGTAGGACACGAGAGCACAGAAACAATATTTATGCAGGCAGTGGAGTTAAACTGTTGGGTTTGCCAATGCTGAGCGCGCTCTAATGGTCTGTGCCTTTGACTGAGTGTGACAAGCCTGCAGTCATGTCTGCAAAGTAAACAATATCTGATTGTTTTCAGGGAGAATCCAGAAAGAACATTTGATCTGGTGGTACAGGTGGCATGCCCATCATCAGAGAATGAAGGTAGGTGACGTCTTTATTTCCACTCATAATATTTTGTGTGTGTGTGTGTGTGTTGTCTGCCTGGTGTGAACGTGTACAAAAATAAAAGTTTCCATTCCTTTGGCTGGCGTGCTCTTTCAGTGACGATTGATTTAATTGTCTAATACTATTATTTAAGCAACAGAAAATCGATTGATACAATTTAAATGATCAGATAGTTCTTGTGTTTGAATATGTGTGCAAGAAACTTTTTTTTTTTTTTTTTAGAAATAATCTGTGTCTACAGGAAGGAAACATTTGAAGTACTCAACTATTTCCAAGATTATATATAACTTTTAAAAGCACAGTACATTTATGAGGATCAAACCAGTGGTTTCTCTCCCCCTTTGCCCTCTGTCTTACAACAAGAAGTATTTGGTTGCTTTTTACGTTTCAGATGTCCCGCAAATAGGGAATTTGGCCTCTCAACTTCTCACATGGAGTCATTTTATTCAGTCTTTAAATTATCCAACATCATAATTAAATATATGAGGAAAAGTCTAATATAAAACACAAACAGTGTATGAGATGAATCAATTATCATTAAACAACACCTCGGATGCATCTGCTGGCCCTGTATATGAAACTGTATCTACAACTAAAGTTACTACCCTAAACCTACCCCTAACCCTGAGGATATGAATACTTCCTCTACACCTTAATGTACAGTATTGTACATTGAACATATTTTAAATATGGAAACTTACAGAAGTGTGTATCTATTTCATGACTTATCATAAGCAAACAATTAACTCATTCATCAAAACATAATTTGGCAGAGTTAATAAGTTCTAATTGAGGCCAAATGTTATTGTCATTATTATTTCTTTAAATCTGCCAGTGCTAAGTTTGTTAGCGTTGAATGAAAGGTCAGCAATTGTAATAGCTGGTTGTTCATGTCAGTACATGTCAGGTTGTTCAACGTCCTTTGTTTCCAGCAGCTGACAAGGGAGGTAATATCTTTGTAAAGCGACTGTTGACCTGACCAAACACAACATATGAGAAACAAACCTTGTGTTCCTGGATATGGGTGAATGTTTTAAATGATTTCTTTTGGGTACTAAAAAGTTAATGGAATCTTTTTATTTATTTATTTTTTTTAAATGTGAACTACTTGTTGGCCCCAAGATCCACTGTGACAAACACATTTACTTGTGTCTGGCTTTAGTGTCTTTTTGCACTAAAATGACTGTTTTTACACAGCCTGTAATCATAGTAATTGTGAGCCTGTGCAGGCAGGGTGCCATTTAATATTTGTAGTTGCTGAATGCCCTTGTACGTCATGTAAAGTAAGACTCAAAGCGTCACAGGACTTCACTGCATGACTGAGCCGGTCTTGGACAATGTGAGTAGTCATTATTGCTTTGGTGTTATTATGTGTTTGTGAGTCGGAGTTTACCCTGTCAAGATCCTACGGCTAAGAGAAGGTTGACCCCGAGTTCAGCAGGAAATTTTCAATGTCAGAGGAGTTTGCTACTTTATTCGCTTGCCGTTAGTGTTATACAGTACCTGTACCCTTCATTTATTTGACAGATTTGCCTGACCATAAATCCACCATTGTGGGCATTTTTCTTACCCCATAAAGATCGTTTTAGAAAGACCACTTTTGGGTCAGCAAGCTGCATTAATTGTTCTGCTGTTTGCATCGGTCAAACATCCGAGTCGTGGTGCGCAGCACTATTCTGGGAAATGACTGTGGCCAGTGAAGAACAACACAGTTTTTATAGCGTTCGTGAATATGGGAAATAAAGTAACTTATATTTCACATCGATATCCAGTGTCGCTCATAAGTCAAAAATCATGTATAAATATTTTCATAGCATATTACTCCGGCTGTCTTATTTTGCCCGTCTCAGTGCTGACTTTAAAGAGGTGTTATTGGATGGTTCACGAGTGCAGCTGCTGAGCTGACAGGGGTAGACTGAAGGTTGTCCTTGGATGTAGTTCTCATATTGGATTTGAAACCAAACTCATAAACCGCCGGCTTGCACAGTAATAACTAACTTCCTTCATGTATGATCCTGGGTCAGTCTCATATCCGGACTCCCGGTCCCCAGAGCAAAGCTGCAGAGCAACGTTTGAACACCTTAGGTCAAGTGGAACATACACAGGCAGCTCAGTCGTTTGACCAAAGCTGCTATCGCACACTCTTGATATTTTACGACAGCCATGTGAAAAAGAAAGGAAATCCTCTTTGATTTCTGAGGCTTTACACATCAGAATATAATAAGAAGTCACCAGGTCTTAAAATTTGGACAAAGACGAGCTCATATGAGCAACACCACATGACCTGAGTCCACCGGGATGAATGCACATGAGAATATTAGATGCATGTCCACCTCAGAGTGACGTTTGGAGCGTGCACGCCTACATCAGGTGGTGATGATTAAGCCTTTTAAAACTTGTGCATGTTTTTGTTGAGCACCTAGAATAAATACTATGGCTATGGGAGCTGCTGGCATTAAAGACTAAGTGCACACAAGATTCAACAGCTCGTAGAATCAGCTTTGATAACTATCTGTAAATGTTTTCTGTGTTATGTTATGAGTCTCTCGCATCGTTGTGGAGGAATTTTGGCCCGCTGTTCTTTACAGTGTTGCTGCATTTCATTAATGTATGCGGGCATTTACAAATGTGCAGCTCTCTCAGGGCCCTACCACAGCATTACATTTGGATTGAGGTCTGCACTCTGACTGGACCATTTGCAACACCTTGATTCTTTTCTTTTTCAGCCATCCTGTTATAGGTTTGCTGCTGTGTTTGTGATCATCGTCAGCCAAGCTTGAGCAATCAAACATTTGAAAACTTTGGTATACAGAGAAGTTCATGGTTGACTAAATGAGTGAAAGGTTAGCAGGTCCTGTGGTTTCTAAATAAACCCAAATCATCACCTCCCCCGCTTTTCTTGACAATTAGTATGAGGTGTTGATATGCTGTGTGCGGCTGTGTTTGGTTTTCTCCAAAGATGCCGCTCTGCTTTCTGGCCAAACATCTCCTCTTTGGTCCCATCTGTCCAAAGAACATTGTTTGAGAAGTCTTGTGGTTTGCTCAGATGCAGCTTTGCAAACCTAAGCTCTGCTGCCATGTTCTTTGTAGTGAGAAGTTTTGCTTTCATGGAAACTTGTCTAAACAAGACTGTATTGTTCGTTGTTTTTTTTTTCAATTGTACTGTCATGACCTTTAACATGCTAACTGAGGTCTGTAGAGTCTGAGGTGTAGCTCTTGGGGTTTTTCTTGCAGTTTTTCTGAGTGTTGCACAGCCTGACCTTGGGGTGAACTCGCTGGGTCATCCACTCCTGGCCCGATGAGCAAATATCTTGAATGTTTCCCATTTGTGAATTTTTTCTTTTCTTTTTGTAGCACGATGAACTCTAAATTTTTTCAAAATTGCCTTTTAACCCCTTCCCTGACTGACAGACAGCAACAGCTGCTTCTCTAAGATCATTTCTGGTGTCTTTCCTCCTCCACCTGAATGCTCCAGACCAAAAAAAAGCTTTTATAGAGGTGCTCACACACAACTGTTTGATTAGCAGCACCTGGCTGCTTCTTGACCTTTTAATTCCTGCAGAAGCACAAAGGGTGTGCTAAAGTTTTTCATGCACTGCTTCTGCATTTTTGGCTCAGTCTTTGTGAAAATGAGTGATCAAACCATATAGTAACAGGCTGTTTTTCCTCTGGTTTTGTATGTACCTCAGTTCAAGACCTGCTAATGACCAGATAATAATGAGGTGATTTATTTACTTATTTCTATTTGTAAAAGCTTTGAATTGTAGTAACATATTTTAGTTTCTGTTAGGGAGGGTTCATGCTTGTGCTGGACTGTTTTTTAAATTTTTTTAAAAGAAGCAGTTTCATTTACTCTAATGAGGAATGAATCACTTCTCCTTGAGTTTGATCTGTTTCCTTTTCTTTGACTTGGCAGCCGTTGAAGTCTCAAATGTTAGAGCCGTGTGCAGAGGATTGTTGTCATGCAACCAAGTCTGAATTGAGAGGCTGTGTGTGGATGATAAATATGTAACCACATGTGAGGTCCTAAAATATGATTTATCCCAAGTCTTTTTGCTTTTGCCTCGGTACTGTGCTCAGCATTCACCGGTAACTGAATGGGTTAATGTTTTGAGTCATAACCGACAGGCTTTGGCCATGCTGTGAAACCTCCACACAGTCACTCACCACACACCCGAACTGTTTCTTCCACAGTCAAACATTAGGTTCTTTGCCAAAAAGTGCCACTTCACATTCACACATTATCTTCCCACTGCCTCAGAGAGGCAAACAAATGATAGGCCAACCATGATGGACTATAATTAAATTGTCATAGCAACAGGATATAGAACATTTGAGCATTTGGAGAAGTGGTAGAAGCTTGCTTGTAATTCTCACATCTCCTCTTTACAGTTCAAGAAATACAAGTTTAATTTTAGACTGAATCCTGGCTGCATCCTAGTTGCTGTGCACACCCTGTACCAGCAGTTTGGTTTGCTGTGAAAAGCTTTTGAATAACTGAAGAGGTGTCGACTTTGAGTGAATGGAAAGCTTGCTGTGTGCAGTTTTGCTTGTGCTGCACCACCGTTTTGCCACTCACCACATCCTGGTCCTGCAGGTTGTTAACCAAATCCATCTGCAGCATTAGGAATTCATGCAATTGCAGCATAAACGGTAGCTTTCTTTGTCACGATCAGTCATGATTAAACTGCTGCTTGAAAATCTGTAATAAAGTCAGAAAGAAGTAGGTCAACCCATTGTAGACGGTCAGCACGCCTGCCCGTGAATTTCCTGTGTTAACTAGGTTTTATACCTTCAGTAGTTAACATGCAGACAACACCCACATATTTCCAGATAGGTCTGCAGCACACCTCTTGTTTGTTCTTATTAATTTACCTGGTTTAACCTGGTGATTGCAGAATAGCTTGCTCTCAAGTTTTGATAATTTCCCTCAGTTGATACTTAATGAGACAGGCTTTACATTGTGCAGTCATAACGATTGTGAAATATTTCTCAATAAGAAAATATTCACAGTGTAATTTTAATTATGATTGACTGAAAGAGAGCAAGTTAACCTAGATGATATTTGACTATAAACGCATCTTAAGTGTTCCCCAAATCTGCAGCTTTTTGCTAATTTCCTTTTTGAGTTCTGATTGACAGCAGTTTACTCGACATATTTCATTTTAAATGTTAGTGCTTCACCAGGTTTGACAAATGTCATAGCTGTAATGTATCATTTTGACATTATGCTGTACCGTCAGTTAAGGAAGTCACATTGTAAAACTTGTAAAAGGTGGTCTGAAGACGCCTTTTTAAATACATTTAGTCATTTATTATTCACCTTGTGGTGGAGCAGTGTAGTATTAACTTTAAGCTTCTTCCTGTTTTTGTTTGGATAGTGTTCCCACGTTTGTTGTTGATGTTTGCAGATTAAGTTTATGTTCTGCTGTGGTTAAGGATAATACTGTTAGTTATATAATTGTGGAACTAAAAACATGTAATTCGGTGTGATTAACTGTGCCAGTGTTGTGGAGAGTGTTCCTGTTGGACAGGCTCCCAGTCATTATTCCCATGGGTAGGTTAATCTTTTTTCTATCCTTTGGCAAACACGGGCTCTCCTCAGTGGTGGAGTTAGTCCACCGCCCTGAAGATTTGGTTGTGATATTCGTTGTACACAAGTAAAATGGAATTAAAATGACATTTTCAAGTCTGCTTCAACTGGAGTTCTCCTTGTATTGTTCACCAAAAAAAATCCTGTAATTTTAAAGAGAATTCAGCATTCCACAACATATGTGTTGCTGAGGAAAAAAACCCCAAAAGACTGAAAGAAAATAAGGTTTGGACCTTCAGTGGTGGCAGTGTTCATACCAGGACTTGGTCCCACACTTCTAACCACGGATGTGTGGATAGATGACAGACACTGGCCCTTTTTTCTCCATGCAGGTCCGTGGAGACCTGGCCTCACTGTTCAGCCCTCGCTCAGTTCCTCCTAGCTCTGTTGGCTCAGTGCACTGTGGATGCTCAGGGCTGTGAGCAAGCGTTGCCTGAGAGCGTGACTGGCATGCTAGCTACTAGCAGCCCCGACTACATAAAGCCATATTGATGTGCTTCCAAGATGCTGCCAAAGCTAGCAGATGACGCTAATGCTGCCAAGGCAGTAGGTGGGGACAGATGCTACCTGTCCTCGCCTGCTCCCTCCAGCCAGATTGGTCCCACTAACAAAGCAATAAACTTAATAGATCAGCATATCAGTTTAACGACAACATTAATGCTGCAATTCGGGGCACGATTTATGATTAAAACAAAGCCCAGTGATGTCAGCTTGGCTAGCGCTGCAGCCTCACTGGACAGAAGTCTTAGTTTTTAAAATGGCACCTGATCTCTTTCTTTCTGATTTGGTTTTCATTCACTTTTCTGTTTATTCACTTTGGTGTTTTCTTTTTCTGCATTCCTACAAGTTGAGACTTTAAGGTCAGATGAACTGTAAGCAATAGATTGTCTGAATGCATGAATGAGTCAACGCGATGTCTTCCCAGTCGTGTGATTGACATTCTTTAAAATCCGTACAATATAAGATGTCGTCTCCCCTTAGAGGGGTGATGAAAGTGCATTTTTTATCTTCTTCCTGTCTCATGTTTGTGCCTCTCAGTTATATGCCTTTGAGCATGTGTCTTCTTTTTGTCTGAGATAAGTGACAGCTTGATTGTTTGCTTCAATATCTCACCTTGTCTTTTCACTTTATGCAGCAGGAGGGTTAACAGTTAAAGCATTGGTGCTTGTACAGAAAGCCAAAGAACAAGCAGACATCCCTCAGTCACTGATTCTCGTGACAAGGCTTTACTTTGTCCAATTATGAAAGTTACTTTTGCTCTATATCCTGGTAACGTTTTTGCTGAGACCCAGAGATTTCACAGTGTCACCTTCTGTTCTCTAGTTTGTTCTCAGTCTGCTCCCTTCTCAGCTGTAGGCCCCTCAAGCAGCGCTGTGATGTTCATTTTTTCTTTGTCTTTCACCCCTTCCTTTTTCCACCCTTCTTATTCGTCGAGCAAAACTCCTGTGTAGTAAAACTTTTAAAAGAGGTTGGAAAAGTCACCGACATCCGGCAAAATATCCGAATGGCTCCTTGACCCTGGCATTGTCAGTTCTGAAGATTGGAGACCAGTTGTGTGTTGAGTTCACTGTGGGCTCACACTCAGACGTGAGGGCCATTGGAGCACTAGCAGATGCCATGGCAGCAAGGAGGGTGTTGATTGGTGAGTGGAGGAAGGCCCCCTTCCTCCACTCCTGAGAGGACCCCAAGGTCTCACACTCTGTTTATCTCAAAACTTCCCTGCTTTTCTCTTTTGTCTCACCCGTATGACTTTTGTAGATCGGCTCTTTTACACAGAACTTAATATCACGTCAGTCCTTGTTTTGTATTACTTTTTAATTAATTTCCCCTGAACAGAATGGAGGAAGTGTCTCAACTTCCCTGTATGGTAGTGAGCGAGTGAACTTCGAGAAATCCCCACCCATCTTATTATTAAAGTCTATGTGTATAGATCTTGGTCTTATTTTTAGCTTTAACCTTTTATTTTTTTTTAAATTTGTCTACATTCATGGTGACAGTCTGTGGATATTTTGGGCTATTAACTTAGTATTGGTGGACTCGTCTTCAGTGAACACGTCTGAATGACATGACAGTGAAACAGTAGACATTTTGTGAGCACTGTATGTGGTGCGTGTGAAACTGAGGGGAGATCCAATCCACAGTAAACGAGTTTCAGTTCGCTCAAAGGCAGCCATAGAGTAAAACATGTTTTTATTAAGGTGCTGTTTACACATACCCGGGTATTTTGAAAAACGAAGACCTTTCCCTTCGTTTGTGCCTTTCGTTTATACACAAACGGAGTTTTTTCCTCCGAAAACGAAGCATAAAAAAAAACTCCGGCAAAAGTGGAGATTTTTTAAAAACTCCGTTTAGCCTTTGTGTATAAACTGGTTGAAAGAGACAAAAACGGAGTTTTGGGCAATTGAGAATGAGGAGTTGTCGTCATAGTACAGAGCCCCGCCCCTATCCGCCATATTGGCAGGATGCTAGCGTGATAACGCCATTCATTGTTTATCTGGCAAGCATGGAGGTACTAGCAGCATTTCTGTTGTTGAGAGCTATACTCGCTTGTGTGATTTTGAAAATTACAGTCATACAATTTTCACGGCTTTAGCAGTTTTATAGTCCAGTGCAAGGTTTAAAAGTAACTCAGTCTCGCTGTCAGTCCACACACATGAGCCTGGCGCCATACTTTCTTCTTGAAAAGGATCCGGAAGTTCTTCCTGTCAGCGGTTCTCTATTAGGCTTCTGATTGGCTTGTGTGGAATTCTCATTGTTCTAACACTGCCACCGTCAGGCTTGGCGTAATTTAACAGCTCTTGATAGCGTTTTTGTGCTGATCAATGTAGACGTATTTTTTTTTTAAACGGGGCTGTGTGCATCTAGTTATTTTTGCAAACGAAGGTTAGAAAATATGCGTTTATCAAAATACCCGGGTATGTGTAAACAGCACCTAAGATACGCAACTTTAGTAAATGTGATGGATGATCTGATATCGTGGTGTCATCGTGTTTTTCACTTCACAGTAAGGTGAAGACGAGGTCTCCTTTACATTTCAGTTTTGATCTTTAGACAACAAACTTGGCCAGCCAGTGTTTCTGCTCCCCTGCTGACTGGGTCTAGCTCCAGGCTGCTCTTTTCAGCTCTTTTCTGATTTAAAAGAGATCGAAGCAAGCGTTGTCCTCGCATTTCTCCCTGGCCTGCTTTGTTTCAGATTATAATTTCTTTTCTCGCATTATTTGAGTCCACCTTTTCCTATTGTAGATGCATTGTGTGTGAATTGTTCCCGGGACCTTTGGGGTAGGTTTTTGGCAGTAATGATGAAATTCACATATTACACAGATCCCTCCTTTTCTGCAGGGGATTAAAAAAAATTACAACCAGTGATTCATACTGACTTGCAGCTATGAAATGAATAAGAAATGGCACTACTTTGATATTATGTGACATATTCACCATGTTGGACTGTGGTTTCTGATAATCATGAGTGAGATCATCATTTCTGACATAACTAGACAAGTTCTTCGTTTCTGACTGGACTGCGGTCGCCTGTCTTGCTCAGCAGGATTGAATGCCAGAGCACACCGATGCACAACAATGTGCTTCGGAACAAACGCTCCCTTTTTGTTTCCCCTCTTACACCCGAGCAGAAGCTGAAAAATACTCGTTATTTCTGCGATTATTTGTTGGGGGACTTAAACGCTTCTCTATTGGACTAAAAAGCCAGATGTTAGCGGGTGTTATCATGTTTTTTTTTTTTTTACTCATCCTCATTCCAACATTGTGTCAGACATGTACAGTGTCTCAGTGCCTCAGTGATCAGATCACTCGTTATGACAGGAAGCGGCAGGCCTTACAAGGAGAGTAGAAAGAGGAAACCGTGTCTTTTCAGTTGGTGTCATGTGGCCTTTGACTCTTTGTCCATTTACAGTAAGCACAAGCATATTTGCCATAGCTGCAGTTGGGTTTCTCAGTTGTGTCTGCAAAATAGAAAGCGTCTTTGGCCAAAGAGAGAAGAAGTGTGGCAAAATGAGAACAGGGTGGGGCAGAGGGCAACGGAGGCAAAGAATATGCTGATGGTGGTATGTAAACTGAGAGGTGATACAGAGGAGGTTGCTGGATGAGCTTTCCCACTCACTGACACAGCACTGAAACTCCCGGGGCAAACTGTTTTTTGTTAGAGTCTGTGATAGCAGGTACATGTTGAAGTGTATGAGGTGTGTTGTGCCGGTGTGGCTGTGCATGAGTATGCACAGCAGCACGGATGTGTGAGGCTATGCATGAGATAGAGACACAGAAGCTGAGAGAGCTACAGGAGGCTCATCTGAATTCACTAAAGCTGCCAGATTGGGAGAACATGGAAAGACTTCTAGGCACTGACTCTGGCAGACTATTTTTAGACTTCCCCTCTTCATGGCAAAAATATGGGGAAAAGCAGGGACCCGATCAATAATTTAAAATGAGATGATTTTGATGAACGCAGAGGAATTTCATCATGTTATTCCCACTTCACAGCCTCCCAGCAATTTTGTTGGTGGCTCATTTTTTGTTTGTGCGCGTCTGCCTGCATGTGCTGCACATCTTTGTGTGATTACAGAGGAACACATTACCATCTGAACACTCTTCAGTTGTAGATCTAAATTCCCTCAGCTCTAAAAAGCATTTTTATGTGTTTTTAAAGATGAAAATAAAACACAGGGGGCAATAATGTCCAGCTGATTGTGGCTTAGAAAAAAGTGTAATATCGATGTTAAATCTTTATTCAAATGATTCCTGTCAGAGTGTGACAAGGGATGGTTATGAGTATGTATGTTTAGCACAGCAGATGGCACAAACATGCACGTACGACCAAACACTGACAGTTGCACTCCCACAACCATCAAAAATCCGTTATTCTGAGTCAGAAAACAACAATTGGTTGGTTCTTATGCATGTAATACCGGTGTGGCCTAGTTTAGCTCGCAAATGAGCAGGATTAACACAGCCCCTGCTTTAATGTAGCTTTGGTGATGTTAATCTGTCCCAGTCTGGCAAATTGGATTTTATAAAAACACTGTGCTCCAAAATATGCTGACTTTTGTGACTCATGCAGAGCACATGTTGGGATGACAGGATTTAAAATTCCTTTTGAATTAGCTTTCATGACCGCATCAACTTGGGCCATTTTCTTGTTATTGGCAGGCGGAAGTGTCAATACTAGAAACTTCAGACTGTTAAACAGGAGCCTCTATCTGTGAATGTTCAGATATACATTTGAGGCCATAAATGTCTGTTGTCCATTGTCCGTCCTTTGGCTGACATAAATGCACCTTATTCGAATCGTTTTATTTACCAGTGATGTGAATGTTTAAAGGTTCTATAAATCCAGCTTGTAGATGATGCATAAAGGCAGAAAAAAAGCAGGAGTTTCTACAAAAGACAGAGTTTTAAGTTGCATTGTAGCCTAATTTGGGCCGCTGCCAGATAAACTCATGTCAAATACTCTAAAAGATGAATGATGTTAAAGACAGAAATGTGTTTTCCCTGGCAATTAAGGAAATAAACCTACTTATTGACATGATATGAGGACTGGTATACTGACATCTAGACTTTGCTGTCCTTTAGACCCTAATTTTGTGGCCAGGGCCAAAATCCAAGTCAAGCAGAAGTCAAGCAGAGTACAAGGCTACTGTCTGTGCTGTCATTTCAGCTTCCACCCATGCTATTTACACGTCAACAGCCATGCCCTTAGGCGATGTCTCTCCACTCAAGGCTGCTCCTAGGTTGCTACCAACACACAATTACTGCAAAGATGATGGCGCTTGCATGCGCGTAGTAGCCCTACTGGCCCTTAATTTGGTTTGTGGCCTATTTTTTTTTTAAGACGGAAAATATAGGTCAATCTTGATGCCTCTGTGAATGTCTGAGACCATTTATTGTTGCAAATCATGTAATTCACTTGCAAGGTCTTTGTTTTCATGTAGATACACACATGTATGCCCCCCTCACTTTCCAGTGCTCCGTCAACCTTTGGAGCTTTTTCACCCAATACAACATTGTTGAATATGTTTCCTAAAAAGTTGAGGATTCCTGAATTATCTTTAAATCTCGATAAGATATGATGGAAGTGATGTGACTCAATTTTGACTGGAATCAGGGCCCGGGCTAAACCTTTGTTCACGGTCATTTGTAACAGATTGACGTGTTTTATCCAACTGGTGCTCAGAGCCTGCGCTTCATCTGTGTGGTTGAAATGACTTGGTCGGGACATAAATGTGTTCATTCTTTTTCAGCATCATATTAGAGTTTAAACATCCAATAAGAGATGAGTATAGAGTCTAAGTTTCTAACATGTGTTTCCTCCGTGTACACTACTTGTGTACTCACGAGGCAACTGGGTATTATGGCCGTAATATTTTCTCTGCGCATGTTCTCTATCTCCAAACCATACAGTCTATTATGCTTACTGGTTTGAATCATTTCCTGGCACGTGCCTTTATTTGTGTTGTGTGAGACAGTCTGGTCTGAAGTATTTCATGTGTTAAGGTGTTGCAAATAGTAATACCAAAAGATGCAACACTCTTGAAAGGAACTTTCGAGTTGTGACTGTCTGATATTGTGTTGCAAATAGCCGACAACGTCTCAAAGTGCACAGAGATATAAAAAAAAAAAAAAAAAAAAAAAAAACGGGAGCAAATTAACTTCAACAGACTGGACAGAATTAGATGCAAATCTGCCAGGACCCCATAATCCTCCAGCACCACAACCATGTTACAGAACTGTAAAAGTTGCCATTCTAGCTTTCAGTTCTGTAGCTTTAACAAATGAAAATGAAGTGGTGGGTCCATTGATCTGACACAGCGGAGGCCGACAAGCTACAGAGTTCCAAACCTGGGAGAAAATGAAGTTATTGCAGCCAACATCACACCAGCGCTTCACGAGTTTAAAAATGTAATTTGCAAACCTGTGGAGGATCTGTGTAATACCCGCTGACAGTGCCGTTAAAAACTGTTAAAAATCCAATTTTTGGATATATTCCTCCACCATTTTACATTACTATCGTCAATATGACTTGTTTTGCACTGAATTATTTAAGATTTTGAATTAGACATGTTTTGAAAGCGTTGTTAAGTGAAAGTTTTAATGGATTTTTATGGACAGGTTAATAATAATAATAATAATAAAAAAAAGAATCTCTTGATGGAATAAAAGAATGGGCCCATGCCCAGATCTCTGATGGACACAAGATACTGCGCTGAAGCTCCATGTAGGGAGAGGACTGGTACCAGTATATGCTCCTATACTTACTCTGCAGAAGAATACTCTGTCTGCAGCACCCTGACATTCAGGTTTAGCAGAAACAAAAATGTATTCTTTACAAATCAAGGCTTTGTGGCCTTAAACTTGCGTCAGTGACAAAGTTCTTGCTTAACGGTGTCGCGTGGGAACATGTTTTCGTGAATTCTGTAGGCAAATTACCAAGAATGTCTTTGAAATTTTTTAGATCTTTACAGGTAGACATTATCAAAAGTGTGGATTTAACAACAAAACTTTCTGATGTATTTCCCCACACATGACAACAGTCAGTGTGTGACAGTGTCTTCTTCTTCTTCTCTCACTCACGCCCATTTCAGCTGTTGTGTTAACCTGCATTCTCTCTGCCAAGTTGGCTGCCGCTTCTGCTCGGTTAAACTACCTGCCCCCTAAATTTGGAGTGTGTCCATATTCTGGCCTTTATGATACTGTGTTGACAAGGTTTTCCTTCTCTTTGGCTTCATTGAAGGTTTATGGCAGTGAATGAAAAGAGAGGGTCAGCTATACTGGCCACAATATTTTTGAAAGCCTGAAAATAAATTTTATTTCCCTTGTTTTTTTGTTTTGTTTTTTCCATCTGAGAAAGACTAAACTCACCTTCCTTTTATGAAACATTCAGGTTTGAGTTTGCAGAACTTTTTGGATTTAAATTGAGAGCATTGTCCTGGCCTAACTATAAATTAAATCCCACACTTCTAAACAGAGATGACAAGGCATTTAAGTGTAACAAACACCAAAAAAGATTGATGAAAATCGTTCTGCACTCTAATGGCATCATATCCTGGTGCTAAAAGCCAGAAAAAGGACAGACTGACTGGATCCCAACAGATACCAAGGGCAGCAACCTCTCTGCAGTGCCCACTTTGTGTCATATGACCATAACACGAGACCATAATTAAATCCGTCTAAAGATACATATGCATGCAGATTTTCTCTTGAATAAACACTGATCCTCTCCATAACATGTGTATGTCTGACCATGAAGATACTGTCTCCGAAATGCTAATTTCTCGTGACAATATAATCTGTGCTAACACTGTAATCAGTGCCAGCCACTGTCCCCGGGAATAAGCTAGCTGTCCCTCATGTTTTATGCTTACAGTAAGTGTAATCTCTGTTGGAAAGTAGCCTTGTCGTGAATGTCGTCACGGTTGAGTTAGTGTTGCAGGGCGGTGTGGAGGTCGGCACCGTCGCCTCACAGGAAGAGGGTTCCTGGTCCGAATTCCATCTGGGGCCCTCCTGTGTGAAGCTTGCATGTTCTCCCTGTGCATGCGTGGGTTCTCTCCGGGTTTTCCGGCTTTCGCCCACTTTCCAAAAACATGCATGTTAGGTTAATTGGTGACTCTAAATTTACGCTAAGAATGAATGTGAGCTGCATTGTCGTTTTTTTCTCGTTTGTCTCTGTGTGGCCCTGCGATGGACCGGCGACCTGTTCAGTGTCTCCCAATGGCGGCTGGATTAAGTGGGTATTGAAAATGGATTGATGAGTGATTGAGTTATTCTTATTCATAAGTAAGCATGAATTTACAAATGCTAACTTACATTTGTTAAAGAACAAACCCATGACTGCTAACTGTGGTTTTGTCAGTGCAACACTGCAAATTTCCTATTTTATCAAGTGACAGCATCAATATTGTTTCCAGTATTTACTCAAAGGAGTAAAATTGGTAAAGTGTGGGTTCATCAGCATGGTCAAAGATGTGTAGACAGTTGTTCCCTGTGTTCACTTTGAGAAAATAAGTTTTATAATTGCTCAGTGAGTTTTACTAAGTTTGTGTATCACAAACCTGACTTGATTTAGGAATAAAGATGCCACCGAATTTAAAAAAAAATCATGATCGTGATAATGGGGGAAGAGGGGGAGTGGTTGAATTTTCTGCTCTGTCAACCAGCACAGGTATTCCCCGCTACAAGGGGTAGTTCTCCAAAATATGAAATTCACTTTTTCGTTTTCTCCTGAAACCAGTTACAGTTAGGAGTAGTGTGTGTGTGTGTGTGTGTGTGTGTGTGTGTGTGCGTGTACATAACTGAGTTTGCTCTGTATTTTTCTGTCAGTATTTCATCCATCAGTCCTGCAGAGAATTGAGACCCTTGTGAATATGTTTGAGATTAGGCACTATTGTACACTTTAACTGATACAGATATATTGCTATCCCAGTGGAAAGATTGGCTGACTGACTCACTGACTGGCTGACTGAGAGCTGTCTGTCTGTCAAGCCTTTGCATGTGAACTTCAAATCACAGCTCAGCAGCACCGAGCATGTAGCCGCCAAAGGCAAGGCTTTACACTGTCATCGGCACCACACGGCTGCCTCTGGGTGCTGTGCCATATGACATTAACCGGGATCGATCCCCATCCACACCTCAAGGAGCTGCTGTGCTACACACAATGTTTTATCTGATGTTGTTTCCTCCACCTCAGAGAGAAGAAACTCTCGAAAGCATCTGCAACTGTCTGACAATGACCAGATCACCAGCTTTCACGAGGTTGCCCAGAAACTAAATTTTGTCACACTTCAGTGCCACGTTTTTCACATGACACCACACTGAAGAAAAATCCTTCTTGGCACAAAATCCTCTTTTACTCTGTGAATTGTGAATTAATGCAATTGTAAATACACTTTACTGAAGAGTGTTATCACGATTTATATGAGTAATCCTACCTTGTTAAAGTAATTTACCTTCTTGTAACAGGGTGTGTGTGTGTGTATGTATGTGTATATATATATATATATATATATATATATATATATGTATACTAAACATTTCTGCATATTATCTCATTAACAGAGTTATAACTTGACTGCGCTTGCATAGAATATTTTGATAAGGCAGATGGTTTAACCATATGGAGAGAAATATGTGTTTACATGAAGATATGTTTCAGCCAGGCATCCTGCATCCAGAGATGGACTCATCACACTTTACTTGTTGCAGTCTGCTCCCATATTGCATTTATTTGGAAATGAAAATCTACACCATTTTGTGGTTTTTCAGGTTATATCTTAGGTTTTGGGGCAGATTACTATCTTAACGGAGCTATCAGCAAAACATAGTAAAGCCAGATAAGATATTGCTTTAGTTATTTTTCAGTGCCAGGGAGGCTTCCTCCTCCTCCTCCTCAACAACAAACATGCTGAGCGTGTTGTGTTGAAGATGCAGTCATGCGGAGCTGGTGTTTGACATAATGTTGGACCAGTATGGAATCTGACTGGGAATATCAATGCTGATATGTGGTGATACACAGAGGCTGTCACAAAGGTTGCATCCATATGCTGTGCCACTCATTCGTGAAGCTGTGAAATTGGGTTGCATCCCAACTAGCCTGGAGACAGTATCGCTTTCACTTCTCCCTTTCTATCTCTCGCTGTCTCTCCACCTCTTTTCCCCCTCCCTCTCTCAGCTCGTCCCACTGAAGCATTTTTCTCACATAGCTGGGAAGACGAAACAACTAATGTGGCATTAATAGGGTCACATCATCTCCATGCAGCTCTCTCTTTCTTCTCCTTCCAGCTGAGACTGTTGTTTATCTTCTTCAGATGTAGCTGTAGAAATGGCTTAGAAATCCCTCAGGCCAGCTTCTCTCACATGTGAAGCCTGCCAGTTGGGTTTTTTGGCTGGTAATGCAGGCTCTACCTTAGAGGTTGTTTTTCTCTTTGTTTATTCAAAATTTCAAGCATTGGAAACAAATTTTACCACTCCTTTGGAAATCTGGACCTATTTATAGACATAATCTAGATCACATTTGTGATGCATTCGATTGTGCTTATAGGACAAGCTTTTCAGTGTTGTATGGAACTGTTCTGCCATAGTTAAGATCTAGCCACAACAATGAATTTAATCAAATATATATCTGCCTCTAATTGAATCCAGGTAGTTTTGTGAGTACCTCAAGCTTATTTTCCACAGTTCACAGTCCCCATTTGTAACAAAATGGTGTGACCAATCAAGATTAGTAAACTTAAGGACCATATCGCAGTTTAAGAAAGTTTCTTTTTTCTCTAAACCTCAGTAAATCAGCATGAAATGTAATGCCATTTGCAGTGTGCTGTGTGAGACGCGATGAGCAAAAGGAAAAAGATGTTTTAAACGTCTGCGAGTGTGTTTTTCTTCCTGCTGGCCTTTGAAAGATGCCAGTTAATCTGCTTACTCCTTTAATTGTGAGTGGAGGGGTTGGGCCTCCTCCCGGCCAGAATAAGACTACTGATCCAGAAGTAAAACGATGACCACTGCAGTTATTCCTTCCTTTAGGTTGTGAAACCCCCCTTAGTTTTCTTTAGCTGCTCCTCTTTACCTCCTCCTCCAGCATACCCTCCCTCAGAGGGAAGAAAGCTCCTTGTTCTGACAATAGACATTTTTTGCCATATGTTGGCTTGACATCTTCATCAGGTTCACAGCAGGTTACCTTAGTTAACTTTCACTCCACTGCCTGATGGGATTTTCTCCTCCCGTTTCTCCAGTCGGCCCAGCCTCAAAGTCTAGACGGCCTCCGAGGCAGAGTCCTTCTAGCCCTATGTCCACAATGGCCATATTGTGGACGCTTAGTAGCGGTAGCTTCCTCCAGTTATAGCAAGCAGGCTAGTGCTAAAACAATGCCTTTGTCCAGGGGCATACGAGGGGGCCTAATCCACTACATACTGTGAAATAAATCTTTCTCTGAGATGAGAGTGAGCAAGAAAAACTGAGTGAATGAAATCATTGCCAAGGAGGTTAGAGTGCAGCAGTTTAACCCCTGGCCAAGAAAGAGGGAGGCGAGGAGGCAAAGGGAGATGGAGAAAAGAGGAACAAGGAGAGGCAGGCGCTACATCCCTTCATCTCTGGAACACGGATGGAGGAGAGGGGCTGCCGGTGGCTTTCACAGCCTCTCTTCTCACCAGAGGAGCTGCTGTTCACCATATGGGATTTGGCCTCCCTTAACAAACAGGCCCCCTATTCACCCACAACAGACATTCAGTCGTTGGTGGAAATGGTAGAAAAAGTGCATTTTTTTTATGCCTTTAGAACGCTGGATGGCCATGAGGGCTCTAAGTGTTTGATTCACATAGTACAGAGAATTATAAACCAGAAGCTTTCATCTAAATGTGTATTCACACTGGATTTAGGGTTAGGTCTTTTTGTGTTTCGCTGAAGTTTCAGTTTGAATCCCAGAACCATGCACTCAGGCCGGTGTTATTGAGCTGCTAAGGTGAACCTATAGAAATACTGCACACAGAAACGCCTATGCTCTGTGGCTATTTTTCATGTTCATCATATGCTTTTTCCAGTGGTTTGAAGAGGCTATTTTTGTTCAACACGATGTCATTCAAAACTATTCAGCTGAGTTTCATTTTTTAGTTGAGTGACAAAATGACTACAGGTTGAATAACTCGCTGTGCTTGGGCAGTTTGAGGTTTCTGACACACGAGAGTAATTTGCCAACTTTTTCCTCCAGCCAGCAGCATTAGGAATGACATCCTCTGCCAACAGCTTCTTTTTAGCCTACTTGAAAATCCCAAGAAGCATAGAAATGTGCCAAGATGAACATGCCAGCATTTTTCATTTTTAGCCTACTTGGATGTGCCAATAGACACTGATTTATTTATGCAGAGAATTAAAGAAATGGCAGGTAAAGCAGTAGGCTTATTTCTTCTCTCATCTTTTTTTTTTTTTTTTTTTTTTTTTAGTGCACATACATATATATGTGTGTGGTTGGTTTATTCTGTTTAATCCCATCCCGTTTGATGATCCAGGCTGATACAAGAGAAGAGTTGTCAGTGACAGAGTCTGAGGTCTACCTCCCACTCTAAGGCAATTCATCCATGTCTTCCCACACCTCATTCTTTTGCTCTGCTTTCAGTATTCATTATGCTTTACCCATTAACCCTCCTATTCCTGACTTTCAAAGACAGGTGTCTCAGAAATAGCCAGAACATTGATTTTCTTTCTTTTCTTTTTTTTTTTGAACATATCAACCATCACCGCTCCCTCTCACCAGTATCTGTGTCACAGCTCAGGGGCTGACTGCATGTTGCCCCCATTGTGACTGTGGGAGGTCAGCCATGCTTGAAGCCCTCAGGGATCAATGGACAAGCTACTGTACTGTAAATATTCACTCCTGAGCTTGCTATCTATCTGTAAACACATATCTACTCATGCAGTACACAGTCGCACACATGCACACTGCAAACAGAGACCAGCGGTCACGGCTTGAGCTTGTCACATTTGCCCACCTCCATTTTCTTGGGTGTGAATAGAGGAATCTAAGTCTCAATAGGTGATTTCAATTCAATTCTCACTCATTGGAACTGTTTACGCCCCGCCAGGGTGAAATATGCTATAGGTTGTTTTCATCCTGTCAGTGTAGCTCACACTGGTGATGGACTGTTTTTATACTGCTTCCAACAGCTCTTTATAGATTTTGCCAATTGTTGTGAATGAAATAATCACACATTCAGTCTTTTGCATCTTTAGCTTAGATGTAGGCAGGGGAAAGAGAAATCGATGCACAACCACGATTCCGAAAATGTTGGGACGATGGGTAAAAAATAAAAGAAACATGATTTGAAAATCTCATAAAAACAATATTTTGTTCTTAGTTAAAGTTAGATATCATCTAATGTTGGAAGTGAAACATTTAGCTGCTTCATGAAAAATATGACCTTATCTTGAAAACGATGGCAGCTATATAACTCAAAAAAGCTAGGACAGGGTCATATTTACAACTGTGGCACCCACGGTCCGTACATTTCGGGGATCTGAGGAGATCAGTTGTTGGAATGTGGTTCCATTCCTGTCTGAGGTAGGACTCTAGCTGTTTAACTTTACTTTGTGTCTCATGATTTGCCAAATGTTTTAATTTCACGAAAAGGTGTGTACTGCGGGCAGACCAGTGTGGCAGCTGTACGACTGTGAAGCCATGCTGTTGTAATACATTCAGAATGTGGCTTCTTGTCTTGCTGAAACATGGAGAGTTTTCCCTGAAAAAGGATTTGGAGCACATGTTGCTCTAAATTCTTTATACCTCTCAGCATTGATGGTGCCTTTCCAGATGTGAAAGTGGCATTTTGATGCCGATGCCATCAGTGATGCTGGAATGTTTATTAAAGAAAAACAATGGTCCCTCTCCTCTTTAGTCCATGAATTTATAAGAATATTTAAAATGTAGATTTGTCTGTATGAAATAATCAAATTCTTTGCAATTGTCTATTGAAGAACATTGTTCTGAAATTGCACCACAGTTTGCAGACAGATTCTTTTGCAGATAGCTGAAGCTCTACTCTTCCTTACGTTTGAAAGACTCTGCCTAAGGTGCTCTTTTTATTTCCAGTCATGTTACTGACCTCTGCCCAATTAACCTAACTAGCCACAACATGTTCCCCCAGCTGTTTCTTTTTTAGTACCATTTACTTTTCCAGCCTTTAGTTGCCCCTGTCCCGACTTTTTCAGATGTGTTGTTGCCACCAAATTCGAGATGAGCTCATATTTGTTATCAGACAATGTGATCAAGAATATGAAAACAAAGGAAGTGGTTGATATACCTCAGAGAAGTGGAAGACATAATACTGATGTGTCCTTAAACAAAGAACTGCACGTCTTGCTAATGTAATGTAGAATTATATTTGCATAGGTGTTCCATTTCCATTAACTGTACAGCACATTTGTAGTTATGCCACTGCTCTTGTTCGTGTCTGCAGTTCCCGTCCCAAGTTGGGATGTTTTAGGAGTTTTTGAGCAAGTAAGAATATTTATACAAGGCTTGTCTTAAATTCACAGCCTGCGTTTTGTAAAACTGAACATCCCTGGAAGTACAAATCCCCAGAGGTTACAGGCATTCTGTCCATATTTATGGGGAACTTGATGAGAGCGTGCTATTAAAATGCTATTAAAATTAACATTATTGCAAGCTTTGTTTGCAGACTTTAACTTTCATTTTTGTATTGCAAAATTCTGAATTGAATATTTCATGGACCTCTTGTTGTGTGTGCGATGTGCAATGTGTGTGGGTTTTTGAGGGAGGGGAGGGTGGAATAACCAATGCAGGATCTGTCATGGTGACATTTGTGTCCCCTGGCTGAGCAGCAGGGGTCCTCTTCACCTCCGTAACCTTCAACTTTCAGCCTTAACCCCCTTCAGGCTCCCTCAATCTTGCATCCACCACACGCCCAGCTCGACCAGTGGGGAGGGGATATGAACGTAAAAAAGTGAGAAAAATCTAGAGTGTGGTGCAGAAGCGAGGAGGACAGAAAACTGCAGGGGAGAGCTGTAGATAGGAAAAATGGGCTGAGCATGGAGAAATAAGAAGGACCGGAAATTAGGCAGATATGGTGGGCCGGTGGGAGGAAAATGTGGAGGAGAAGATGGTGGAAATAGAGGGAAGTTGGAGGAGAAATGATTCTCCGTAAAATAGAAGTGAGAGAATAAAGGCACATAGGAAAGAAAAGACAATGCACACAGGATGGAGTTGAAAGATGAAATTTAATTGATAAAGAAAGGTGTTGGTTTGCGCTCAGAAGTTCTCCTCAGCGGCAGGGGAAAAGTGTGTTGTTTAGGCTCATTATTTTCTGCCTCGCATGTTCTCTTTATTCGTGCACATGTCTAGCTCTCCACCAGTCTCCAGCTGTGTAACTCCATGATAAATTGAACGTGTCTAGTCAACATGCATTAAATGTTTTGGAGATGAAGTGCTGACTTGAAGTCCATGTGGTTAAGTGTCATGATCTCTCTGAGCCCCCATACATGTGCATGACAAAGAGGAGCGTCAGACCACTTATTTATGTATTCATTCATTTAGATCCATACTTTTGGTATTAATGAGTTATGTTAGTAGAACCATCATTATTATTTTGTTTATTTACTTTTACAAAAACTCTAGTAAGTACTGAGTATGACCTGTAAATGTTGGAACTTGATCTTGAATTCAGTCACACTCCTTTTGACTGCACTGCTGGCACAGTGCCCATTGATTCAATTGTGAACCAGCTGGCGTATAGTGTGGATGTGTGGAATGTGCATAAAAGGTGGTCTTTCGAGTTGTTTTGATACCCATACACACCTGTCATTGCACAAAGTAGGCGCTGGACAGAAGAAACCTGCATCCTCTTATCTCTCTTTCTTCTCTCTCCCATACCTCCCATCCCTCATCCTCTGTCATGTATCGTTCTCCAGCAGCAGTTCCCATCCTCTCACCCAGTAAATAAGCATAAAATAGCCCTAACTGTGACAGATCATAGGCTAAGAAAAAGTGGGGGTGGTCAGAGTTGGAGTGCAGGGCCATGAGCTCTGCTGTCTTTTATCTGCGCTGCTCCTTTCAGAAAGAGGCCCATGAAATTATCCAACAGGATTGCGTGTCCATTGTATTCTTCCTTCTCACAGTCACCCTGTTTTGTTTTTTAGCCATCAAGATACTCTTGACATTGTGTGCCTCTGCATTTCCCTGAATTGGCGGTCATCACCTCTAGTTTCATGATCATGTGCAGCATGATTTTGGCCATGTGCTCAGAACAGAACCATATTTCTTTCTGTTAGGGCACTCGACCAGCCTCATCATTTACATGGTTACAGTTGCAACTGTGCAAATCAAAAAACTTTCAGGTTCACCTTTACTCAAATAATTTTGTTAAGCTAGAGGTCGGGGTGTGTGTTCGTAAGCCTGTGGACCTTTTGTGCGTCGATGACAGTGAACTTGGCATGTGAGAGCTGGTCTCTTCAAACACTTGCTGTTCCTGCCAGGGTCACAGGATGAACTTGGAGCTGTGGAAGCCATGTTTACCAGGACCCCTGTGTCCATACTATGGCTGGGTGACTGCCTGCTTTCAAACACGTGGCACACTGTGAGAAAGTCCGCTCTTAACAAGCTCGGGAGCTGGCTTTAACAGAGATGTCGTCATTTTGCAGAAGTATGCAAATGTAACACCAAGGCTTACCCTAAGCCTGCGTATTAAGCCAAATTAAAAGGTTATCTTGTGCAGTTATTTATGTCTCAATCTACCAGCCTTATCTTTTCTGATCCATCTTCAATGCTATCAGATCAAACAAATATTGTTGAGGAAATTATGTATGTATGCATTAGTTGTAGATAGTCCTCGTCTAATATGTAAAATATGCATAACTTATAAATTCTGGTTGTGTTTGGATGAAAATATTTAAATGAGAATGAGCATTATTGGTGGTCTTGCATTGTGAGTAATGGTTGTTCTGACTGTTGATGTCTTTGATCTTTCATTTAGAATTTTTATTCATATAATTAATCAGTTTGTGTCTGGTTTCTCTCACTACTCACAAAAAAGTATGTTTAAAAATAAAAATTAAAAAGGATTTTTGGGTTAATGTGTGGTGGATATATTTAGTGCTCCTCCAGCCTGAGGAAAAGAGTCTGGTGGGGCGGCAGAAGATACTGTCCAAATGTCCAAAACAACTTATTAAAGATAATATTTTTACCCTGGATCACTGACAAACGATATTGTAAAGTAATTAGATTCCCTGATCTGCATATCCATTGATCATCTTAGCTAATCTTACCAGCATTAATGTTTATTTTATTGTTTACTGGAAAAAAAATAACACAAAACCCTGTTATAGTAATCAGCCTTTTGGTTTAAGATTTGCATCTCTTCAGCTAAACCACAAGGCTTGTATCAAGGTATGAATAATTAGGCAAATAATCTGGAGTATGTGTAACTGTAACTTTCTTAAATGTGCATGATTTGGTGTATAATATAAGCTATCATATCTACACTGAGAATATAGATTTGCATATTTACAGCACATACAGCCTAGACAGCCTCTTGTCTTTCACCGTGCGCTGCTTTGTGTGTGTGATTATATAAGTGTGTGTGCGTGTGCACAGATTCGCAGCAGCCACCCTTGCCCCCACCCCTCTCATTAATATGTATGTGTTCTGAGGCAGCTAGCGAAGACGGTGTGTTTCTCACCCGCTGATTAATGCTGTCTGTCAATTACTTCTAGATCCAACCGTGCTGTGGAGCTTCCCCCAGGACCACACAGACCAGGTTGGAACACACTCTGCTTTTTCTTTCCACCCTTTCCAAATCTCTCACTCGTTCACGGTTGCAGACAACCTCTACCACCACCACATCTCCCATCTCTCTTCCTTTCCTCACACCCTCACTCACCCTGCCTTCCTGTGGTAACCTCCCCCAGCACCTATCACAACCACCGTTCTCCTTAGGTGCTTCCTCAGTGCTTCCTCTCCTCCTCCTCCTCCTCTCTGCCTTTCTCTGTCTCACTGTACGTCTGCTGTTGGTAATGAAAAGCAGTGAGCAGGTCTTCAATAACCGACGAATCAGTAATTATCATGCAACCGTGACAGGAATGCGCGCCTCAGTTTTCCCCTTTCTTTTTCTTTATTTCTGTCTTTGCTCTCTCTCTCATTGTCTCACTATACCCTTTTCCTTTTGCATCACATTTATGGGTTATACCATATTTAGTTTAAATCTGGAAGCAGTTTTGTACTCTTTGGCACAATGTGTTGGCACAGAGTGTTCTTTCTAAATCAGTTGGAGGTAAGTAATGCAGGGTTATACATGTATATATCGTAGGGTCTCTACAAGGGAATCCTATATTTAGAAGGACACCTTTCAAAGAATATTTCAGTATATTATGACATTTATTTTTATTTTTATCATATCTATTTCTTCTAATTTTGTTGCACTCACCAAACAAATAATAAAAGCTTGAGAAACATTTCTGCAATGAAATCTGATGGGGAATGAAACACAAGATGTCAAAATAACTAAATGAATCACTGACTGATTTTATTTGAAGATGCCATATTTAGTTTTTACTATAGCTACTTTTAGTACAGTTAAAGGTGTAACCAGGTGGTTGAACAGTTGGCAAGTTTGGGCTGTATTTATGCTTTGCTCATGTTTTCTCCAAGGGTGCAGTGAGCCAATACTGCAGGTTGGTAACAACCTAAACTGACCCACTTTTTACTGCAGTTAACTTGGTGAACATGAAGATATCACTGATAAAAAATGATAGCTCAAACTCAAAATAAGACCTGAAACCTGAATTATCCTTTATGCCAGTCACATATTCTGTCAGCTGTCTCAAGGGGACAATGTGCTCGCTCGATTTGATACGATTCTGTTTAAAAGGCCTGCCCTTTCCCCCAAGAAAAATGCACTACCTCAGCAGGGTGTCTTTGTTTTTCCCTCCCTGCCTTCACCCCCAAAGCACAACAGTTTAGATCTAACTTGATCAAAATTTGCTTGCATCCTTTTCCGCTACGAGTACTGATGTGTCTACACTTACCTGTGTGTGAGGCTGAGTCACTCTCCTTTTATTATGCCAGCATGTGACCAGTCCTGCTCTGTGTCTTCTTCTTGTGTCTGTGTGCGAGAGAGAAATGCAACACAATTTAGTTGGTCTAAATACAGCAGAAGAAGAAGAAAACCAAGGCGTGCTGTTTATTGCTTCAGTGCCAAAGGTGACCACAGCGCACAACAGGTCCTGTGGTAAATTACTGGAAATATTAATGCGGCAGTCCTTCAACTGAAATAAAGGAATAAATTGACAGGTTTAGGAGAACAGAGTAAACAATTATGTGTGAGTACAAGGCTTGATAGAATTCAACACAACAGGCGAGCTACTGAGTTTAAACAGCTCTCCTGCTTCTCTGATCCACTTTGAGGAATAAACAGGCTTGTAGAAAGATGCTTCAGGCTATGTCTGCCTGCCCCACAAGAACCAGAGCACGCTACCAAAGTAAGAGGTAAAGGGAATGAGAGAAATAACAGACTTACAGAGAGAGGGACAGGAAGTGGAAGTGAAGAAAACATGGCTAAAAAAAACAAACATCAGAGAGATGGTGTAAAATAGTGTGTGTGTTTACATGGGCCTCATCCGTCCTCTTCAACATGTCTCCTAAACATAGCCCCCACAACCTTACTTTCCTTTCATTCTGTTGTCGACCAGATCGTTTGTGTGGATAAGATGGCCCTTAAGATGGCTAGTTAGCGTGCTGTGTACAGAGGGATTGGCCCTTTCCCCATATACATAAAGGCTGTATTCACGGGCCTCATTACCAGGATTAAGACTCCTTTCCTCCTTTGTGGGGCTGAGGGCTGTAGTCCACTGTAGCCACAGTCTCTGTCTTCGGTGGCCTGAGCTGGCCAGCATATGGCAGCAGCAGCCAACAGTCTCTGTAGAGGGGCTCAGAGCTCAGAGCTCAGAGCAAGGCCTCCTTTTGTTTAGGCCGTTATTGTTGCTCAGCGTAATGACATTTGTAGGCCGTAGGATCGGGGTGGAGGGGTTAGTCCTCCCTAGGGGAGAGGGGAGAGAGAAGGAGACAGAAAGAAGGAGGGATGGAGGGAGGGGGTGAGGCAAAGACATGCAGACAGACAGGAGTGTGGATTATGGAAATATGAATTGATTTTTTTTTTTTCTGTTCAGTGGTAGAATAGAAAGCTCAAAGGAGAACAGACTGCAGGCTGGCTGGCACGCCGGGGTGGTGCTAGGGAAATATGAAGTGAGAGGCGCTTGCTCCCTGTTTCTCTTTCTCTTCCTCTCTCCTCTTCTTTTTCCTCCTGCTTTCTCTGTACCTCCATCAGCCCCAGAGACTCTTGATGCCCTGGTCATTCACAGATGCCACTTAGATAGAGATGGAGACATGGAACGAACAGGGGAGGGGAAGAGAGAGGTGGCTAAAGCATATATTTGAATTGTAAGAAGGTTTTTTTTTTTTTTTTTTCAAATGAAGCAGACAGATGGAAATCTGTCCGTTTCCTCTCAGATCTCATCCCAGTGTTGTTCAAAAAACAAAGCAGACGCCACACACATACACACAGAAGTGGTTCTGCTAGTTAAATCTTGCTAACCACAGCATGGTGTATGGCCCGCTTCCTCTGTAAAGAACAGAGGATAACATGATAAATACTCAGCAACTCCACAGTTTTTGAGAATTGTAAGCAGCTCACACAAACACAACCTATTGCAAACTACTGTACCTCCTGGGTTACAACTAAATCATTTTGTATTTAGTTTTTCAGTTCAGTTTTTATCAGTTGGTTAAAGAACAAGGGCTAAAATGAAATCATGTAGTTAAATCCTTGAGTTTTATACAAAGCTATCATCTCCGTGAACAAAAACTACCTAAGCTATCACATCGTTTGAGAAAAAGAGATGAGAGAACTGACTGTAACATGCGTAGAAAAGTCAGGATGCCTCTAACAATCGACTTATCTGGAGAGCTATTGTCGGAAAAATCTTATTTATTTATTTTTTCACATCTTCCAGGCAAAAATCAGTTTGAACCGTGTATGTGGTCCATGCATTGATCATTGTTGGGAGAACGTGCAGCATTTAATGCCACGGTTATTGGGTTTTTGTATTGGAGCTAAACCGTATATTTTGGATGCATACCTGAAGTGTTAAAGTGTCGCATACCTGCTGAGGATCAATATGATGAGGGTGAAAAGTATATCTTTTCGATATACTTTTGTAGAGCTTCTCACTGTCTTCATGTAACAGTTATCCTTCTCTTGTTCGCAGTCTTTGTCGAACAACCCCTCCTTACTCTTAAGAGTTAGCTTTCCATCCACAACCCTGTTTGGGAAAGTCATGAACACTGATATAACACCTTGTAGGCTTTCTTGGCATTTCATCACAATTTTGGTGTGACTGTTAATCATTTCATAATTTTCCCTTCATCCCTCTCTTTCTGTCCATGTTTATTTTTTGCAATATTCCTTTTTGCCTTTCAACCTTTTAGTTTCCACAAAACCTTATTTTTACATTTCCCATCACAAGCTTCTCCTGTGGAAAATCTGCAAATGGAAAAAAAATTAAAAAAAATCTTTCCTGTATGTCTGGTAATATCAAGAGAGGAATAAAGGAAATATTGAATTATGAATAGATTTTACTGCAAGGCCCTCCATTAACGGTAAACTTAAGCTGATGTTAACTCTCCATGGCTATTCCACACATTTTACTGTAATAAGGACCCTTTGATCTTCCTGCTGCATGCTGCTTGGAGTTGACTGTATGACATGCTGTTTTTCATTTATGCCAAGGTTGCAGTGTATGTGAGATTCGATCCTAAGGAGATATTTATTGCTTTGATATGGACAGATACCGCTATGTAAAATCAATTTGTCATATGTAATGCATTCCAAGACTCCCCAGTTTTGTTTATGAGCTATTTTTTGTGACTTCCTGTCATACAGTTTTATGCGCTCGTGGCATTTTGAACATGTAAGTGCTGAAGAGGGAAGTTGCTATAGCACAGAAATTGCTCCAGTTGATCAAAACAGACTCGTATTCCTTATTTAAGCCACATTATCATGCTGCTACACTGGACTTTAGACTAATCATCTTCGAAGGAATAACTGCTATCTATGCTTCTTTTACCATTAACGTGTCTTTGGGAAGTTATTAGAAACCAATTCAAAACAATAAACTTAGAAATCTTAGATTTTGGAAAATATATTGCATGATCACATTTCATCCTCCCAACAGTTTGTCAACTGATTGTGATTTATCTTTCATTCACTGTTTTTTTTTTAGTGCAACAGTATAATTTCCATTTGCTGATTCATAAAGTCTTATTCAGCTCAGTTTCACTGTCTCACAGAATCCAGTGCAAGCACCAAAATAAACACCCACTGGTGGCAGATTTAGATGGATGGAACATTCTGTCTAACCATCAAAGCCTCTAATCATAACCCTAACAAGCAACAACCAGAGGACTTTTAGAAAGGTGCCGCATTTGTACAAGCCTATTTCAGTGGCTCAAGGTATATTCGGACTTTCTTTGTATCTTCTTGAGGTTTTTTCTAATGAGCTTTTTTTCCTCTGAAAACACAGATTTAGAAACGTTTCTGCATTGGTTTTGATACGGTGATACTGGAATGATTTCTGCTGGTAATTCTGACACATTTTTGCTAACTGTGCCAATGGTAAAGTTGTTTGCATGGGGTAGCAGCTGATTGAGCATTTAATAGCCCAAGTAATGCCTGAAATGAGATTTCAAATCCAGATGAATTGTAGAGGAGATGTTGCGAATGAGAGGAACAAGACGGAGTGAAAGGAGGAGGAAGTTTAAACCCTGCCTACCTAGGATCATCATGGGCAATGTGAGTACACAGGCAGATCAAATGGTTGAGCTTGGAGATCTGAAGAGGATGCAGGAGGAATATGGGGAAGGCAATGATATTTGTTTCACTGACACGTGGCTGCAGGAATGACTCCAACACCTCTTTACGCGGCTGTCAGACCAAGATGGACAGACAGAGACTGCAGACAGAGAAGTACCGGTACAGGAGATAGCGGTGCTTGTTTTTTTGTAACAACAGGTGGTGTAATCAATGAGAAGGAATGTCTCTGCACCCTGGATGTTTAACTGCTGATGTGAGTTCTCTGCTGGCCTGGTTTGAAAAACAAAACCCCAATCCATTAAAGGCACAATGTGCGATTTTTATGTCATTTTGAAGTGTATTGCATACAAAAAACACCTATACATACCATAAGAGTGTGCAGAAATAATCCTACTGGCATGTCCTAACCAAAGTTTATACGCAGCATAGCTGAGTTTTACTGCAGAATTAGCAGGCTAAACTGATAGCGCCGGACCAGCAGTTTTTCTGGCCAGGAGGTGGCGATATAGAGCAAAATCAACCTCCGTTCAACCCCAGGCAGTGGAAGAAATCGCTGGTCAAAGCGCATTTCCATGGTCTCCATTAGTTGCCTCCATCTGATGAAAGCATTCCCTATATTAACGCGGGCTTGCCCCCTTTGTTTTGTCTGATATTCTTTTAGACAAACTTCTTTCGGATTTTCCGCTAGCATCTGCCATCTCGTTAGCCTCTCTGAAGCCACTAGCACCTGCTCTGAGGAGGAGTGAGTGGGGTGGGCCGGCGGGGGCGGGGCCAGCACCAGACCAGCGATTTCTTCTACTGGCGGTTGAACGGAGGTTGATTTTACTCTATATCGCCACCTCGTGACATGAAAATCGCACATTGTGCCTTTAACCACACCTCTTTCTGCACTTTAACTTTAACTTTAACTCTAACAGTTTGTAAACTGATTTATATTTTGTTATTATCTTCATCCACTTTGTTCACCAACTACAACAGCAACATATCTATAACAATAAATTATGCTGCAACAGTATAAATTCCTTTTGGGCATTAGCAAGATCCGTCCATTTTCTATACCTGCTTAATCCATCGGTCGGGTCATGGGGCATTAGTAAGATATTTAATTCAATTCGATTCAAACACTAGCCAGTCAGCCAAAGGATTATTGTGGTAACGAATTAAGTTTAAGTTTGTAAGGATTACAAATCCATCTAATTCATTCTCATTTGTCATTCTGTCGGCCTTCCTGATCAAGCAACTAATTTAAGAAAACAAACAACGGCAACAATCTTGTGAATGCTACAATTATTCCACTGATTTTATAAATCTATTATTCAGGTGTTCTTAGTGCCGTGCTCATTTTGGTTTCAACTACTACAAGTGTTTTGAGATTCTGCGATTTAAGGCTAAACTTATTTTCTCTTCACATAGTCCTGTACATCCATCTCAAAAGCTCAATGTGTCATCAACCAGACAGAAAGAAAGATTGAGAGACAGACAAAGAGAAAAGAGGAGAGACTGACAGTCTCTCGAGGCTTCATCCTCAGAAGCTCTGAGTGCCACTCTGACACCGTGCTCCATCAGGACTGGCTTGCTGACAAGTTGTGATTGGTGGCCACAGCTCTGTGGACTGGCTCTGGATGGGGGAGGCAGGGGATGAAAGGTCGATTGGGTTGGTGAGGTAGCAGTGGACTGAGGGAATGAGGTAAAGGAGAGGAGCTGGTGAACATGATTGGTGGTTTCATCCCCAAGGGAGTTGAGTGTTGACCCTGAGGAGAGAATAAGATGGAGGGTGAGATGTGTTGGTTCAGGACTCTATGTGGGTGTGCAGGGGTTGGTTAGCAGGGGGCTTGAGATGCTAACCTAAAGACAATGATATGTGGGCCTCAGACGATAACCGTCCAAACCACCCAAAGGAAAGAGTGATGAAAAGCAGCAGGGCTAATAAGAAAAGAGGTAACAGAGGGGATGTTGAGACTTGAAAGGGTAAAAAGAGGTAAAAATGTCTTGAAATTGGAAATAGAAAGACAAAATTAGAGAGAAAGTAAGTAAAGATTGAGGAGAGTGAAAAGCAGATTTGGTAGATAGCAGTGTTGGTTGTGTAAAATTTTTGAAGGCAGCGCTGTTTTTCATGATCTCCAAATGGAAAATGAAAAAGCTCCCTCTTGGACTAAAACAAACGCACTTACTCTTTCACCCCTGTAATGTAATTGTTCCTACTGTTTCTCAGAAAAGCTCATTTATTAAACATCACTAATAAGCAATTAAATAGGTGCTTTGCAGTAATGTGTCACATGGTGAGCTTGTGTGGAATGAAGACAGCTGATAGAGTACTTGACAAAAAGTAGACGCTTTGCACAGGTAAAAAAAAACAAACTCCCTATTAATCCTCCAAAACGATGAGAGATCATGGTGATGTGGGTTATTTTGCTAGCTCTCTGTGTGCTCCTGCAGACAGTTATATGAAGCTATAAAAACTACACGATTTAAGAAAAAAACATTGAATTTCTTACCCTTTTATGTTTTCATTTGTGTTGCGGTTTAAATGTGTGTGTATTTGTGTACGTGTATGATGTCTCAGTGTGTCGCAGGGTCTCGTCTTTCCCCTTCACTGCATCCTGACAGCAGTGTCAAACAAGGCCTCGTATGATCTGTGTATGTCTTTGAGAATATGTCTGGGTTGATACTGTTTTTATTCTTCTTTCTAACCCTGTTCACCTCAGATCCCTCGGGTGTTCCAGGGTCTTGCCTAATGGACAGTCTCGGCCCACTAAGCTGGCCTTTGGCTCTGGCACTGAGCTGGATGCCTAACTAGTGCCCTTTGTTGCTCATGGGTCCTGATTGCACTGACCTCTGGGCTGGCTTCCTGGGAGAAGAAGGCTGGTAGAGAGGGAAGAGGAGAGCAGGGGAAGTGTTTTTACGCCCCGTTGCTCACATCTCTCCAACATCAGCTTGTATCTGGTGAAAAGAAAGTGTTTGGCAGGAGAGAAAGAACTTTTTTTTGTTGTTTTTTTCCCCAGTTTCCTAAGCAGTCGATGAACAGTTGGTTCAGGTATGATTCATGTGGTCAAGGACTCATTTGATCTGTGTGAAATTAAGAGATAATTTATAAGAGAATCTGTTGGGAAAAGCTTCACAAATTAAATTCTTTCACTCTGGCTGTGTTACGGAGCGTGAGAATTAAAAACTGCACAGGTCAACAGGTGTTGCGGTATATTAAATGTTCTGCGTTCTTTTAATGATTTAAAACACTTGTAGCGCCTGTGATTTGATCTATGATCAAATCACGTGCTTGCGTTACTCTTTTGGACACATAGCCACAGTAAGGAACAGAGATTTAAGAATAGGGAACAGGGAGATGGTTAAGTGTGTGACGGTACCTTAATTTGTTTCTTGCGTTCTACATCAATTTGCCGGTTCTCTCGGTGCAGTTTCGTATGGCCAAACTGGACTTACTATGAAATGCTGCTGAACAAAATTCTATTTTGGAATATCCTACCAAGCTCCCAATAGAATGGCTGCTGTGGCAAGCAATGAAAAAGTGCTTTATAATGCTACAAAAGTTTGTTTCAACCAGGGAAGTCATATTTATGGTGTATGATGCCTGACTTTCCTAACCACATTCTGCTTTTGCAACCAGAGCAATTTCACAGAGAATACTGTGGCTCAGTTAACATGCATTTTCCCTTAATTACCCCATATATGGCACAACCAGCAGCCACCAGTCACAGTCGGAGACCGAAGAAATGGCAAACAAATAGGATGACGGAGAGAGGAGGTAAAGAGATGGAGGGCGCAGCGATGACCTGACCCTCTCTGCTAGATTCCATGTACATCTGTCAATGAGACGTCCACAGCCAAATGTTTAGCAGCCAGTGTTGCTCTACTGCTCTCCTGCTGAGCTTCAGTGTATACATGCATTTTGTGTGTGTGTGTGTGTGTGTGTGTGTGTGTGTGTGTGTGTGTGTGTGTCTCCGTGAGTGTGTGACGCCATGTGTTAGAGGCAGGCCCACATCAGGGTTCATACAGTCGAGCTAAGCCCAGTGGGAATTGAAAGCTTAAAGAAGGAAATCCCCCCCCCCCGGCTGGTTGGAACATGCACACACGTACGCATGCACACGTGCACACACACACACACACATGTGCTGTCTCTATATCCGTCTCCTCCTGGCACTTCATTAATGAAACCAGTTCTTGTACGTTTGGGGCATATGCAGCTCTCTTGGTCCAACACTGCAAGGGTGTGTGTGTGTGTGTGAGTTAGAGACATCTCCCCCTATCACATGGTAATGTATTCAGTGGAAGATCTCAGTAGAGGCATAATAGTGCCGCTCTACCCTGTCTGAGTCCATCTGTGATATGTAGAAAGGACATCAGCAGGACAGGGCATTAGCACTGGAATAATGTGCACTGTTATTGTTGATGGTCCATACTTAGTCTCCAAGCGATGTGCCCTCTCACCCTATAACATGAATATATCCATTGTGGAATGGGTAGAAAATAAATTGGCTCAATACAGTTGATGGCCTGTAAACTATCTCATTGCGACGTTATTTATATTGGAGGTGACTCATTTACAGCTGTTCAATGGGGAACAGTCTGAAGCTAGATAGTGGGAGGTTCAGGGGATGAATACAGCTTACTTGTGTAGAATTACAGAAACACATAGCTCCTGTTGTTTAACTCTATCAAGGACAGAACTGTTTTTGAATCCAAAGACTTCTTGGCTGGCAATTTCCCAGTGATGTTTGCAGTCAAAAGGTGAATATAAGGTGTTGAGGCCTGTGGAAATGTGCTGCTCAGTGGTTTACGGGAGGCCCAAACGAAGGTCTTTGTATTGTCCTTGGTTTAGGCTCTACGATGTCCTGAAGGGTCCTGAAGCACAGATTAAAAACAGCACATACACATACAGTATTAATACAAGAACACATACATTGTACATGTCAGGTGTTGGCAAGTGCTTGAAAATGCCTTAGGATCAATCTGCCACCTTCAACACCTCCTGAATGAAGGCCCTGATAACACTGGGCTGCCGTTAATCACAGTAAGCCATTCAGCAGAGACGCTCTGCAACAGAGGGGTCATTGGGATCAGAAACTTGGAGAGGGAATTAAAAATACTCCAGAAAGACAAAACTCCCCATTTCCCCACTCTCCCTCTCCAATCAGCGGAAGCAGAGTGAGCAAGAATGTGAAAATCTAACGCCCCTGTGTCAATTTGAAAGTGCACCTCACCGGCTCATGTGCCCGTCCACCCCCATCCCACCTTCCCCCGCTCAAGCAGCTGTGTTGCTTTGGTCCGGCTCTGAAGGCCGTTCTTATTACCGGCACAGAGCGCAGGTCAGAATGGCAAGCCGGCAGCATACTATTAAAGCCTAATGAAAGGAATCTCTGCAGGGTCTGCGATCTGCAGCGGTCAGAGGAGCCTCTGCCTCTGCCCATTGTTCTTCTGCTCCTTTCCTCCCCGTTCTCCAGGTCTTTTTTTACTCTGTCTCTAAATCTGGCCTCTCTGGCATCTCCTCTGCTTCTGTCACTGATTTTTGTTCCTGTTGCTCATTTTTATCTCGTCCTTTCCCCGTTCTCTCTTAGTCTGCATCTTAAGATTTATCTTTTTTTGTATACATCAGATTGGACGTTTATGGTTTGTTCACCTTTTCTTTTCTTTCACTTAAATTTGTTTACCAACCTGAGAAATGTACGGAATCATTATTCATAATACAATATCCGTGGGGATTGTCTCATTTAATGTAAAATATGTACAATTGTTTCAGTATTATTTAGAGTGTCCATCTCAGGGTGGAGATATGTCCAAACATGAAACATGAGATGCTGGTCCCCACAATCTATATGTATTTCATTTGCGGCCAGTCCTAATTACTCAAGATTTTATAAAACTTCCCCACAAGATATCACATAAATGAACGTGCTGCTTCGTCATTTCTACCATACCCACAATTAGATTTGCATAATCAACATGATATTTGAATGCCATTTAATGGGCTTTTAAAATGTATTACTCAGCACACAGAACTTTTTGGTGACCACGACACCCGTTTTTATTTGCTTTGCCTTTAAAAAAACATTATATCGATCAGGAAGGTGAAGTATAGAGTTCCCTGTGTGAGTTCTTCGATGCATGAAAAACACTGACTCACCATACTGTACTTGTATGCATAAGAGTCTGATTTAACAGTGTATCAGAATGCTGAAGGTGGTAGTATGAGAGGCCACAAAAAGAATTAGATTTTACCCTCTTGTTTTAAGCCAGAGGACCAAAACAGAAACTTTATCATTATTGTTATTTTTATTGTGATGACACAGTGTTAACATTTTAAATGTTTAATTTTCTCCTTCTCCTCCTGTGGAAATATGATTTTCACTGTTTCTCCGTCTATCTCTCTCTGACTTCCTGTCTGAGTATGCTCTCTGTATTTGGTGCCTTTGAAGATCATTGGTGAGGCAGGAAGTTTGTGCATGAAGGTAAATTAGATTACACACTAATTTCCTTTTCCTCTTAAAGTAGTGATGATTGTTATCAGTTCATTAACTGCTTCACATCTAGAGTCACTCGTTTGTAATATAAAAATAATAATAAAAAAAATCAATTTTAAGCTTACTTTTAATGCATCGCGTCTACCCAATCAAGGTTTCATACCATCATACATTTATATTCTGCATTATTTATTTTTTCCTCTCTCTCTGAAACCAAGGCTCAGCTGTCCTTGTGCCTTTACACATTGCAAATGAATGCATATCCATGCAAATTCTTAAAAAAGAAAGGCTGAGAATTTGAATATTTTGCTTAAAGCTGCACCCAGGTCGACCCTGCCATTCGGCATTTGAAAGCAGTGTGTCTGTTTGAATACTGAAGATCTCTCTTTGTCATGTTCGCCAGAGGGGCTGGGTGAGCGAACCAGCACCGGCAGGATGGGCAGAGATCGGCTGGGTAGCTGCACACAGACAGACTAATTGGGAAAGGGGGGGCGAGAGAGGGGACGAGGGGTGTTGGTAAGGGTGAGGAAAAGGTGGGGTATGCAGGAAAGGGGGATCTAGGATGACAACAGGGGGTTTAGGAGGGAGGTGAAGGAGGATGAAGATTGGGGGATGGAAGGAACGAGAGAGTGGGAAAGGAAGGGAGGAGGTGATGAAGAGGGCACAAAAGTGTGCTGGAGGAAGAGGTGAAGGAAGGGTAAGTTTAGACACTGTGGTTTCTGGGGCTGATGTGTTAGTAGCCCTGCTGACTGTGTCATTATGGTGATGAAAGCTGGCTGGATAACCACAGTCCCTGTCTACTTCAAACCACTGTGTGCATGACACATGAGGAAAGCATTGTGCAAACTAGTTTTTAATGCAGTTATTAAACATTAAGGCAAGAGCTGATATCTCTCTAACTTTGAACTAAATGTCTCTAAACATACCAACAAAGCAGGCTTCCATTTCGACATGTTGTCTGACATGTATATTTTGAGATAATATGTGAAAAGAGGTGTGACATGAGGTCCAGAGATCCAGTTCAATTAGTGGCTTGTGAATTTTAAAGAGTTGTTTTGCAGAAACAAGCGTTTATATAGTTATAGTTGTATGTGTTATAGTTATATGTTATAGTTATAGCTCCACAAGGGCTTTTATTTGTGCTTCTATACATTTTCTTATCTAAGAAAAGAGGGGAATCAATTGATTGATCAAAGTATGTCCGACTCAGCTACAGTAGGTGGCGACATGCCTCCTTTCAGCCCCCCCTTGACTGGCCAAGTATTATCAATTACAATTTCAGTGGAGTTACACACACTGTGCCCGTCAATGGTTATAATATTGTGGCTGAAGTTAAGCAGCTCTCACATACTCACTGGAGCTCTGAAATGTTCTAGGGATGTTCTGGAGTGGTAGTGAGAATGCAAATGTCCGGAACATGTGCTCCAGCCCTCTTGCGATATTCCTCTTAATAAATTCTCTGGAACATCAGCGGGTGAGCCAATAGCCGTGTTCACACATGGACACTGGAGATGTTCAGGAGAATGTTCGGATAATTTGATCCGGTCTTTTTCTGCAGTTGCGGTTCACACAAGCACATCACAGTGGGAGGCTCTCTGATGGAGATGCGCTCTCCCGGCTGAAAATGCAAGGGAGGGGTTTGGCGGGGAATAGTTGGCGCACAGTTCATGATACACGGTGGAAATCATTGTGTTTTCTTTACAATGAGTTGATAATTACAGCCGGGACTTCTTATTATGTTGATACGAGTACTGCATGCGCCTGTATGTATCCACAATACATAGGAGGATCGAGTGGAAAGCAGCATGCAGGTCAGCTGAAAGCGCAAACTCTCACCAGCTCACAAACATGCTCACTCACACAGCTGCAGAAAATGCTCCCGAATATTTGCTGGAATGCTGGTGAGTTTGTCCTTTCTGTTGATCTGTAGGCTGCTTGCCAGTCTCTCCAGGTTATTGTGGATACGTGCTGAAACTGCAGAAGAGGTGCAGATCAAATTGTCCAAACATTGTCACGAAAATCTCTGGCATCCATCAGTAAAAGAGAAACTCCATGTGGATGAACTTTCTCTGGGACTTTCAGGTACATCTTGTGATCTTTCTTACTGGATAGTTTCATTACTTTCAAATGCTTAGATATATTGCATACTAGTTTTGAACATCATAGGTGCAAATACCAATTAAATATGTAAAAATCAAGTTGACTAATGGCCTCCGAATCAGAAGTCACGTTCTGTCTGTGCGTATCTTAATTCCAGTGTTGTTGTTCTTCAGTAGGTTGTGGGGACCTGGCCAGCCGTGTGTACACATGAAACCTTCCTTTTCAGTCTGGAGAAGATTTTACAGCCCCAAAGACGCAATGTTTTTTGGCTAAAAAGGCCATTGAGAATAGAGAGGGATAAAACCCATATTAAAATTAAAATGTGAACCCTACAAGCTGCAGAGTTCTTCTATGATTCTGTTTTGGTGTGAGATGCAGATGCTCTTTTATAACATGAGGTGTCATCGATGACTCCTTCAAAGATTCAAATGTAAAGAAGCATGCGTTTCTTCTGAATGACTCAATATTTAACCTCATTTTGAATTATTCGCTGAATGTGGCTTTATCTGGAAATGAAAACCCCTTACCCTGAATGAGTATTTATTATTTCTCAGGTGGAAATTATAAACAAGTTTTGTTCTGTTTGTAGCTGAGAAACCTGCAGCTTCTTGACATTTGACAGAAACTAAAATGGATTTGTAGTTGGAATGTTGTGACTGTTTTCATCCCAAAAAGTCACAGAAGGGTCTCTACAGTCCAGTATCTGTGGAGTCTTGGCTCAAAACCCTAAATATTTTGTGCTGTGATCTTATTGGCATCATTATTCAGAGCGAATGGTTAAAGCTGCAAATGGTAACCTGTTGAGAGAGGGCTGTTTTTCAGGGCAGGATAGTTTAGATGCCTCAGTCCCTCAGACCCGCACATTAGCTATCAATAAGTGATACGGAGCTGTGTGTAATAGTTTATGTAAAATGTGAAGAAAACCTTGTGATTTTGGATGTTTGAATATGTTTTCCTACTTTCTCAGCTTTAATGAATTGATATTCAGTCCTATTTTGTTCAAGAATCTTATAGCAAAGACCAAACGTCAGTGAGGTAATCCATCAAAATGAAAACCTTACCTGCATTATTTAAACTCAAGTTATTTTTTTATGTGGTAATACAGCACAGATTTTTCAAATCAGTCTGCACTTGCTTTGGCAGGAAATAATGAATCAACTTCGACAAAATACAATAGCAGACTCAATGCTCACTTTGATGGATTAAAGTGTGAAAAAACGCATTCAGTAATCTAAAACTGCACAGAATGCTTTGAAAACAGCCAGCAGTAATGTAAAGTATATCCGAATTGCATTAATGGGCTGACATGTGGAGAAACACCCGTTCAGTCCTTTAAAGTCTGCTTCTAATATGGGTCTACCAGCATTACATTTACAAATTTGCCTGCCACTACCCTCCATTCCTCCTAAAGCTACATCCTGTCGAGAGGGCTCCAGGGGCCTGGCTGAACTGAACTGGGCCGAGTTACACTGGGTAGCTCGCAACATTGATCTGGCTGCAGAAGCCAGGGGAATATAAAGCAGTGCAGGGGCTTAAAGTCTTGAGCCCCCCCCCAGGGAGGAGTCTTCGCTGCAAAGGGAGAGGGCCATGAACTGAGCTGCTTCTCATTCCTTCCCCTCGTTCCTCCCCCTCATGCTGTTGTGTCCATCATTCCTCATCTCTCCCTGCCTTGTGACACTCTCTTTAGTCAGTCAGTCTGTCTGTCTTTCTCTCATATAATCGTTTTTTCTTTTACCTTTTACACCGTCCTCATTCCTTCCTTCCGTACTTTTGCCCATATTTTTCTACAACACTATTTAGCCTCTTTATATTTGTAAGCAAATGAAAAGTGAGTATTGCTCATGAAGTTCACCTACAAAATGAAACACCAGGTCTGATGCTGGGTTTTGCATTTTATCTGTTTACAAAGGCTGCATTTAAAAAAAAAAAAAAAAAAAAACTGGTTAAAACATCCTGCCTGCATGATGTAATCTTAAAAGCTGATGTTCCCTTTTTTTTTTTTTTTTTTTTTTTTTAGTGATGCTGACCAGCTAAGAGAGGTGTGTGTTTGAGCCAGTCACAGCCAAGCCCACACAGCATGCTCTGTCACGTGTAATGCTCAACTATATATGTGTATATATAGGCTATCTAGTTCTAATGGGATTAGGGTTGAGCGGAAATAAAATTGAAGTTTAGGCCTATTTTTAAGAGTAGAAAAGCAAGAGCGTCTCCCCGTGCTGCAAAGTTTGTTGCTCTTCCCTGCTGTACCGTGCTATTCTGCAGGGGCACAGTGCAAAGCTGCACAGTGCTGCTGTGTGCTGCTGTAGTGTTGTGGTGCAGTGATAGCAGGAGTGTCCGCTGGGGGAACCCAGAGCATTCTGTCTCGCTGAGTGATACCCCTGTCTCCACTCACGATAAACAGCACACATACACACACGCACACACACAAACGCGCACACATCAGTGTCTGCCAAGCCCAGCCTAGCAGCAGATTCCTCCCTCACCCTCCCACCTCCTCGCAAAGCTGCAAATATATTAGCTGCTTCTTTTTCTTTTGTCTTGGGAAAATGGCAAGTAGGGGGTGGTTTGTGTGTGTGTGTGCGTGTGTGCGTGCGTGCGTTTGTGTGTGTGTTTACCATGCTAAGACACTGTAGAAGAACACCCCCTTTGTGCCAGTCGTCTTGAGATATCCCAATGGCATAGAGCCCAGTGATGGGAAGAGAGTTGCAGATGCCTATGAGTTACTAGCTAATACAGTTGTGATGTAGGAAATGGGAAATGGAAAAGAGACTAAAAGATGAGGAAAGGTTTGTTAGTTTAGTATTACATACGTGCAGTGTTTTTCTTTGGTTGAAACAGAAAAGAATATTGAAGCAGAACCACAGTTGGGTTCAGTATAAAGGGTCGGTTTACTGTTAAGGATAAGAGGAATTACACCTCTGGTTTCTACATGCAGATGTTAAAACTGAATGGTAACATCCTTTTTTTGCATGAAGCTTCTTTAGGTTAAGAAAATATTTCTTGACGGTGGTTAAGTGATTCTAGATAAGCAACTGGTTTCGAACACATGATTTTTCACTTCATATGATGTTTTTATCATGGAAGTAATCCATTCACCTCCATTATCTTTGGACTATCTCTCAAACAGAACTCTGTGTATTGTTACCAGTAAGCAGAGCCAGACTTTAAAATTGTCCAACAATTAAAGGTAGCATCACTGTCAGAATTGCATAGTTTCCTAAAAAAATAGAGCATTGACTAGCCTATCTCATTTTACTATCTTGATCAGTTATTTTTTGAGCCTTCCATAGCAGTTAAAGTCGTGGCTTGTAAATCTGCTAATTCAAAATGGATAGAAAAGGTGAATTGGCTTTATACCATTCTAAACTAAATACCTAGGTTTTTTTGCTGTAGATGCGACTTTTTTACATATTCATTGATAATAAATGGTTATCTGCAGCCTTAAAGTGTTTTACTTTGAATGTGAATCAGGTCTTATTTCATTTTGTCAAAAAACTGTGTGATGGCTAAAAATGTCACTGTGCTATATATGTATATTTGTGTGTATATGTATATATATATGTATTTGCATATACCTTTTGTGTGTGTGTGTATTTGTGTGTTTGTGTTTGTGTATAATAGGCTTAACCATGCTGGTCTCTGTAACTCTTCATCTGTCACTCATACATAGATACCCTATGTGGGCGGGGCCATGACGACTTCTGGCAAGTCAAATGTTTTTATTTTCAGGGAAAGTGAGTGTGTGCGCACGTTTATGTGCACGCGCACGTGTGCGTGTGTCTGTTTGGATTTGTGTGCCATATGCAGTGTGCCAGGGAGGGCTCTCTGGAACATATTGGTGTGCGTACATAGTGGTTAATAATAGTAGCAAACGCATACAGCGATGGCAGCTCTGATGTGTGTGACAGTTTTACAGCCGCAAACGCCAGGACTTAGTCACACATGTACACATGCTCGCATGCAAACCCACATTGTCTCACAAAACAGAGACTTCCTCTGCCACCGAACTGTGCGTCTTTGTCAAGTTTCCGATTTTATCACAGATTCTCATAACAAAAACGTGTGTACATGCACACGTACAAACATATAGCTCGGTCAAACTCAGCCACCCACACAAACGCACACACAATTGTACAGGCCTAACCACCGTTGGATTGAACAAAGTCCTTGAAGCAAGCCGGCACTCGCATACATCATACATTCAAATGCACAAATGCATATGACACACAGACGCACACACACTCATACTGTCATAGCTCATTGTTGCTGTTGGTTGCTTGTCTGTGGCAATGTTGTGTTGTGCTTGGATGGCAGATTTAAGTTTTGATTAGGAGGGGGGGGATCAGCGTCTACTCCCCATGGTGAGGTCTTAGCGACAGCAGACAGCAGAAGCAGCAGACTCCCAACATGCCGTCCGGATCAGTCTCTGGGGGAGGCAGAGGAGTAACAGCAGCATCAGTCACAGCTTGCACGTGTCCAGTCAGAAAAATGGACAGAAACCTTGGGCTGAATGGCCGAGCTTGGCAAGCAAATGAAAACAGGAAGAGGGAGACGGCGAGGGAGGCCAGAGCAGAGCCACCCAGTACTCGGGATTAGTCTTTGAGCTTGGCAGAGCCTGGCTAGAACTGAGAGAGGTAGTAGAAAGACAGAAGGCAAAAAAAAGACCTGGCGCCTCTTCTGGGCCAGGTTAGTAGCCAGGGAGATGAGGAGACGAAGCGACAGACAGAGCGGGGACCCGGTGCTCGGTGGCTGTGTGGCTGGTCTGGAGTGTCTCACCCATATGGTGCTCCACTCTGTTCATGCTCCCTGTCTAAATCCATATGCCACTGGTGGAAAGGTGCCCCCCCCTCCACCACCTTGCTTCAAGAGCATGCGGACCATCACCATCCCCTCACTCCCTCAACCCACAAGGGAGGTGTTGGGAGGTAAAGCCCCAAAGGCTTGTACCCCCCCTTCTACCTCTTAACCCCACAGAGCTGCTTAGCCCATTGTCACTACAATCTGCCACCATAGCCTTGGAGTTGTGTGTTCTCCCCACCCTTGCCCTCTTTTTCTCTTTCTTTCTTTCTCTTCCTTCATCCTTTCATCTCCTTTTGGCACCTGATAATCGATGAACTTATTAACTGCCAATTATTCTAGCTGTGGATGGAGGATCCCTCTATCCTTGGGAGAAAAGGGAACATTTCCACTCTGTTTTGCCAAATCAAGTGGTCTATAATGCCCATTCATTTGGATTAAGTGCATTTAAGCAGCAGTGTTTGGGATGTGAGGACTTTGTCAGATTGCTATCAGTAGCATTTAGCATTAATCCCCATTTTGTTCAGCCATTTGATATCCTAACTCTAACCCACTTGATAGAAGCCCAAGAGGTTTTCATATTGGAGTACACAATCTTATTGGTTTTATCTGTGATGTGCGTGTGTCTAAAAAGATGTCTTTTTTATCTGTTCTGGTTTCCCAGGAGGTCCTTCAGACGATACCAAAGTTCTGCTTTCCCTTTGACGTGGAAAGGTATGATTCACGTCCCCTCTCTGCTTCCCTTTTTCTTTTTTTTTTTTTTAGTCATGCTGCTCACTTTCACCTTATTTGTACAGGACACGGACACATGCACTACGTACACTGAGCACTCCTCACACCTGAAGAGACACCCATTTATGAAAAAAGTATTTTTATGCTTCCAACAGTTGTTATGATGAACCCTAAATTGTCATCACTCATTGATATTATCACATGCCAGGTTACTGACTTTCAAAGTGGAATGATGTGTGTGTTTGTCCATGCAGTCCTGGTGTGATTGCATATGGTCTTTTACGTCAAACTGATATTTTCCTACACTCTCATTTTTATTGTAACTGTAAAAAACAAGCAAATATTCACAGTAGTGTTAATGTTGGGATGGTGATGACATATTAATGATAATGACAATGATTAATGACAGCCACACTCGATGTCTTCTGTGCAGAAACTTATTTTTCAGTGTTATTGATGAGACCAGATTTCCATACAAACTGTAGCATAGGTCCGACGTACTTGTGTCTTATTTTCAGCACGGAAAATTACATCTTAAAACTCCCATTGTAAAGACGGTGGAGAGAGAGAGAGATGGTGGGAAGGAAGACTCTAAAGTCTTCCACTGAAGCTGAGCTGCTGCCATCTAGTGGTGTGAACGCGCACTGGGCTTTGCAGGAGTTCATCGCAGGGATAGAAAAGCTTCTTTTTTTAAAACATTTTTTTTTAGCTCTCAAACTCAAAATATAAAATATTGATTTTGAACCTTGGCTGGAGATTTAGCTCCTGGTAAGATTTTGCTTGAAAGTGAAAGCTCAACCTCACTTTACTTTGTTATCTTGTATGTTCAATTAGCTTGATTTAATAGATTTAATTAATCTTGTTTCGTAGACTCTGATTGATAAGCCATTATGTGTTCAGATATTTGATTGGTCTATACTGCATATTTCCCTCCTGTCCTTACCAGGATTTCCCAGAGTCAGGTGGGGCAGAATTTCACCTTTGTGCTCACAGACATCGACAGCAAACAGAGGTTTGGTTTCTGTCGACTCACCCAAGGCTGCCGGGTCTGCATATGTCTTCTCAGGTAACACACACCCATTCTCTCTTCTTGTTTTGCTTTTTATTTGAAATTTCAGCAGTTAATATCTTTTATATTCAGACCTTGTAGATCTGTTAAATGTTTCTCTAACACTGGGCATCACTATACTTTGTAATTTTGAAAAGAACCAACATATCTGATTTACATAAATTACCAAATGTCAATCTGGAGGCAACTAGATGTGCTAAAAGATAAATTACACATCACAAATACCAACAGATCTTCTGACATGTTAACTTTTATATAAGAATCAGGATATTGTTTAAAAAGTGTGCTCACTGTGTGCTCAAAAAAAAAACTGTGCTGTAGTGTTCACACACAAAAGTACCTTCTTTATTTATTAGATCAAATAACTAAGACTTGGTTTGTCCTGCTTTTTCTCAAATTTCATGTAGATTTCTACATGAAATTAAATATATGTGTGTGTGTGTATATATATATATATATATATATATATATATATATATATATATATATGAATTAATATGCAAATTGATTATCTTGATCTTACAATCTTAGAAGTAAAGACATTTGAAAGAAACTTTTCATTCATTCTCACACATCACACTGATCAGCTCCATGAAAGAATAACAAATTTATATTCTCATCTGCCCACACAAATATGTTACCGAGGGGCCGACAATTATCCAAAGTTTAACTGTTATTGATATTTCATTTAGATGTGTATTTCTTGTTTCATAGTGTACACAAACGAGGACACCAAATATACGAAAAATCCGACTTTTTTCGCATAATTATTCTCCAACAGAACCCTTATCAGTTAATTCCCGCGTAATTGCCCGTTGATGCAGTGTTTTTACAGATGTAATTACTTTACCATTACAAAGAATGAGAGCTCCAGTGAAAGTCTCAGTGGACGGACTCGCGCACTTTAATATAAACTGAGGAAAAAGAACAAAATAAATAAATTTTTAATGAATGTGATTAGCAGTTTAACAAACAACAAATTAGAAAAGGAGCAAAAAGACGCTCCCTGTTTTCTGTTTTTGCAGCAGCCCTCCTGTAAGGGCTGGTTTCATATATGTGTGTGTGTGTGTGTGTGTGTGTGTGTGTGTGTGTGTGTGTGTTTGTGCGTTTATGTGTTGGCTGTTGATGGACAGTCGTGGGTTTGTCGCTGCCCTGATGAGCTGCTGTGAAGAACAGTGCCCTCACAACCCCCCTCTCTCACACACACACACACACACTCGCACACATATACCACCCACCCTTCCCGGCCAGCTTCCATGGCCTTTGTTTTTCTTTTCTCTCCCTCTCCGACTCATGCTCTCTGTCTCTCCCTCCGTCTCTCCCTCTCTTTTCTCCTCGTTATTCGGCTACTGCCACAGTGCGACAGCAAAGACGCTTGGCCCATAATTATGCATGAAGCTTCACTGCCAATTAGCAGAGGCTCCCCTGTCCCTCTCGCTGAGTTAGACATGCTAATTCATTTGACATATGATGTATAAAATTCATTATGCATTCTGAGTAGTTTGCATGACTTGCTTCATTTATAATAAAATAAGGTATCGAAAGTTTTTTTTTTTTCTTTTGTTAAATTACAAATTGTTCTTGTGCTTCCCAGTTATATTATCCTCTCCTGATCTTTTCCCTGTCTTCCACATTTATTTTGATTTATTTTTTGTATTTTTGAGTAGCCCCACTGTGTTTGGAAATGATAACAAAAAAAATATTTAAAAGCACAAAAAAGTGTTTTAGACATTTCATCTCAGAAAATTGAGGAATATTTAAATTAATTTCGTCCCTTTGAGATCATTGGTCGAAACTTTATTATCTTTGTTTATTATCCCTGAAGCTGTTTTCAGTTAAACGAGACAGCATTAAAGAAATGACAACAGATGTGTTAAAAATTTGAGACCTCAGAGAAACTGACAAAATAATTAAAGTTGCACATCTTAAACAAGTCGTCATCACTTAACATTTGTCTTGTTAAAATCTAAAGCGAGATTGGCCCGGGCTCACCAGTTTCTGTTCAGGTAATCATTTTCCAAAGAATATAAAGTAAAAGTAATTAAAATAGTTTGTGTCTGTGATTGTTGAAGTGCTGGGACCGTAAAATTGTCACCTCTGCTTACAGGAGGAAGTAACTTAATGAGTAGGACAGTTTTATGTGGACAGCCCTTTGTAGTCCCATTGCTTAAGTCATGGCCATAAGGATCACATTCACTCAAGGCACAACCTCCAAAAGAAACACACACACACACAAATGCTTTTCATGGTGTTATATCCTTACTTCTCTCATTTTCTGTCCCTTGCATTTCAATTATTTTCTGTTGATCATTTAATTAATTTGGTGACAAAAAAAAAAATCTTTTGTGTAACGGCTTTGCGGCTTTGGGATGCATTTTAGGGACTAGATTGCTCCGGTTAGTGGTCGCTTATTCAGGCACTAGAAGACACTTCCTCCCCTGTGCTTAACCCTTGACCTGAGAAAGTAAATGTGTAATGCAATCTTCCACTGAGCCATCTACAAAGTGCACGGTGACTTACGATTACAGATGCCTGTGCTTAAAAAAGATTTAAGACTCATCTAAGGAACATGAATAACTGTTGTGCTTAACACCCAACAAGTACTTTATGGCAGCTAAACAGGAGATTTTGTTAACGGTTGGTTTTATTTCACTCTAGCTTTTAAGTCCGGATATTAACAGTGCTTGTGAAAGCAAATTTAGAAAAGCTTAATTCAACTGCTTTACGTACACTTTTACCCATAATAGTATAATGATGAAGTTACTTCCATGGTCTTGCTGTCTGCTGGATAAATCCATGCTGCTTGCTGGTCTGAGGCTGGGATGGAGAGCACGACAGGCTGTGAGTGGGTCGCAGATTAACCGGTTCATTTTTTGAGTACATGGCACTTTGAGGAGACGTGTGTTTAAAATGGCAGGAGAGATTGTGGGGCCCCCACGCACTGAGCACTCCAGTGATGGATGCCTCTCTCTCTATCGGAGGATTTGCGAGGCACAAACAGATCTGAGCAATGAACTGTGACGAGTAGGAGTATGTCTCTAAGCTTTCCAAACTTTAACTTTGCATGTACAGAGAGCAGAGCTCAGCAGGGGAGGGAAGGGGAGACAAAAGAACACAGCAATGCATCTTCCAGATATTTTCATTTGATTGCATTTGAATAAAGAAAAGAACACCTATCATAGGAAAATGTTAAAGGGATATTGATCATTTGTGGTTGGCTGCCTTCACCAGTGATCATGGGTATTCCTCTAAAAACAGGATTTACAGCACCTTGGTGCAGGAGCGTAATGACTGTGAGATCTGTGAGGCCTGACTGCTGCTCTGACAGCGAGAGTCTTATTTCCATCCCCCTCAACAGTGAAAAACGAAGAATTAATTGTCTTTTTAAACACAAGGCATAGAGGATTCAGATAATACACAAGCTTTGTTCTCCCCTTAATCATTATATCAGACTGAACTTTGTGTGTAATGCTTAAATGTAAACTGACCCGGTATGCAAATGTTAGTGTCGCATGTTGTTTGACGTGTCAGAATTGGGTCTTAAGGTTGATATCCGGTCAGCATGTAAATTAACATAAGCATGTTTGATTTGGTCTCCCCTGCAAGTGTGACCTGATTGCGGTAAATCTTCATGCAGATGTCAAAATATTGGCATGTTAAGAGACTGATTGTTTCAGACTAATGGTCACTCAGCTTCTCTGATTGGTGCGCTTGACTGCACTTCTCCGGGAGCCCGGTCTGTCATTGGCCCCTTGTGGAGTTAGCAATATGAAAATTTGCATTAGGTTCACTTTATTGTTTTTTTTTTTTTTTTTGTTGTCTGTTAATTCCAGTCTGCAGAGCAGCCAGTGACCCATGCCCCGGAAACTCCTCTGTCTCCAGCCTGCTGCCTGAGCTGGACTGTAAACTCTCACAATCAAAAGTTTACGCTTGAATTTTTTACCATGAAACCAAAAAACTGCAAAGTTGAGCATTATAATTGTATTCATGACTTGCATTCATCACCGTTCGCTTACTGACATTAAGAAGCACTCCTCAATTTTTATAATCAGTAGAAAAAACACTTTTGATCGGCTGCCTCATGGCCACTAATTTATCTTTGACCGCTGCATCCAGGCAAGTTAATGAAGCATTAATGGGATTCCCTGTTTATTTAATTGCAATGCTAAGAAGTCCTTATCCAGAATCATTACACATGCAGTGTTCAAAACTGCTTGTTAAAACCCCAAACTAAATAAAAATTCAATAACATGATAGGATACCATGTTTTTATTATTTGATTGCATAACATTAAATGAACTGAGCCCTCACAGCTTTAATGCCAAAAGAAAATGTTGGCTATCTTCCACCTAGAAAGCAAGCCGACTTGGCCAAGAATATGTCAGCTATGTAAAGAAAGCCATGCTGCAGATGCTTTTAGCTTATGGTGGGTGTACTTACCGATTAGCTTTAACACAAACACTGCAGTATAAATTATTTTAAGCTTGTTAATTCATTTATTTATTTTACATTAATTACATAAGGCAGCATTTTAAAAAAAAATATGTGACGGGCATGAGAAGCAGCAGAGAAAGGGGCAAAAGGAGGGGTGGAGGAAAGGGGGAAGCTGCATTTTTGTTAAGCCTGTGCATCTGGGAGCAGCATGCTTGTAAACCATAGCATCCCTGTGCATCACATGAAAGCAATGGTGTGTTTTTTTTTCTTTTTCTTATTTTGTTAAAGAATCTGAAATCCATTGTTTTCTTTCTTCTACCATCCTTTGCTGTTGGCTTAAAGAGCAGACATGACAGGAATTCATAGCATGCAAAGGGCCCCGGATACCAAAGAATGTCATAATAAAGGCGAGATAGCTTTTGCTTTTTCTCAATATAACAATGACTCCGTGCTTTGGAGTAGGAGTAGCAGGAAACAGAATCCATTATCGATGCCCTGTATGTGTTTGATCTTTAAGCAATAGGTCAAAATATATTTATAGACATTTTGAGGCAAATATGCAAACACATTCAAGTTTGCGCACTAGTGTTTCAGATATGTAACCCACAGGTCTGCTTTGATTCGTTGCATCCTGTTTATTCTAGATAATGAAGAAATGAATGAAAGCATGTGTAGTGAATTGATGCATTTCTCTCTGACTCTTACAGTTATCTACCGTGGTTTGAAATCTACTACAAGCTGCTAAATACCCTGGCAGACTACCTAACAAAACAACAGGTAATCATATATTTGGAATGTATCATCTTTTCTGAGTGATTTGACTGAGAAACAAGCACACAGTTTATTGCCTTTGAATCTGTGTTGTGGTGAGATATTTTCCTCCACTGTGTTTGTCTGCATGTTGTCTTTTGTGTGCAAGTTTTGTTCACCGTTCTGGGCTTGACTTGGTTCCTCTTGTTAGCAGCAACAATGTTGACATTTCACAGACCAAACGCTGATCTGACACTGGAAGTTATTCCTGATGATTTACTGGAAAACAAATCGTTAGGAAAAACACACACACACACACACACACACACACACACACACATGCTTGCACTTCACAAAAGTCATCTCCCCTGACTATTTACTGCATTGTACTGGCAAAGGGAGGGGAAATGTAAAATATGCAACAAACAGGGGAAATATGCAGCATCGAGTGCAGTGGTTGTAGGTGATGTTCCAATGTTTAGACTGAAGAGAGGAGAAGAATGAGTGGGGGAGACGGAGCAAGGGAGGGATACAGAGAGCTCTGGGACCACTTTTCAATTGTCATGTAGTCACTGCCTCTCCCAGGATCCTCAGGGAACAGTGATCAGGACAAAGTGTCTTGCGAAAATCACAGTCACATCACATAAACAATCAACATACATCCAGAAATTTCTCCAACTGAAAGGAATTCAGTGGAATAATCTAACGTAGTTAAAGAAAAGCAAACAGAATGGGACAGTTTGTAAGTAAGGAGGAGAGATGCAGAAAAGACTGCTGAAAATCCTGGGTGACTGAAATGTTAGTCTGCATGATTTGGTTTCTATTTACCCCGCTGTCCGTTCCAGGCGAGAGGGAGATGTTGACAGACGAGGGAAGACAGAAGAACGATGAGGGTTTAAGGCGAGGGGTAAATGAACTGTTTCCCCAGGCCTTGTTGCTGACCATGCGTGTGAGCATTGAGCCTCTCATGACAGGAGGCTGTTCGATTGCACACACCCTAACACCCCTCCCTCCCACCCTTCCTCTCTTTACTGTATATTGCCGTGTATTGCCTCTTCTCTGTGGCTCACGCACACACGCACACACACACACACACACACACACACACACACACACATTTATTTCCTTAGAGAAGCATCGGCTTGTAGCCAAAACCAAAACAAAGTTCTTGGAAAGGGCATCAGAGAAAGAAGCTAAAAAGTAACATCCAACCTCTATTTTCACATTAGTTACGTTGAGTACAAGTTACCCTGTCAGTGTCGCCCCCCTCCAGTGTCTCACGAAAGACACGAGTGTAAAATAGTAGCCATGTCAAAGACTTCATAAATGCTGGAAGAATAATCTGAAGGCCTGTACTGTGGTCAAACCAGCTCTGTGACGGCTTCCCAAAGCCCTTTCTTTGGAGAGGGGACCCCCGGTTAATTAGTGACAGCCCGCTTTCGGCCATAAATCAGCGCTGCAGGATAATAAGCGTCTGCAGCCCTACACTCAGCCGTCTTCTAACCCCACCATTTCTCGTTAAATATATGTCAGTCGGATGTTGTCGAGCCCTTCAGGCCTCGCTGCAGGATTGCCCTCTGGTCTGCAGAAGCGCCTGTCCCAGCACAGTTGTTAAGATTGACACATAACTTGCGACATCAACAAAACAAGTAAATAAAATTCATGTGTCTCGTGTTTTTTTTTTTTTCTTTTCCTTCTTCTGTTTGGCTTTCTTCCTTAGGGAAATGACTTGAATGACATGCTGAATTCACTCTACGACCTGCCTGTGCCAAAGCCCTTTACGCCAGTCAACCTGAGTGTGGTATGTATACGTTTTATATTCCCGCTTATCAGATGCATGACACCTGAGATGGAAACGGAGAGAAAGAAATTAGGGACAGGAACTGCAGCAGTGCGTTACATCAGAGGATGTGGTAGCAGTTGGCAGAAGTAGTTAAAAGTAGTGAGAGAGACCAAAGACATAATATGTAATGGAGAAAGTGGAGACAAAAAGGGGAAGCATGATGAGAAATTGAATGCAATTGGCATAGGGAAGAAAAGAGGAGACAAAGATGGCATGAAAATGAGAGAAAATAGAGCAGACAGGCAGAAGCAGGGAGAGATCGACAAAGTGCAGAGGTTAGGATGGAGAGAATAAATGAGGGAATAGCAGAGGAAACGCAGAGCACAGAGCAGGAGGAGGTTAGATACATCGGGAAAGAACAGAAAGACACACAGGGCCCAGGACTGACACTGTGTTTGGAAACAAGAAGTGGCGCTAACAGGTTTTTGTGTGATAAGCTCAAGCTGGACATGTTTAAACTTGAAGGGTCCTTTCAAAACCCGTCATGTCTCCTGCTTATCAAAAACCTGAAATAGCTTAACGAGCCCAGGTCCCTCAAAGTCAGCTTGTGTTTGAGTTAACTCTGACACAATCTGTTCTTGAATGCTTCCAGCTCAGACATAAAACACTGTCACTTCCCTAAGCCTGGCCTATTTAAGGAGAACGTAAAGGTTTTCAGTGAGTCTCCGAAGCTCACAATCTCAGTTTTTAAGCTGGTAAGACTCCACACCGTAGTGGGATCAAAAGAGTTTCAGCGTTGGCCTCCGTCCTTGAGGACCACTACTCTTTTTTTTGGACCAATTAAACGAGCAGCTCATGGTCTATTCTGCTGCAAAGGTCTCAGAAGGATAAACGTCTAATTACACAGATGAATTTGCAGCAAAACAAAAAAAAAAGATACTTCTGAGGTAATCGATATTTTCCTGTGCAGGTTAACAAGGTCAATTAGGATTCCTTCTGATTTATTTTTCTTTGTGGCAGATTTTTGTACCATCTGTGTACTGTATGTGAATAAATCTTTTTTATTCCAATCTCAGAGCTTCATTGAAAAAGCAGCCCTGGAGAACAGAGGTGATAGCTTCATCTCTTTTCTAGAGAAGCCACTAGTTTGATATTTAATTGATAAAGCAGAATTATTCCCTTAAAGAGTGTTTTTTTGTTTTATCATGGCAGCCAAGAAGAAGAATCATTGTCCCCTTTCATGTGTGAACTCTGTTTTGCTCTCTCTCCCTGTCTTATTGTGCAAGAATGAGCAGTTGTATATTGCCACTGGGCAAGTACTGAGAGATCGGCGAAGCAAGGAGCCGGTGAGTGGAGGGGAATGAGTGAACGGCAGTGAAGGGTGGAGGGAAGGAGGCTGCTGTGAAACATGAAACTGCTTCTATACTAATCGCATGGGAGCCACGGATTTCCAATTTGGCCAAATAAGCTGCACTAACTTTTTAAATATAACAAAAACAAACTATCCTGGGCCTTGGTGTATGTTTCTTCTCCTCTGGAAAACAATCAAACTTTGTAAATGATTAATGCCCTTCTACTCAACTATATTCTCTCTCTGAATATCAAAAAACTTTTTATTTTTTATTTTTTCCCCCTTCTCTTTATGTTTAAAGCAAAGGCAATTGTACTCAAAAAATCTCCTTGATGCCTTTCCAGTTAACCCACTTTCAATGTTTTTGTATAAACAAGTCTTCGAAAGAACAAGAAAAGAGGCAGATAAGCAAGCAAACAGCCAATGAAAGCCTGGGTTGCATTGAGGAGCGTAGCGTGTGATTATCACAATGCCGTGATTCTGTAGACCAACAGGGGAACATTATTTAGCACAGGGAGCACAAGAAAAGGAAAAAAGGGAATACACTCAACTGTGGTTGTTTTCTATGGTTTTGGGGGGTTGTCCTTAGTCTCAGAGGTATGGTCCAAGTCCCTGCTCTTTTAGTGCAGTTTATTCATCCACAGCTGCTCGTTTAATTGAAAATATTTTGTCACTAACCTTTGTTATAGTTGACGGAGTAGCTTTTCCTTTCCACATAGTATAGCTCATCAAAGATGACTGAGATTTACAGGTAAGCTGATTATAGTCAACTTGGTTTGACTCTAAAAATGTATCATAGTTTTGTTTGAAGGAGTTCTAATACAGAGAATGGATGTTCTGTGAAAAACCCATTTAAGTTAACCCATTAATACCGGATGGGAACATTTACGTGTGTCTCCCTTCTGGGCCTTTGGCAGTGTTTGCGTGCTTTATACTGCATCTCAGCTATGCTGTAACGATAAAATAAACAGCAGTGTTTCTGTTAACAAAAAAATAAGTAAATGTAATGTGAGGCACCAGCATTCAAGCTCATCACCACCCAACGTACAGTATAAAAGCTTTCCGTCAAGTAAGAATAGAAAAATCTACAGATATAGCTTTACTTTTTCCCTTTGCACTATTTTCTTTCTGGCTTGCAAAAGCACCCAATAAATAATACAATTTCTAGGCTAAAAATAATGTTTTGGCACAATCTGAAGTTATATTTTAAGCCTGCTGTTGCTGGAAACAAGGAGAAGAAAATCTGGTCAATTCTAACAAGTTGTTTCACCTTTCGTCAGTGCTGTGGTGCAGTTGCTGCAGATAAGGTAGAAGAACTGGGACTCATTAGCTGCCGTGTGGGGGAAAAAAACGTTTTTGCTACACACACTTTACATTCTAATAGTAGCCGTGCAAATTGTGCATTAGAATACGACCATAGTAAACTCAGTCATTACTGATTTACCATAAAGTAGTGTGCGTAGGAGTTGGCAAATTGCGTGCAAGTGTGTCTTTTGGTGAATAAAAGATAAATTCTGAGGCAAAGCCCCGAATCTTGGGTCCAGTTTTGTGTTTGTTTGTGCCTCTTCATCTCCACTAAGCTTTGCTTTGCTTAGCTACAACAATGACCATCCTCTGGGAATAAAACAAGTGTTTACTCATGATAATTGCTCTCGTGTTTTTAACACTTAATAAACGTGCACTTAAGGGAGGGGGAAAAACACGTAGTTTATTTTACAATAAACTACATGTTCCAGTGTCACCAATCACTGCTTTTCCTTTGCTGTTCCAGTTGTGTGTCGGCTTTTATTAGTTCACTCACTGTTATAGAAGAATAATTAACATCTGTTTTCTTATTTTATTTCTTATTTTCCTTTCTTTTTTTTTTCTTTTTTTTTGACTCCTGGTGGTGTTTGGCAGCTGATAGCATTGTGCCACTAATGATGGAATATACTGTTTAGTAAAGTTTCAGGTTGGGATGTAATACTGATCAGCAATTTTCTTTTTCATTAAGCTCCAAAAAATGCTTAATCAGATAGCAGAATGAAGTGCTGGAGCACTTTTAATCAAAGTTTGCCCAAAATAGCAAGGTTACCACAATACTGATAAAGAACTTCTTTCATATTTCCTCCGCATGATGAGACGATCTTTTTTGTTTTCTTTCCTTTTTTTCTGATGATACTGTGATACTTTGGCTGGGACGCTGACTTTGACTGGCTGTTTTTTTTTTTTTTTTTTTTTGCACATTCTTAATCACGTTACATAAGTTACATGCAGTTTTTCTTTACTTGAGGGATTTATTTCGCTCTTCCTTTTTCTACTGTTCATTATTTCATCCTTTACGTTTCACATCAAAGTGCATGGGATTTCCTCATCAGTCTTAGAATGCTGTTTTACAACTCTCAAGAGTTAACTGTAAATCTTCCTTCCACAGCGGTTACAACTCAACAAAGAACTTCTCAAATATTAGAGGAAACAGACTATGTGTTAGCCTAACATTATTTGTTGAATGATATGAAGTAGACTTAACAGATTTTACTTCATGATTTGAATATCAGTCACGGAACTTGACCCTTGGAGGTTTTAATTTATCTACTGTGTTTGCAGTCCTAGAGAATCTACCGTTAACGCCACAGTGGATTTAAACAGCGAACTTCAACAGATGGTTGAGTAAAGGCCAAGATGAACGCAGATGTACCAATAAGACAACAGTGTGTGTGTGCGCATTTGAGACACAACAGTGTTTCTTTTGGTGGTTTGTCTACCTCCAAACAGCACCTCTCTCAGGCCCCTTTGATCTGAGCACTGAACCTGCCCTGCTCTCCCAAAGTGAGACAGGCAGCCCTGTGATCCTCTAAACAACCTGTGTGTCTGTGTGTTGGAGCGCGCATCTGTGTGGATGTGCACATGTGCACATATACTTTAGCGAGTGTGTGTGTGTGTGTGTGTTGGTGCTCCGCAAACCTTTTTAATGCTTAAATAAAGACTCGGTTTTCCACCGGAGACATCACCCCAGTGTGTGTCTATGGGGAGCTGAGCTGCTATTGAGCTTTCTCTGTTCTGTAGGCCTGATAAAAGCATTGCCACAGTTCAGACACCAGCTCAGCAATTCATATAGACAGAGCTGAAGATGAGCCATAAATCATGGAACAAAGTGAACGGCCTTTTTCTCCCCTCTTCCCTCATTCTCTTCTGCGTGAGTGGTATGCTTCACTTGTGACCTTCCCTCTTCTTTCTCCTCCATGTTTGTGTTTTTCTAGCACTCCTACTTCATCGCCCCGGATATCAATGGACTGCCAACTATCCCTGAGAGTGTAAGTGTTCATGGAGAAGAAAAGAGAAAGACACTGAAGGAGATAAAGAAAAATCCCTCCCTTATGGAAACATCCTTGACTTTAATCGTATTTAATCTAATACACATGTCACTGTTTGAAATTATTGCATCATCCTCTTGTTTCAGCTTTATTCTCTTGCAGTGCTTTAATGTGGAAGTATAACGATTGGCATAAAAGATTCAAACTGAGATTGCGTTCTTTGGTGATTTTTGTATTGAAATATTTGAACTCAAATCATTATGGCAAGGGACACTAGATGACAGCAATTAGAAGTCTCTCAAGTTTACTTTGATTGACATGTGATTTGTTTTCTAAACATGACTATCAAATGGATCAAAGGCATAAATGTAGTTGGAAGCTATATTTCTTATCCACTGATTTTCTTTTAATGCAGACTAATCTCAGTCGAGATAGAAGTCTTTTTCTGCCAGCACTTTATGTCTCTCTTTGGCAGACACTGGCGCTCTCACAGTGTGCAATGTTGACACTTTTCCGTAAGCAAGCTGTGCTTGGACAGTTTGTTATATACCTGAATATCCCTCTGTTCCTGTCTATTTCCAGCGGAACCTGACAGAGTACTTTGTGGCTGTGGACATCAACAACATGCTCCAACTCTACGCCAGTATGCTGCACGAACGGCGCATCATCATTACCTCAAGCAAGCTTAGCACTGTGAGTCCGTTCCCTCCAAGTCTTTCTCTCAGCTGCAGACAGTTATGTCTGACCTGCCATGCACAGGCTTAAAATAAGATCGAAAACCGTTGAAAAGCTGCACCTACCAGAAATAAATTCATATCCAGACATTTGTGTGTCTGTGTTGTCATACAATTTTTAAAGATCTCATATTTTCACATTTTTACGTTTTTTTTGGGGTGTATGAAAACAGGTTTGCATGCTTTAATGTTAACAAACCACATTATCTTTCATACTCTGCAAAGTTGATACATCTCTTGTTGCCTTCGGCCTCAAACTCTGTTTTAGCTTCTTACTTTTTAAAGCTGTCCTCCAAGAAACTGAAGTGTGCTGTGATTGGTCAGCTGGCAGATGCATGTTCTATGTGTGATTTGCCAAATGAGCCAGTAGTCAGTTGTCATGGAGTTGTGTTTCTTGGTGATCTTGGTGGTCATAAAGTCCAGGAAGAAAGGCCCGGACTAGAGACAAAGACTTTGGAGTAGCCCCAGTAGCAGTGTCTTTGCTGCGGGGATATGATAAATACCATTTGTTTAGACTTGGGGCTTCTTTACTTTGCTGACTATTGATGTGGACAAGAAGCTGTATAACGCACTGAAAGAACGAGGAAAAGCTCAAATAGGATAAAACAGCCTAAATAAACATTTGTTTTAGGTTGAGGTTAAGCTTTCAGTAATAAAAGGCTTTTGTGTTGCATAACAGGATTTTTGCAGGATAATAAATCCTATCTATGGTCATATCCATGAAATCCAACCCCCCCCACAAACCGCAGTTAAATCATAATATGGTAAAAATTATGCTAACTCACACTCACGCCGAGTCACGTCAGTTATTTTTTGGATTTATGTTAAATTCAGACACCAAATTAACCACCCGAAACTGTATATAACTTAAGTGTGGGACTGCTTAATAGATTGAACATGATTCCGCTCATCGGATATCAAACCCTAAACAGCACGATGAGAATATTTATCTGACATAGCTACGGTAGTTCTACAGAGAGAATTGAAATATCCCTCCCACCCCCACATTTGCTGCATCAAGCTCTGACAAGCTGTGAAATCTTCTCTAAAGCTGAATTATATGTGACCGTTTGTCCCACATAAAGGCAGCATATTAATGTCCAAAAAGCCTTAAATTATCCGTTATTACATGTCTTAGCTCTCTCACATAATTCAAAGTCACTTTTTTCTGTCTGTATTTATGAGGGAGGAACTCTCTGTGTGTCTTTCTCCCCCCCTTTCTCCCTCTGTTCCTCATTCCATCCTTCCACCGTTATCTTCATAGCTGATGAGGCAGAGCCAAATGTTTATGACAGATGAGATGGGAGAGGGAAGTGATGTCATCCAAGTTCTATCTGTAGTGTAGCTGCTCCTGCAATCCTATCTACAAGATTTAACAGCCGGGGGGCCTGTGGTGGTGTTGGGTGCTGGAGGGAACAGTTCCCAAGGTGTCCCGTAGGAGCTATAATCAGGAGGAGCTGTAAAGATTACCCATTCCCTCTGAGAATTCCACCTGTCTCCCCTCAGCTTCTCAGACCAGCACCACCTCTGCTGAGGGTTTAGGCAGCACACTGAGCTGTGACACAAGTGGTACAAGATGTAAATTATCAGACTCAGGGGTGAGAGTGTTTTTCTTTTTAGCAGGAACAGGGGGGTGGAGGTGATTTGTCTGTGATTTACAGTTTTCTGCAGCTTAAAGACAAATCGTGGCTTGTTTTTATAACAAATATATGCCGACAGGATATTTTAAGAGCCTCATCGTCAGACCTTTACCTCTGTAAGCCTTTCATCCTCTGCAATTCTTCATCCAGTCGTCTATCTATCCATCTTCCTCAAGGAGCGGTGTTTCGGTTTGGTAGCGATATATGTCAGGCACTGTAGTACAAAGGTATTTTCACATCCCCACAGGGATTACTGGCAGGCCCAGTGTTATTACTGTTCCTGTGATGCGTTATTTTTGCTGTTGGGGTAGATTGACCTTCGAGTTCAAGCAAAAATGGCTGCCATGATTCTTGAAACCAAGTGAGCGTATACATACTTAACTGAAAACATTCTGCGCTCGTTATCAGCACTATTGTCATGTGATCAAACACCTTAAAGGATGAGAGATGTCTCATTGATGTCAGTTTGTCAGTGTTTTTTTAAATGAGTGTTATGAGTCACTGGATGGACAGGTAATATTTCTACAGTCTGCTACCAACAGATAGAAGATGTATGGGTGACTGTATTGTTAGTAATAACACTATCCAGCTGCTTTTTTTAACACCACCGCCCAGCATCTCAACCAAACGGTGAGAAACAGGGAATAGAAAGACGAAAGAGAAAAAGACTACATATATATATATCTATGCAGCATTTATCCAGCCTGCTCCAGGTGCTGCCTGTGTTAAAGCCCCCAGTGAACCCAGCGTGTCAGTCTGTCAGTACATGGCAGCTACGTCTTGCAAGCAGCCAAAAGCAAAGGAATAAATCATGATCTTACAACAATGCGTCAGTTGACTTATTACTGTTTTGTGACTGGAGGTGAATGGGATCACTGTTTTTAAACAACGCTGGTCGGTTGTGGCGTAGGGGCGGGAGTCAGTCGTGCGTGCAGCCTTGTCATAGGCCCATATAATAGGGTTGCATCAGCCCTTCCTCTAACTAGTCAGTTGGGAGGACCCCCACCACCACTTGTGTCTTTCATCTGCCGAGGCCCCCCAGCTTTGGAGCCCAGCCTCTGCCCTGCCTATCGCCCATGCTCACACAGCCTGGCCGCAGCACCGGCTGACAGCAACCCTCTCATCAGGCTGTCAGGCCTATGCTAACAAGGGGCTATCCATCCACCATGCCCTAGAGTGCCAGCTGTCTCTCTGTTTCCAGCTTTTTCCTCTGTTCTTCCTCTTCTCTCTTTCCCCGACTTCTCCCAGCTTCTCTCATCTCCCTCTTACTGATTCCTTCTCTGTGACATATTATTTTCTGTCCATCTGTCTCTCACTCACTCACTGCACCTCTCTGTCTTTCTTCGTTCGCCTCTTTCTTCTTGGGAGTCCTAATGTGTCTCTCTGTTGTTAGGCAACTGCAGAACATCAGGACATCCTCCCCCTCCATTCTCTCCCTTAACCCCCTCTCCTCATTGTTCTCAATAAACTTATTTCTGCCCTATGCCATGTGTCTTCAGGCGTGTGTGGTATGTGCAAATGTGCATGTAGTGGGTGTTTGTGTGAGTTTTCTGCACAGGTGTTTGTGCCTTATGCCTTCTGTCTTTACTACGAGAGAGTCAGTGTTGTGTGTGCGTGTGTGGGAGGCCTGGTGTTAGCTGTTGCCTGCATTGTCCTGCTTGCCCTCTCTTTCTCTTCCCAGTGCCACCTACCTGTTTGTGGCGCACTTGCCGTGTACCAGGCCTGACACCTGCGTTTGTCAACACAGGGAAAAGCAGAGCGTGGGTAATTGGTGACTTTCTCAGTGCATGGGAGGAGAGACCAAAAGGCCAACACGGCAATAAACTTCACAGGATAAATGTGGGAGAGGTGGCATCGGGCAGAAGGACAACAGCAGTAGAAAAGGAAAATTGGAATAAGTAATGAAGAGCTGGGATAAAAATGAGGCGGGGAGATGTGATGAGAGGACTGAATTTGGAAAGGATGCCTAGTTGAGGGGAAATGAGTGTTTACGGCCGGTGTGAGGAGGTCAAGAGCAGCCGTGTTGATACCAATCCTCCTGTCAAACTGAATTATATCTCCTACAGCAGTAACTATTTTCTTTTACCACAATGCTCTCTGTACAGTAGAACATGTGCAAAATGATTTTTCTATCAAAAAACCCCTGAAAGAACTGGGTTTTTCCAGTCTGAGGAAACGGCTCAGTGTTGATCTGGGCTCTTTTATATGCAAAATATGTGAATGTGATATAGCGTTTTCAGTCGTTAACTGCAGTGTGTCCAGTTGCTCAGGTAAAGAGTAATAATATGGGTGGAAACACTGGCTAAGTCTGCAGGGCACAGACTTGCAGCGATTGCAGAGCTCCCCGGTGGCTCCAGCTTTTAAGGAAACCGTGCTGCTTCAGAGTTTTCTGTTGCTGCTCAGACAAGGCGTGAGATGAGTTGAATCTGAATATGATGTTGTATGAATACAGAGGTTCAGGAGACATGAGCGGGAAGAAAAGTTGATAACTTAGATTAATAACCTAAGTTAATTAACTATATCTTCCTATGAACTAACTATTCTCCCTTTAGTTTCCTTGTAGAAAAAGCATTTTTATTAGTTTTATCCATCTTACACAGATTTCAAGAAACATTCGTGTATTTGTGTGTTCCGACGTCAAAATGTGCACAATTAGACCAACTTTACTTTTGTGTAATTTACTGCTTTATTTGTGTATGTATGCTAATAATAAATATATATATATATAGTATGTAGTGCATTGTCTATATATTTAGCATGAATTATGGAATATGGATCTATGAAATAAGGAATATGGTAGCAAAGTTTCAGTACCGACGATTAGCTTTTCACTTGGTTTTGCCTTCTTCTCAAACTTTGACCTTCTCCCTTCCATCTCTTTATCTCTCCCTGTCTGTCTCTTTTCCCTCTGTCCTTCTTTAGTCTTACTGAATGGGTCTGGAAAAACCAGTGTTCGTGTGGGCACTTTCTGTCGAAGCCACAGCACACTAAAAAGCTCTCAGGGCAGAACCAAAGACCTTGACTGCTTTTTGAAGCAGGCTGTCGCTGTATAATCGGTTAGCTTCTCAGAGGAGGGGGCAACACACACACACACACTGTGTAAGAGGCAGGCAGCCCCTCATTACCGGGCAGAGCCCTGGTCCCTGAGGACTGGACCCAGCACCTAATCCTGTATTTGTTCTTGGGGACTGTATCTGTGATTCTCCATTGAATGGAATATTAAGCACCCAGGTCTTTTGTGGAGCGTGTAAGCCATTTGGCTCCACTCATCTATTATTTATCAGCCTGGCAAATATTTTATCAGCCTTAGCCTCTCATGACCCACTCTCATGTGAAGCCCCCCCTTTAAATGAAGAAGAAGAAGAAGAAAAAAAAGAGGTGTAGGCTTTTTTTCATGTATCCAATTTTTAATTTTTGCCTCATTTGTCCAAAAACCTGGACAAGGACAGAGGGATTAGTATTAATCTGAATTAGAGAAGCAAATATGTGAACTATTCCTGTGGAGTTCCCTCCAAGTTACCTTATCTAAGACACACTGCTACTTCCATTGCTTTGGAGATAACAAATAAAAGAAAACTAAAATCTAGATTCACCTTATAAATCATGATCTTCGTTTCGGACTCCCTTCTCAGTCAGCTCCCCCAAGCCCAGCCACCCAGCCTGGGAAGAGAGGCAGAGAGACTCCCGTTTTCACTTTCAACCTGAGAGTAAATCATGCCGGTTGGGGGGCTCACCTTGAGGCCTGGTGGAGATAATTGGAGTTGGTTAGCAGGGTGTTCTGTGCCATTACCTCCTGGTACCGGCGAATGGCTGGGGCTTGTCTCACACTCCCAGAGGAGGGATACACTAGCCTGTTGGCTCTTCACTCTGTGTGTGTGTGTGTGTGTGTGTGTGTGCATTCGTGCATGTATGTGTATGTAGATCTGCGGATGGGTGACCTCTCTTCATCACAATTTAATGGCCCCTTACCATCATCGCTTCAGAGAAGGAAGAAGTGTGATAGTTTCGATAGTAGCTTTTCCACCAAGTGCTTCACTATCTCTCATTAATATTCATAGCATTGATTTATTTTCAGAATTAACAAAAAAAACAAACTGTTTGCCGGGGAATTAATCCTGACAGGAGCGTGGCATTGTTGTTTTATTTGAAGACAGCAGGAAGCAGAAATATGCATATGCAGATACACAGAGCAAGACACCAATTAAATGTTGATTAAGTCCTAAGTATTGTGGGACTGCGTGTATGAGAGACAATAAGAGAGAAAAAAAAAGAACATTGCTTTTTATATACTGGCCAATATGAAAAATGAATGCAGTTAGACAAACATGCAAGGAGGGAGGTACGCGGACAAATAAACACATGCATGCTTTTTGTTGTGAGCTTTCAGATTTCCAAGCTTGATCTGAGGGTAGAATTCAGAGGGGTGGGGACTTTCTTTCTCCTCCTCTCGCAGCGGTTGTTTTCAGCCACCAATCTCACCCGCTTTTGGCCGGTCAATTGTGACACTGTGTGTGTCGGTGAGCAGGGGGTCTCCTGGTAGTTGTGTGTGTGTGTGTGATAGTGTGTGTCCGCTTCACACATTTACTGTGAAGCTGCAGCAGTATAACAGCGGCTGCTGCTCCGGGGTCCCGGCGGTATTGGCCTAGCCTGCAGTCTCTCTTGGCTAACTCATGTTTCATTCTTTGGCAATTTGCCCTAATGAAGTCCCGCAGGAGCCCCTCAGACCTCTGTTCTCTTTCCATATTTAATCATGTTATTTTAATCTGGGGGATGAGCTAACGCCTCTGTCTCCTGCTGCGTCTGTGAATCTGTCTGTGTGTGTGCTGCAGGTCATTACTATAGCTGGCTTTTCATGAGATTGGATGTCAAGAGGGGGATGCTGGCATTAAGACAATGGTAGACAATGACTTTAATTCTGTCTGCAACATTGGTTTGACAATGTTACAAGGGCCTTTGAAAAGCAATGTCATCTTCACGTGATTCCTTCTCATCATTTGTTTAAAAAAAGAGGCTAATTATTCCAAATTTTCCCTTTAATTTTTCAGTCATCGTGGTTGGGCAAATTTTGATTTTTAAGGCTACTGGCAGCACGGCTCTGGCCTTGTTTTGTTGCTTTTTGTGCAGGTCAAAGCATAATCCCCACTTACTGACACTGATTTAAAAAGCGTGCGATTATAACACTTTGCGTTTGACTCAATTTTTGTTAATGTTTTAGATGGTTTTATAATAGAATATCATATGTAACAGAAGCTACAGTTTAGCTGTGATGACGCATGACAAATAAATCAATACAGAGAACAACAGCAGATGCATGTTCAGCGTGTGTAAAGCAAGTGTTGCTTTTCTTTTGGTCAGGCTTTTTAATAGTTTTCTTTTCACATCAATCTCTCTGTTGTGTCTCTGTCATGAGGGTCAAGACAGGCTTTTATCAACTGGCTGATCTTCTGCTTTCAGTCTGTGGGAGAACAGGTCATAAATTAGTCTATGGAAGCTAACAGGTCATATGTTCATGACAACCCACTTGACATGTAAATGCAAAAGGTTTTTCTTCCCAAGGCTTTTGTTTTAAAGTAAGGAAGATTATAACTGCATGTTTGCCAATGAAACCTGAATTAAATCAAACCAACAGGACATATATTTGTTAGCACAAAGCTGAGCTCAATTTGTTCGGGCTTATTTTAATTTAAGACAGGACACTGTTTGGAGTTGTTGATTGCTGTGTCTTTATATAGTCTTTTATAATGTAGAAAAAAATACATTTACAGAGGCGAAAAGGAGGGAGAGCAGGATAATTTGGCTAAAATATATAATTTTTTCAAACTTTTCTAGTCGTTTCCTTGAGATGGTTTTTGATGGTGAAATCAAACCAACTTTGAGCATGGAAGAGTGTTTTTTTTTTTTTTTTAATATTGATGGTTATTTATTTCTAAGTTTGTCCTCTCTTCTTTTTCTCTGTCCGTGCAGTTAACTGCATGTGTCCATGGTGCAGCAGCTTTGCTCTTTCCTATGTACTGGCAGCACATCTTCATCCCTGTGCTGCCCCCGCATCTTCTGGACTACTGCTGGTAAGGATGACCACCTCTGAAGGACACACGTGCCAACACAATCATTATCGTCACAGTGAACTTTTTCTCCTCTGCCCCTGTGTCTTATTTTACACACAAATGGCTTCCACATAGACATGTAAACACTTGTATGCCAGTTATGCCTCAAGCTCAGCCACAAAAACCTCGGAATAAAAGTACAGTGGCACATTTTCACATTTTCACACTTTCTCCCGCTCCTTCTTCCTGTTCTTGTGCGCTCTTCTTTGGTGCACCTTCTGTTCTGTGGCTCCTCAACATAATGAATGGTCCGGATCACCTTGCTCTATATTTCATGCCGGTGCTAGCACCACGCTCTCATCATCTCAGCTCTCTCAGGGGTTCATTACCACTCATCCAACAAAAATCCAACAAATCTAAACGGACGTGATTGAAACTGAATGGAGAGAAGGAGTAACGGCTCATCTACAAATCTACATGCGTTCTGGTCAACTTCAGATCCGTGTGTGTTTAATGTGCTTGCAGGGATGTCAGCTTATGAGAAAGGAACCGTTTTCTTGTTGAATCAGAAAGCTCCTACAGTACAGTGCTTTACCATGAGGGGCACATCAGCTTAAAAAAACTGTCTATCACTGACAGTGAAATGTGATTTTCAACACTCTGTGAAGACTCATCATTATCTTATTGAATAACAGGGGTGTCCTCCGTGCACGATTAGATAACTAGATTATATTAGAAGCTCCACATGTTTTTCTGTGCATATACAGTATGTGAGTTTCAGAAAGTCAGTACTGTACATTCATAAAGCAGTACAGCAGCTACAGTGCAGGCTCACAGGCCTGCTGTTTGTTTTTCTGCTGCTGTAAGCTGATTACAAGCCTGTAGCTTCTGCATTACCTCGGCCAGAAATACACCAACCCAAAACTATCCAATTTTTACTACCTCTGTAAACCTAAACATACAAAGTGGTCTCTATTATTTTCACCATTTTTGATTAGTTTATCATTTTTGCTGGTTGGAAAATACAGCGATGCAACATTCCTGTGCCGCTAACTTATGAAATAAAAATAAATATCACATAAAATGAAACTCTGCTAAACATTTCTTTTACATAAATGTCAGTCTTGATACTTGACACTTGGCCAATATATGAAAAAGGATTTATTGTGGTTATTACGCAATCTGCTTATTGTGAAATGAATAGTGTTATTGTTATGTAGTTTCAGTGTCAGCATTCTCCGTAATTGTAGCTGTGTGTTAATAGCGCCTACTGCTCCACTGTCTTTGAGGTTTCTAAATTCACCCACTGATTTTAATCACATTCTATTTAAGCTCATTTTATGCCACACATCAACATAACTACTCTGTAGAAGCAGAAAAATTAAAAACATAGCTGTTCTTTAAACCTAATTTTAAAAATAACTATGTTGGCCGGAGGGGTTTTTGGTGTGGAAAAAAGAAAAAACTTGTTTTACATCCACAGCTGATATGTAATACATGCATTGGATCATTTTTGCAGTGCATCTAATGCACATCTGTTGCTTTACTGTAGTTTGTATATAATTTCCAAGTCTTCAATAAACAAAATTCTTAGCCTTTGACATACTTTTGTTTTTGAAAGATCTAGTAGTGATAAGTATGAACCTGTTTGTTGTACTTTTTCCATTCACAGTGCCCCCATGCCATACTTTGTGGGAGTTCATCTTAGTCTGCTCGAGGTACGTTGATAAATCTGTTGGTGCATATATATGTTTCTGTTTCTGTAGACTGATGGACATGAGTGCAAACACTGCATTTGAAGAATTACTGTTGTTTGTCCTAATGCACTATGCAGATGCGCTATTTATCATGAATTTCAGAGTCTTTTTTCCATGTAATGTTGAAACAGAGGAAGCTGTGTGATGCTTTATATTAGCAGTTCATTTCTATATAAATGGCCAGTTAATGCAATATTTGCTTTTAGTGAACTTGTTGCGTTGATTTAGGGAAAAAAAGGTGAAATGTCAGTATTTTTCACTCTTGTACACCTTCAAAACTGAGCCCCCCCCCCCCCCCCCCCCGTAACTCCCTTTATTGTTTGTGCACATTCTGAACCAGAAGTACAAAAGACAGAGAGAAAAAGCCAGAAAAAGCATCTGCAAACAAAGAGCTTTTCTACTTCATTGTTAAGCCTTGTGTTGGTTGGGGGGCAGGCCACCGTCAGTATTGCTGTTGTGTGTGTGAATGCATGACGCAAGAACGCACACATTTGCACCTGTGTGTAAGTGTTAGTATGTAAGTGTCTGTGTGTGTAATTGTGCAAGCCCATATAATGTAATGCACATGTGTGTTTGTGTGCATGTGTGTGTGTGATACTTGTCTGACAGTTGCGGCAGTGGCAGTATTTATCACACTCTGCATCCGTGACAGACCTTCTTTCCGCCGCTACATAATTAGTCCAGATCAGCATGTGAGCCTCCGCTGCACAGGCTGTCACAAAAGTGACAAACTAGAAATTCACACACTGCGCTGCCTCCGCCTCCCCCCACACACACACACCTGCCTGCATCCTCCTGCACCGCGCTAAAATAATTGTTGAATTTGTTGCCATCAGGATGCGCACAGCGCAGCATCACTGTGTTGTTGTTGATGCATGAGGTTTTGGTTCTGTGGAAAATGTTTGCACAGTCCAAATGTTCCCTCTCAGTGCCATTCTTCATTTTCAGAGCATGTGTCTGTGTGTGTTACAGTAAAGATGTTCTAATGTTTTTGTTTTTTGTTTGTTTTTTTCTACATACAATTTTTCATCCTTAATCATAAAGGGCTGTGAAAACCGTGTGCTTGTAAATGTGACTGCTGTATTGTCTCGTTCCTGGGTCTTCAGGACAGAGACGACTTGGTCTACTGGGAAAACACACCTGTGCCAGCTGTGGAGTTATATCTTAACTTGATATCATGACTGAATAACTAAATGATTTATTTCCTTGCTCTTTATTGTATAAAATCTGTAAATTACACAAGAATAGAATCTAGTATAATAGTAATTGCTCATTGTGCTTATGAAAACCTGTGTGTGCATTTTAAAATGCATATATGCAATAATAGATATTTATTGATACTTTTTTTCTGTTATAGCAGAAAACTTTAATTGCATCTGTTTTATCTGTGTTTGTTGTACTTTTAATTGTTTTGATTTTCCCTTTGTGTACCGCTGCTGTAGATGAAACTGTGCCTTTCTTTTTGTAGAGAGTACGAAGTCGATCACTGGAGGATGTTGTCATTCTGAATGTGGACACAAACACCCTGGAGAGTCCCTTTGATGACCTGCACAACCTGCCCAGTGACGTGGTGAGACGCACACCCATAAATACACACACAGTTCTTCCCAGTGAGTCTCACTTGCATAAGAACATACACTCTTGTCTTCCAGTGTAATGTCACACTCGTATTTCGGCCCATGTGCGCACACACTGACATAGAAACGCATACACATCCAGAAACTTGTCAAAGTATAGTTCTGTCCCCTCCCCACATCATTAATGACTGCAGCTCTGGCTCCTCAGATTGGGGCTGTCTAAAGTAAACTCCCGTCGCGTCGTATGACGCTTAAAGGCAAACAGCATTCCCCGACCATCAGAGGCTTGTGGGAAAATGTGAAACTCCCTTCCCTTCATCTCCATCCATTCTAATCATTATTTCACAAAGTCTTGCATTTCTGCCTGCCCACTGGCACGTTTCTGAGAGCGAGAGATAGGAGGAGGGAACAAGGCAGAGAAAAGAAAAGAAAAGGCAGGGATGGGTGATTTTGTGGGGGGAGATAGTGGGAAGAAAGGGGCCAATTACCAGTGTGGGCAGTGAAGCCACCTGCCAGCGCATCGTCTCTTTAATTAATGGAGCACTGATGCTGGTCAGTGCTACTGGAAGCATCACCATGGTGTCAGGGTCACTCACACATTTACCCACATTCACACAAACACCTCCACAGCCATAAAGAACAACATACATGCTTGTCTGCTCTGTCTTTGTCAAAGCAGGAATCTTTTTGTTTGTATAGTTAGTCTTCACAGTGTGTTTTGAAGCTCCTCTGTGAGGCACTGAGATCTCAGCTGAAGCTGTGGACGCGCTATTACTCACGCTGCTAACAGTATATACTCAGGTTCCACTGCCTACCGGATTCCTGCCCCACCAGCAGTACATGTTTCAATCCACTGCCCAGCAGACCCCAGACCTGCTCACGCTCCCACCCTTCTCTGATTTAGCAGGGCTCTGCATACATTGACTGCTTGCTTGTATGAATTCCTCTTTGCTATGTGCGATCTTCTCTACATTCTGTTACATTTCCTGCCGACGTTCGGTCCTACCTGCCTATCTTATGAAGGCTCAGGTTTCACGGCACCTGTCTGCCTTCGTGTCTCTCTCTGTCTCCGCATACTTCCTGCCAGCTCGGACGTTTCGTGCACCCGCTGTTTGCCTCTCATGCTTCTTTGCCTGTGTGCCTGTCTGGCTGCAGTACCTTCTTCTTGCTTCCTGCCTGCTTGCTTTTCTGCACCTAGGGACTAAAGCCCTAAATTAAATAGCAAACTGAGTTTGTCATAAAAAGAGTCAGGGCTTTTGAAAAGCGACAGAAGCAGAGAGAAAAGCTTTTGTCTTTGCTGTGTGATAAATTAAGTGGCAGGCTCGGTGCCTTTTTTGCTTTGATCCCCCACTCACCAATTTTTCCTGACTAATGACAGAACGTAGCCCACGTATCATGTCAAATTACACCACCTGAAATGGAAACTTCCCTGGCATAAATATATTTATCAGAACAAATTGTTGTTGTTGTTTTTATTCCCTTTCAGATTATTTTTTTTTCCAGCTCCTGTCTCCTCTTATCTTTTCACTAAGGCTAGTAGATTAATAACAAAGCAAGCAGGTACTAATTGAGTGGAATTCCAGGTCTCTTGTTAGTTTGCTTGTTAGTGATGAGGACATGCCACATGGCATTTGATGTTGGTGTTTACACACAAGGAAATGTTTGAGGCGGTGTGTAGTTTGTTGAACTGGGGCCTGAAATCCTGATTAATGCTGAGCGATTCTCTGCCTGTGCTGAGCTGCCACATGTTGTTTCTGAGCTATTAAAATCACTATTCGTTTGTCTCTAATTCTCACTGTAACACAGGCTACTTAACACTCCAGCTTTATTCAGAGTGAAACCCGAGCCCCGAGACCTATGAAGTAATGATTATCCTCACTTTAAAAAGCCCAGCTTCACTTTGTAGGAGAATATAAAACATAAAATGGATTAAAAGGTAAAGGCCACAAGCAGTTTTTTATGTGTGTTTCGAGTCCGTCTATGACAGAAAACAAAGCTCTCTGATGTTCATTTAAACAAACCTTTCGATATCCATCCAATTATGGCAATGCAGGGTGTGAGCACATGTGGACTTCGTTATTAGGCTTGGCTGACCAGTGGTCGTGCTTTTAGCAGGGTCAGAGTTCACAGTTGTCCTGAATTAGCCACCCTCTTTCAGACAGGACCCCTACTCCAGCCCCTTAGAGCCCGCCCCTTAACGGTCTTTTCCCACAATTTCACACATAATATTTCAGATTTATTGACTATTACAAATACTTACCAAGCCAGTAGCAGTTCCGTTTAGCAAAAGAGGGAAAGATCTAAATAAGGATGTAATTGGTAACTGGTTAAAAAGGATGCCACGGTCTTTTTGCATGTAGCTCGTTACGATTTCTTTATTTTGTGGAAATGTCACATGAATCAAAGGTCCCACATTAATTATGTCTCGCTATGAATGCGTTTCTATTAAATCTACCGAGTAGATTTTTCACATTTAAAATAAATTAACGACATTCAAGTCTTCCGATTAATCTTTAGATGAAAGTTTTTGGATTCTTCTCATAGTTTTTATTCATAACTCGCACAATATTAATTAAAGGTCATTTTAAGCAGATCCTTTTTATTTAGCATAGTTTCTATTTTTTGTATGAACAGCAGCGTCGATTAAGGAACTTTTTTTGTTGCTTTACTGGTGTTCTTTTCCATTGTTATTTTAATAAATTATCAGAAAACTGAAGTCTTCTTAAAATTTTGCAGGATTTTGTATCCCTGCAGATTGCTAAATTTAAACTAAAAGTTTGATCCATTTTCTAGATTAATGGTAATCTCACAGAGACAATGCTTGCGTCAATAAAACCAATGTGTTGACAAGCACACTGAGAAGAAATATTCACCAAAAAAAATAGCTGTTTTCCCCAGGAACATCAAAGTATTTTTGTTTGTTCCTGTAAGATTTCACATTTCTTCTTCCAAACAGAGATTGTGGTGATAAAGTTATAATTGACTTTTGGTTGGGGAAGTTGTTTACCTCTCACTAGTCATTAAAAGTATCCAAGAATAGCAAATTAGGAGTCTGTTAATTCTGAAAACAAACAACATGTGTCTGAATCTGATTTTTATGTGATCCTGGCAATTGATCTCAAACCAATGACGGATTTTTTTTTTCATGCATTATTCTTTCTGTGCCACATATTCAAGGTGAGGTGCTACAATACAGCTTACATCTTTATTTTCAGATGCTCTCTCTCACATCACAGCCTAATTCCTTCTATTCTCCTCCTCTCTGCCTCTCGCCTCTTTGCTGACACCGTGTACCCATACACTCCAAGCCCTCATACATTTGATCATTTGTATTCCCAATCAAGGGGGGAATTTACAGCGTACACTCCTACTTCCTGTATTTCATGCCTGCATTTGGAGGTTTACAAATGAATGAGGGGGTTGAGGTTGTGTCTGCGCGCCTCTCCTGAGATCACCTGGCAAACTTAATCAAACATCGCTGCTTTAATTTGGTGTTCACTTTCCAGAGAACAACATCTACATCATCATCCAACAACAGAGTACAGCAGGCAACACTTGAACACTGTTGCACAGACACACCTACACGTTGTCGGCCAGGAATGTTCATCGCAGCATTCAGATTTACTTCAGGAGAAAACTTTTTTGCTACTTACAGATTTCATGGTTTGTCCACCAGATCCCCTTGTTTTCAATTAAGATGAAGGGTCTTTTTTACTCGTGTCTTAACAGCATAACGGAGCCACCTACTGTAAAGCCGCTCGCATGCTCCACTAACTACACCGTAGCTCACTGCTGGGAGTGTAGTTGCTCCACCTCAGTTACATACTGTACCAGAAACGGGCTACAATGTATAATAGCAGAGTCCGTGCAAAGATTCTGGTTTTGTTCTTGTTGTCGAGTCTGTATTTTACCAACACCAAATGTCAGAATCTGCTCACTTTCAACATTATTTTACGGGTTGTGATTGTTTTAAATGGTGCTGAACTGTGCGAGCGCTCTCACTGCGGTGTTTGCAGCCCTTCATTTACTCATGTGGAGTTTAAAAGCTGCACTTCATTTTCACATAGTCGTTCTGCCGGCGGTTCACTCTGGATTAGAAGTCAAAAAGGGAGAGCAGCAACACCCACTGCGATAGTTATTGAAGCGAAAGATGACATTTAGCTATAGTTAATTATGTATGCAAAACTCAGCCGCTCAGCTGCTATAAGAGGTCAGCTTGACAAAGTAACCCCACACCGGGGAGAATCTCAGCCCTATTAAAACACACACACACACACGTGCACTTTTTCTACCCTTTTCCCACTCCATTTCATTTTACCTGCAGTGCGTGTATTTGACAACACTTCAACAGTTATATTTTTTTTGTGACTAATAATTTATCTCTTTGTTGTTTTTTCTTATTTTTTTACACATATTGTTCCGCTCCTCTTGCCACTTTTAATATTCAGTGAAATCATTTTTTGCTCTCATCCCTCAGACCATTATTTAATTGACTCCACCCCATCATCTTAAGTAATAATCCCTATTATTGTGCAGTTTTACAGTTTAAAAAAGGAAAAAAAAAAAGGTTAATTGAAAAAATTAAAAGGATGGTATCTAAGATTTATTTTTAGTGGAATGAATGAATTTCATAATTCTCAGTCCCATCCTTTTTGTGTGCTTTCCCTTCCAAGTGTTAGGAGCTTTCTGCTTGTCTGTTCTCTGTGTCTTTGTTCAGATTTGTGTGTATGTGTGCGTTGGTGTGTACAGTTCAGACTGCAGCACATCAAAAGAAAGTGGGAGATTTTCATAACTATTTTTTTTTCTTTGTAGTTCTTTAATTGCGTCCCCATGGCTTTCTTTCCCTGGACAGAATCTTAAACAAAACACTCTTTTTGTGAAGAGAGAACTCAACTTTTTATTCATTTCTTCTAAACAACAGACAAGGGTCGGGGTCATTATTTGGGGTTTGCCATGAAATTTTTGTGTAAAATTCTAAATATATATTCAGGGTTTGTGTGTAACTTTTTTCTTTGATTTACTGCTCTTTTCTTTTTGCATTTGCTTTGTAGTGAATGTAAAACTGCCATTCCGACTGTTCTATTTTCTAACATTTACTGGTGATAGTTGAAGTTCATGGTTAATGCAGTGACTAGATTTTACGTTTGTGATCTGACTCTATGATCACCTGCTGGAATTGTTACATTTGTTAATGCACAGGTACAGATGGACTTATTGCAAAGTTCTTGCAGATCCCAATTTAGGTCTTACTGAAGCATTGATTATAATTTTCAGTCTTTCTTTGAAGTATAATAGACTGCATACTTCGACTGAAAATTCAGTTGTATATTCATAAAACTTTTTTTCTGACACTGCACTAGACCCATTCCCCGTTTGACGTGATGAATCGAGCTAGTTGACAGATAGAATCTCTAAAAGAACATGGCTATATATCCAACTCTGTTTAACTCATTAAGACCACAGTTGTGCAGTTAAGCGTACATGTCGCATCAGGTAGTAATGGGATTACATTAAATATTACAGATGCTGCTGGCTTTGCAGACTTTGCTTAAACTTGCTAAGCTTTTAGTCACTTTTTCTTTGCTTCTCTAATTTAAAGCTGCTTTAATTGTCTCTAAGTTTGTCCCAAGTATTCGTTTTTCCCACATATGCATTATAATTTGTAAGCTCCCTCATGGAGACTAATTTCCATGCTGACGACACTTTATTGTGTAAGATTTTAACTAGACTGTGTGCATACCAGTTATGTTCGTAAGCAATCATTCAGCTCCTACACATGAATTTGACAAATATAGAAGTAGATATAACAGAGTTAACAGAGTGAATAGATGCACAACTTAAGATGTGAAACTAGGATCATTTCATGAGTTTTAGATCAACAGTCCTCTTTCTTTATTGATCGTCATCGGGATATATTCGCCATCAAGTGAGGCAAATGAACTTGATTACGTCATGCTGCAGTTTCATCGCTGATTGATATAGAAGGGGGACTTGAATGGTTCTCATCTTCTATATTTAATCTACAAGAGAAGTCTATCTGATCCTGAGTAAATGACCTCTGTTTGAGGGTTTTGTTGGGTGCACTGAATTAGTTTTCCATTTCTATTTCATTTCCAAATCACATATTTTGCTGCTAGGTAGTGACTTGCAGGCTCTGCGTGTGCGCTGTAAATTAAGCAAGGAATGGGGAATAAACACAAAATGGAGGAATTGGTTGGAAAAGAAAGCAGTCTTGGCTGTGTGAACATATCCTGGCCACAGAAAAGTGGATTTTAACCAAAACCAGGTGCTTTGTTGGAAATGCTGTACGTATCACGCTACAGCATGAAGGAACACTGTTATAGTAGTTTGATTAATATTGTAAATCAGCTTTGTATAAATAAGGGACATGTAGGTCTGAATTCCATTCACATCAAAAAAAATCCATCATGATATATTATATCACTGACTGGGCAGAAAACAATTGTATGAATACAGCGGCGTAATGGTGACTCAACCTGCGCATAAATGACCTAATCGTCCCAATTATTTTTTATTTTCTGTTTCACTGCACTCTCCTGCAGAATCCCCTCAATCTTTCTTGAGTTTTCATTCTTTCAAGTCAATCTTGTATTTTCTTTACAATGGATGCAGAAACAATTGTCACGGATCCTTTTTCCAAGATGATGCTGATTAGAATTTCCCCTCAATAGTCTTTGCACAGTAGTGTTTGGATATACCGTCATCATATTAATGGGTGTATGATATGAGCTGGGATCCACGATGAATGTTTGTGTAAATATGAATGTAGCGAGGCCCCGTACGTGTGTCGACATTCACGGCCGCACACACACTTTCACACAGATGCCTGGTGTCACCTACAGTGGTATCATCCCTTACAGTCAGACAGGGATCATCATTGCACCTGCTAATTACCATCTCCAGCTGGAGAGTTAAATGGAGATCTGTTCTATGTCTGACCTTTGACCCCATGCTCTTTATGTGACGCACTTCAAACCCTGTTTGGGGCTGTCTGGGCTGGGCCTTAATGAGGCCCCATGTCTGCCCTCTGTGGGCTGTGCGCCTTGGATGCCCCGCTTTCATCCCGACCATCTTCCCTTGATGTAAATTGAAAAGATCACAGCTATGGGGAGAAGACCTGTACTGAAAAGGCCTCTCTGCATAGATTATGAATATCATAACTCAACAGTTTTTTTTTCTGCCTTTCCCTCAACCACCCACTCCCCTCTTTTCTCCCGCTACCCCATCCCTTTACAATGCTATAGTTCTAATTGGACCCAATGGGGGAGTCTCTGCCTTTGATCTCATCACCGCCACTGTGACTTTACACTAAAAAATGTCACTGCCAAATAGGGTTATCACCTGTAGAGTCTGGCCTTCCTCTGATGCCTGTATGAATCTTGTTAGCTTCACTCAGATTGTAGAAGTTAATTAGTTTGACAGAGCCATTACCGCAGAGGCATACCTGATGATTGCAGCGTAGGCGCCATATTCAAAATCCAATTACTAAATACACATTTAATTTTTTTTTGTCAGGAAGGTGAAGGGCTACACTGTGGAACGACGTTCGTTCTCACGCACTACAACCATAAGTATTGGACTTATTATATGTGAAAATTGAATTAATCTCTACATGTGAATAAAGAATATTTGTCTTCATGCTTCTTTATCCTGCTTGTGAATATACGTGAAACTTTGAACTCATTGCTCTAATGCCCCTTTTTGTAACACTGGGAAGCAAAAACACAAGTGATTGTGTCCCAGCCTCATTAAAAAGCGTTTGCCACTGGAGTGCTCTCACCCGTTCAAAGCTGCTGTACAGAACTCTACTGTGTGCAGAGTAAACTCCGCTATCCCTTCTGCTCCGACAGTCTTTGGGGTATGCCTCCCCCTCTTAGACTGACAATGTGTTCGCTTTGATTCCCCCCCACCCCAAAAAAGACAGTTTAATGATTTGCAAGGGTGAAAAACAAAAAAAATCAGCGAAAATGCCCATAAACATGAAATATTAATTCCAGAAAGGGCTTTACATAAACATAAAAGAATTTAGTACAATGAGTGAATATGGAGATGACACTTGTTAATTTAACCATGATAAACTTTCTGTTTGATGCCTGGGAGCATTTGCGATGGCAGCACAGGGAGGTTGTGGAGAGTGAGAAAGCCCAGGGGAGAGGAATCAACTCTACTCGTTTTGTCTTTGTCCCAGTTTAAAACTGCCACTCTCTCGGTCTTGCTTTGCTTCTTTGCTTCTTTGTCTCTCAGCCTCTCTGTTCCTCCCAGCCTGTCCCCTGTATGGGCTGCTCTCACACTTTGCTTCTCCTCCCTCAAATCTTCCAGTCAGGCTAATTGCAGATTCCTGACTGTGATAGGGGGCCTGACGCTGCAGCTTCACAGCATGATATATCTGGCCACTGATTGAAATAGACCTGGTCAGGATTTTTTTTTTTTTAACTGCAGAAGAAGTCTTTTAAGACTCAACCTGTTTTTTGATGCCATCATCTCTGTCTTTATCTCTCTGATACCAAATGTTGCCTTGAAACTAATAATACTTCTGCTAAATTTGATACATATATATACTGCTTTACAGATGTGGACAAGCCGTGGAGCGTAGGACACACACAGTGTGCAAACACCACAGCATGTTGGATTGTTTTAGGAGGTGATTGAGTAGACTGCTAAGATTAGCAATGCAGTGCTAAACCGAAGAGCCTGACTGCTAACTGATAATATACATGTTTTTTGTTTCTGGCTGTTTCACACATACTTCTGCATCTCACACACCACCTCTGCATGTGCCGTTGGTTTTCTTGTCCCTTATTCATAAGCAGTGTGATGTTGTAAGACGGCAGAACTGTCTTACCTGGAGAATTTTGGTTTAGTCTGCCGTGTTGAGGGCAGGCTTCATTACATCTGCGAGTGATTAAAGAGAGATAAGGCATTGGTTGTCCTTTCTTTCCTACTGTGTGTATATAGACCCAATTGAATATACGGTAAAAAGATTCCTAAATTAAGAGGAGCAGTTCACTGATTTTCAGTTGACTTTTTCTTTTCAAATCCCAGTTTGTGTCCTTACTGCAGCTCGCAGTCCACTGCATTACAGTAATCTCAGCCTCCTGTACAAGCCAATCAAACGTTGTGCTTTTGTGTGAAGCTGCTGGAGCCCACACAGAGAGAGCGACAGTCCCTCACTCCATGACATCACTACTGTAACTCTGCCTCCTCCTCACACTGCCACAACACAGTCAGACCACTGCTGAGCAGGTGAGGAGAGCCTCTTGACATCTTCCTTCCTCAGACTCCCCAGGGCCCGGTGTCCAGGGTGAATCTTTTGTCGTCCTGAAACAAGCCAGGGCCTGCTGCTCCTCCACTCTCGCCTGGAGTCCTGGAGACAGAGCCAGGAGAGGGGGGAAATAATTAAAGACGTTTTATATCAAGAATCTCTTTCTAGAGGGAGTCCGGGAGAGCCAAGAGGGGAGGGGGAAACAGCATGACTGGGTAGGAGAAGGAGAGTAAGACATGGAAGCTGAAATGGGGAAAAAAAGAAGGTGATAGGGGGGGGGGGGCTGAGACAGGAAGAGCAAAGATGCAAGTTTCCATTTTCTCTCTTCGGTCCCCTCCCTCCCATCACCCCCTTGCATTGCTCAATTAGCAAAGCAGCAGGTGCTCCCAGCAGCACAACAGATAAGCTTGCAGCAAAGGCTGAAGCTTTTCTCGTTCTTTTCTTCCCTTTTTTGAGATGACCTGCAAATGTGATACTTCACACCCAGAATGGACTAGCTGCTTCCTCCACCAATCTCAGAGGTGATAATTGAACTTTTACCCCTCCATCTCCCCCCCCCCTTTCTCCATCACTTTCCATCTCTTTCTCTCCCACATTCCCCCTCCATGTTTTCCACCAGGTGTCCTCTCTGAAGAGCAAGCTGAAGAAGCAGTCAACGGCAACAGGAAGCGGTGTGGCGAGGGCCTTCATGAGAGCGCAGGCCGCTCTGTTTGGATCCTACAGAGATGCCCTCAGATATAAGCCCGTAAGGATCTAATGTCATTAATCACCACAGGTCCTCAGACTAGTGCTCTTATATTATGATGAAATGTGATGCCTACACTAGTTTGAAATCAAACCCAGAGTCACCATGATTTTTTAAAACTACTTGTTTTTAAAGGTTTAGTTCACTCAAATGATCGAAAATATTTTTCTGGCCTTCTTTAGTGGTATAAATAGCAAATTGTTGTTTTTTGGGATATCTCTCAAGCATTTTCATCACCAGATCAAAACAGATTCAAGATTCTTGGAAATAATGCCTTCTTGCCAAGAAAATACATCAGTTTTAACACGTAAGTTGTTCATGTATAATTGAAAAATTTTGTGAAATATTCACACATATAGTTCAAGGTAATTTAGAACAATTAACAATAGTGTCCACTGGAAGTGATGCAGTGTAATTGATTAGGGGGGAGCTTCAGCAGTCAAATTGAACCAAATTGGATAGATTTGATTTCTTAATATGAAATCCAGTGATAACATGTGAGAAAAGCAGCAAATATGCAGACTTATGATGATATTTCTTTTTTTTACTCGCCATCAGAGGTTGCACATAAGGCAGTATGTACAGTGGGTGAAATAAGTATTGAACACGTCACCATTTTCCTCAGTAAATATATTTCTAGAGGTGCTATTGACATGAAATTTTCACCAGATGTCGGTAACAACCCAAGTAATCCATACATACAAAGAAACCAAAACAAATAATTTCAGAAATTAAGTTATTTGTAATAAAGTGAAATGACAGGAAAAAAGTATTGAACACGCTTACTGAAATTTATTTAATACTTTGTACAAAAGCCTTTGTTGGCAATGACAGCTTCAAGACACCTCCTGTATGGAGATACTAGTCGCATGCATTGCTCAGGTGTGATTTTGGACTATTCTTCCACACAAACAGTCTTCAAATCTTGGAAGGTTTCGTGGGCCTCTTCTATGAACTCTGATCTTTAGTTCTTTCCATAGATTTTCTATTGGATTCAAGTCAGGTGATTGGCTGGGCCAGCCTAGCAGCTTTATTTTCTTTCTCTGAAACCAATTGAGAGTTTCCTTGGCTGTGTGTTTGGGGTCATTGTCTTGCTGAAATGTCCACCCATGTTTCATCTTCATCATCCTGGTAGATGGCAGCAGGTTTTTTTATCAAGAATGTTTCTGTACATTTTTCCATTTATCCTTCCTTCAATTATTTGAAGTTTGCCAGTACCATATGCTGAAAAACAGCCCCACGCCATGATGTTCCCACCTCCAAACTTCACTGTTGGTATGGTGTTTTTGGGGTGAAGTGCAGTGCCATTTGACCTCCAAACATGATGTGTATTATGGCATCCAAAGAGTTCAATTTTGGTCTCATCTGACCAGACTATATTCTCCCAGTATTTCACAGGCTTGTCTAAATGTTGTGCAGCAAACTTTAAACGAGCTTCAACATGCTTTTTCTTCAGCAATGGAGTCTTGCGTGGTGAGCGTGCATACAGGCCATGGCGGTTGAGTGCATTACTTATAGTTTTCTTTGAAACAATTGTACCTGCTAATTCCAGGTCTTTCTGAAGCGCTCCACAGGTGGTCCTTGGCTCTTGGACAACTCTTCTGATAATTATTTTCACTCCTCTGTCAGAAATCTTGCGAGGAGCACCTGGTCGTGGTCGATTTTTGGTGAAATGATGTTCTTTCCACTTCCGGATTATGGCCCCAACAGTACTCACTGGAACATTCAGAAGTTTAGAAATCCTTCTGTAACCAATGCCATCATTATGTTTTGCAACAATAAGGTTGCAAAGGTCTTGAGAGAACTCTTTACTTTTACCCATCATGAGATGTTTCTTGTGTGATACCAGAGACACATATATACCTTTTTTATCATTTGGTACTGAACCAGCTGATATTAATTTGCACTGACAAGGAGCAGGATTGCTTTCTAATTACTGGGAGATTTCAGCTGGTTTCTTGGCTTTCCATGCCTTTTTGCACCTCCTTTTCTTCACGTGTTCAATACTTTTTCCCTGTGCCATTCCACATTATTACACTTAACTTAATTTCTGGATATCTATGGTTTGATTTCTTGGGTTGTTACCGACATCTGGTGAAAATTTCATGTCAATAGCACCTCTAGAAATATATTTACTGAGAAAATTGGTGACATGTTCAATACTTATTTCACCCGCTGTATTCATATCCTCAGTCAGGAGTAATCACAGACATGAAATTAACATATTTTCTCCTCATAATGTGTAGCACATATTAACAATCTCTTTCGAGGTGCCAAACTTGACTTGTGACTGTTTAGACCGGGTCAGTTTTGAATGGGGGTAAAAGATGTGTTTTCAGTCGGGACACACAGAGCTAAGGTGGGCCTGTCTGAAACAGTGAAATATCAGAGGAGCTGGGAAGAGTAAGGACGTTCCCTTTGAAGATCCCCTTTAGCCATCTTTGGCATCTAACTCTCCTTTACTAAGCCCTCCCCAACATTTCTTTTCTAGATTGTCTCTGCTTAGCAAGTCTAAGTCAGGCAAGAGCAAACTACACCATGTCCTGTTTGTCAAATAGCAAAGCCTTTGTTCCTTTGGCTTTGAGATTAATTGGACTTTGTGGACTCCTGGAGTCAAGATGCTACATTATTGATGCTGTCTCTCTTTTCTCTGCATACAGACAGTATACGAACAAACTGCCTCCCCTCTGACACAAACGCTGAGATGTGGTATGTTTGTGTTTGAGCACAACATGCAGTAATTTCTCAGTTCACTCACGCTCACAGTGGTTTGCATAAAAGCCTTGGACTGAATATACAAGCTAATACATAAACGGCACCTCTGATTTAATGAAGATATTGAGGAGATCCTGTGTTCTAATATTTGTGGAATATCACTTTACTATTCATTTTTCAAAGCTTTAAAAAAAGGTCTTCAGAGATGGAACTGAGCTGCGCTGTGTGGTTCACAGATCCGTATGCCTCAACAGAGGGAGGGGTGTGGATGCATAGTGGGTGTCTTGCTGAGTTGTAAATGAAAGAAAACTGGAAAATGATAATGAGTTGAGAAGTTATCTACTGATTACACGGGGATTTCTTAGGTCATCAGTTTCAGCTCACGCCCCCCCCCCAGTTGCTTCTCACCAGCTCAAAGTATCACACATCTTTGACAAAAGAACTTGAAATAGTGATTCACATTAGTTTCTACCACCACTGAGGAAGCCAACTTGGGTAAGTGGGTGTAGATATTTCTAAGTTGCGTGCTCTGTACTGTTAAGGGGCAGAATTGGCTTAATTTCCAACCAACTAGGCTTCATGCCAGTTCAAATCGTCCAGCAAAACGTGGCAATTCTGTGTGAGGGTTGTCCGGGTGTTATCACATATTTAACAGCGGTAAAGACAATTTTAGACTCCTCCATGTGCATCTTATCTGCAAGAACATACAATTTGTTCCAAGAGCGTGGTGGGTTATTTTAAGATGTAATATGGTTGAGGAAAGTTCACCTAAAACAAAAAAAATAATGCACTACAGGTAAAAATCCCTATTAGAGCAGCAACAAGTCCTCTGTCTGTGGCCTCACAACGGTCCAAGTTAAACTTTAAGGAAAGTTCACCAGAAGTAGAGGAAACCCTTTATGCCTCTTTCATCTGTTCAGTATCTTTTTTTACTCCTCGTGTAAGGCATCTTCATCTGGCGTCGCAGCTAGTTTGATCCCATTTAAAAATGTTTTTCTAGTTTTAGTTTAAAATTCAAAAGAACAACAACACATTGTTCAACAAGATGAGTTACAAGAGGAGTATGTTATGTTTAAATAATGTATAGACAGGAGTATGATCATATTTTAATGTTAAGTGTGGATGAATTACACCATAGAAGTGATTGTAGCATCCTTGGAGGAGTTAACTAGCAGAGCAGCTTAATCACATTGTATCTCTTCAGTGTAAAATGATTCATTCATGACTCTTTAAAACCCAAGATGCCCTTTGAAAAAAGCATTCTAAAGCCTATGCTGTGTTTGAAAACCTGAGGGTTTTCTGTAAGACTTGTCAGTGTTTAGTAGAGCCCTTTATTTCTCAGCCTCGGAAGCATGAAGTGAAAATCATTTTGAGTTATCAAGTTTTACCTTTTGTTGTGAATTACAACCCTCCTTCTGAGATCATGTACAACTCATGTAAAACACATTAAACCAATATTATTACACTCCTTTCACCTTTGAACTTTGGGAGGATCCCTCAGCAGTAGAGGCTGTCATTTAGTGCATGTCTGAGAACCAAAAGATTTTAGCTACTGAGGTTCTTGACAAGTATTATTCTAGTAGCATTTAGTATGTAAGCTGTGGAGGCCAAAGCTGGTAAAACTAAACCACAAATCATACTGCTTTCAACTCAACTTTTATAAGAGAACAGGCCTTTAAAACTTTTAGTGATGTAAGTGGAGCTGTATTCCTGTGATGTAATTTGGGCCACTGGTATCATCCGCCCATCCCTGAAAACGAGGTTAGTCTCCAGTGTTGTGAAGTTGTTTTTATGTGCCACACAGTGCTTGTAGCCTTGAACAGACAAAGCACATTGTTTTACTTCAGAGGAATTTAGAGCATCATTGAAATATGTGAGATTATGTTAATTATGAGAAAATATGAATTGGAAATAACCGGAGGGCAGCGTGTGATTGGCCTGGAGTGGTTCTGTTGTCATCCTTCATGTCTATAGCTCACAGCCCAACAGACATGATGTAAGAAATGGTAATAATGTGATAATATGCTCATCTGGAGAACTGGGAAGTTTACTGGGACACCATCGTTTGGTCCGGGGTAGATCATATGTGTGCTGCCAGAGGAGCGGCTCTAAAGGTTTTATTTTCTCTCAAACTTCTTCCTCTCTAGTTTTCTGTTATTTGTTTTTTTTTCTCACTAATGAAGAAATCAGTTGAAATACTCCTTGGTTAGAAATGGTTTGTTACATTTCATAATAATAATCCACATGATGCGAAGCTCTGAATCATACTGCAAAGAGTCTGCTTAGTTTAGGGCCTCTGCCCTTCTTTCTCTTGCTCATTTCTTGGCTAAGTACACCTGATAATAAATGGATATGTATGGACTGTAAAAGAGGAAGAATGAATTAAAATTAATTGTCTATTTTAATTTGTGTCAATATTGTCTCGGCGGATTTCTCAGGGAGAGCCAATCACCTTCTGTGAAGAGAGCTTTGTGAACCATCGCTCAAGCACCATGAAGAACTTCCTGTCCATGGCTGTCAACCTGCAGCTCTTTAAACAGGTACAAACATCTGTGTCGGTGTGTGTGTGTGTGTGTGTGTGTGTGTGTGTGTGTGTGTGTGTGTGTGTGTGTGTGTGTGTGTGTGTGTTTGTTTGTTTCTGTTCACCTGTACTAACTACTGATATTACATACTGTAAACAATAAAAGATTTTATCTTTGAAAACGTAGGAGTTATATAGACTATGTACATTGTGTCTTTGCGTATTTGTGTAGAAGGCAGAAGTTGTTCATCCTCACATCGTGATCGTCTGCTGTCGTTGTTATGAGTACATGAACTGTTCTGTATGGTAAACCAGAAGCAAGCACAAATGGCTTGCATTGGTGGGTTCAGTCTTTCCCTTCTGTATCAGTTTATTTTAGAAGTTTTATGCTTTTTTTTTTTTTTTTTTTTTTTTAAAAGGACTTTGTATTGTATTTAGATGGACGGTGTCTCTCAGTTCCTCTTATTGTCGGCAAACTGTCAGCTGGTCAGAGTTGGCATTTAGTATCTTGACAGTTAAGTTGTTCAGAGTGAGGAGGAATGTAGAAGAGTGAAGCCTGGGATTATGCACGGTTACTGACCCTTATAGACTGTTTACTGTGGTTATCTCTGAGTGCACATCTTAATGCTTCTCTGTTTGCTCAGTTTTATCCGCAGTACAAACAAAACCATGATAAGTCAGGCCTGTTGAAAGTACACTGACTGTACAAAACCGTGCTGAGTTTGTACTCTGCCCTCAACATGTATACACAAATCTGTAAGCAAAACAAATCAGGCCAGATCTCAACTTGCTCCTCGGAAACTTACCACTAATAGGTGATATGTTTATTAATGTCTGTCTGACTGGAGCAGGTATCCTTTATTCATATGTGGTTTCACTTCATTTTTGTTTACTGAATACGTTTCACCCTCCCAAATCCCTTTAGTGATTCTAAACTTAGTGGAGTCAAAGCCGAGAGGAAAGACATCTCTGGCTCCAAAGAAAATTTCCTCTCACCCTTCTCTTAGACTCTCCCTCACCCTTTGTGCTCTCTGACCTATGATAGTAGTGTGATTTACCCCCGAGAGTACAGCACAGCGGCCCTCAATCAGCCTTTTGTTTCTCTGGACACCCTGTTCCTAATTTTCCCAGGCAGAGCAGATAGTGAGCTGCAGTTCAAAGCATCCTCCCGGCTGGCTTCTGCCTCAGCGGTAGCATTGGGAAACGGGCCCTTATCTCCTCCTCCTCTCCAGCACAGGGGATGGGTTGAGCTTATCTGCTCCACTCCTCTTTGTGCTAAAGTGAGATGGGCCAGTGGTTCGCCCGAGTGCTGCTCTGGCTATGACCCATATCCGCTCACAAACATGCAAGGAGTACTCAACTGCCTTGACCACACACACAAACGCATCAATTTTTACACGGATAGACACTTTCTGGGAATAGAGATACACTGAATCCTTTTATACCAACTCTTGTTGGGCCTTTGACTCATCATTTATCTTAATCCTATTTGCAGACATGATCACATATTGATTAGATATGCATGAAATACTGAGGCCTCTGTGGTATTTGCCCAAGTGAAACAAATGAACTGCATTTGATATATGTATAGATGTATTTAAACAGATTAGACCCCACAAATGTTGCATTGAGCAGGGAGAAGCATCCTATCTTGTCCTATCTAAAATGTACTTATTTAATTGATTATTTGTCTTTCTTGGTTGTTTTCCCTACTCTCTGGCTGAAGTTAAATGCTTTTGCTTTATTTCCCGGTGGGATTGTTGTCAGAGGGGTCTCACAGGGCATCAAAGCTGCGGTCGGTTGGTTTTTCCGCTTGGTTGTTATAATCAAGCAGGTTGGGTTGCTCAGTTATAAAGCTGTAAAGTCTTCAGTCCTCAAGTATAATGAAATTACCTCCATGAGCATGTTGAGTGGTTAAAATTATTCATTCATTTGAAAACAATAGCCAAAGCTTGAGATTTTACTCTGTCTGACTAGATTAAATTTCCAAAATTTAAAACATATTCTTGGACTGGAATGACCTCAGCTCACATTATACACTGGCTCAACCACATGTGCATTTAACTGAAGTGTTACCTGAGCTTGAGGTGTTACCGTATCTCAACAGGAAATTACTTTTCTGCTGGTACTTCATTGATTGATTGAGAGTTTTCACTCTCTTTAAATTACCCGTTTTGTTCTATTATCGGCCTTGAGTAAAAGTTTCATAATTTGAGGAGCTGTTAATCCAAATCAGCAGCACACTGTGATTACGTGGGGAGGTGAATTACCCAGTGGACTGAAAAACTGTCAGATTTTAGGCCACTGCTATCTACGTTATGACAAATTCCTTACCGTTTTGGGGGGATGAATATCTACGCTGGCTTGCAAGTGATCTTATTTTCAATGTTGACATTATTTCAATAAGCACAAATCTTATTCCTTTAGAAGTAAAATACATTAAACTACTTCTAAAACAAATGATACACTCAGGCCACATTGTCTGCTTTTAACACACTCAGACATTTTCTTCTCTGCTCAGTCCAGCAGCCCATCCCTGTTGAACAGAACAAGTGGGAGAAATCTTCCCAAAGAATGCGGGGGAACATCTGTCAACATTAACCTGCTTCCTATCACCCATCCTCAGCTCCTACACTCTTTCGGACTCACAAGCACACTCCCATTGTCATGTGTATATTATGTGAGCAGAGACTGAGAGTAAATTAACTCTCTTCTTCTTGTAGGAGAGTCTGTAGGGGAACTTGTACTCCTATCATTTACTGCCAGAGATCCTCTATATGTATATTTATTCATTCTTGGTGTATATGAACAGAATTGCCAATGTAATCTTGGAAAGAGCTGCTTTTACGAGCAAAACCAAATGTGTAATTAAATCTTGGAAGTATGCAGTATTAGTAATGGTTGCAGGGTACCAGCTCTGGAAAAAAATTCTTTATGAACATCATTGATTATGATTTAAAGAGTATTTTTGTGCCATGCGTCACAGCATATGATTACCACTTCCCTTCCTTAAATTTGGATTTACGTGCTCTAGTAACCAGTTAAGATCATGGCAAAATTGGCTGGAATTCAACAAATAGGGAAATACTTGAAGCCCATTTAGGCTCCCTGTAGAGACCTAATCCCAATTACTGGCTCCTCAATTCCAGACCTTGAATAAATCCAGACCATGGTGACTAACCTGTGAATGAGTCAGTGTGCTGGTAGACAAATGAGATAACTCTTCCTTTTTACTTCCCGAAATAGTATCATGAAAACAAGATGACATGTAGACATGAAGAGAATGAGCAGGGTTTATAGTTTGCAACTCTGTGTGCCTGAATATGTTTAGCATGCTTTGGCTTGACTGTATTCATATGTTTGGCTCGAGTCTCTTTGTCAAAATCAGCAACAGTCGAAGTAAAACCATTTAATGTTTCAGGAAGTGCAAGCCTGGTTGAATGAATTTTGACAAAACCTAAATGCTTTTTAGTAATTCTGCTTTTGTTTTACCCTGATTTTGTCGTAATACCTTTAGTTTCGTGGTGGATTTCTCAAAACAAAGAATAAGAATCCTCGTCTTTTGTTCATTGGTACTGTTTTTCCCCATGTACATACACATGTTTAAAGTGTGAGCGTTTGTTAGTGTTGGTTTGCACGTGCATGATCACAGTCTGCCATTCTTGAGTAATGCCTAATTAAGGCCCACAGTGCGACACATAATCTGGCTTGGGTTTGAGTCGGGGTGGGGGTAGGGGATGTAAGTGGAGGCTTGGGCTAGGTGATGATTTGGGTTGATTATCTCTGCTAATTGGGCCAGCCATGTACCAGAGCAGTAGATGGAACCTGCAGTCTCACCTCTCATTAAAATGATCTAATGATGAGTTTCCAGCTCTCCTGACCAGAGGTGCGGGTGGCCGTGTCGGTCGCTAGTTAGCAGGCTGTCCCTGAGGACACGCACCCTAGAACAGTCTGTACTGTGTTACACTGTGGACACACTTAGAGGGGCTGCAGTAGGATTGTTACAGTTAGAAAAAATAAATACATGAATAAATGAAAACAATCAGACTATATGTTGCTATCGAGTTTTTGTCCATTTGTTGTTTTTATTAAAGACAATCAGGATGATCTTACCTGTATACAAAAATAGCTTGTAAAAGATTTTACAGTAAAAAAAAAAATCTTCAAAAAAAATTCAATCTAATCTCTCTGAAGTTGGCTTCTGTGCATTTTAGTGAACTGACTATATGATTATATTAGGAGTTAAAAAAAAAAACAACTCAACATTATAGATGTTTGTTTGTTTCCACACTGGAAACTTGAAAAGAAAACACAACTTTCCAGATATTTTCAGAAATTCTTAGCAAGGGGACACGGAAATCACAGCAGTTTGACGTCAGTGTGGTGGGATTTACTTAAACAGGGAGGATTTAGATTCTACTCACGCTCCGTTCTTTAAAAAGATTATTTATTTATTCATTTATTTTCTCAGAAAACACAACCTCAACACAAGACAATACAGTGGCCACAGAACTTTAAACTGTAAAGTGCACTAGATGAGGCGCTGAGGCTCTTAGGATGAGTCAAAGTGCAACAGAAAAGCCTTTGCTGTGTTTAGAACTGTCATAAGCATAGTATCATTCTTTCTTCCCTAATATCTTATCAAAAATGCAGTTAGTTTACTCTGTTAATCTCAGCTGTTGAGTCATGTGTTTGCATGACTTTTTTTTATGCTCTTTTGTGACTCTGCTCATGAAAAATGTAGCTGTCTTGGCTGTTGAGTCAATATTTATGAGATGGAGTTTTATGCGCTACATGTTACAAAGGGAGGAAATGAAACTTCCTCATGTCTCAGACAGTGTGCAGCATGTAGTCTGCTGCTCTAATCCCTCACCTGCTCCACATTAACAAATCCCTATTACCTGCAAGTCCACCTAATCTTGGGATGTAGTTTCCGTCAGGTAGGATTAATAACACCCCACTGTGGCTGGAGTGTTTGAATCTGTGTATATATGTGTGTGTGTGTGTATATGTGTTAGTGTGTCCACACCCCCTCCTCCAGCCTTTAATAAGCATGTTGTAATTTATGGTTGTAGTTCATCGACGGACGGCTGGCCAAATTGAACGCAGGCCGCGGCTTCACCGACGTGTTTGAAGAAGAGATCACAGAGGGGGGCTTCTGTGGAAGTGAGTAGTGCTAGACGTGTCCATCAATTAGTTCCATTATATTTATTTTTAATGCGGCACACAGTTGCTATTGTAGGAACTTATAAATTTATTGTTCTTAAAATCTTTCCAATGGTTCAAAGACTTCATCCCAAATCTGTAAAACAGTAAATGATCAAATCATATAATCGGTTCAAATATTCTTATATTTCTACTGCTCTTCCGGGATCTTGAGTAAGCTTTAACCTATGTAAATATAAAAATGTGTCTGGTTTTTGACTCTTCGTTGTTTTGAATGTTTGAAAGCTGCTGTAAGGTTTCCTGAGCAACTCACAACTGAAGCCACATAGGACGCTTTAAAGACGAATGGGGTGTTCTAATTCTTTTTAGGATGGAGGGGGAAGGCAAAGTGATGGGGCGACCTGGCCTTATGAGACATTTCCTCCCAGCCCTCACATGATCGACATAAAAAGCACTATTTTGCAAATGAGACATTTTGTGCGTATGATTAAACAGTTTAATCACAATAACATAAACAGACGTTATACATGTTAATGCAACATTTGTTTACAGCCTGTCATTCATACCACAAACACATCCGCCAACACTGCCAGGTATTGAAAGCATTTTCACTTTATCATATTTCTCCAATTTACTGCAAACACACGGCCCACGCAGAAGACTTCACAACAGCATTTGTTTCTATAAAAGTAACTGTAAATATGATCAAGATCAATAGATAAATCCCACAGAGGTGTTGAAAAAATAAGGTGATTTTGTTCTTTAGATGTATTTACATGACAGGAAATGTTTCATTCAGGTGTTTTTATCATAGAACTGGGCCAATCAGCTCTCATCCTTACTCAGCACATGTTCATTTGTAATTCTGTAGCTGAAGCATGTGACACAATAACAAACCATTACAGTCGGAAAATCTTCACTGAAAACAATCCCCCATCACGGTTTTACAAGCCAAATTCAGATTTTTTTTTTTTTTTTTTTTCAGTAAGATTAGCTGAATTTTAACAGAAAATCAACAGACATTCACATTGAAATGGTGAAATATGGCATAAGCTTTAATAAAGAAAGCCCTTTGAGTTGTCTATTTGAATTCAGAATTAGAATTTACTTTGCCACATTCTGTAGAGACTATTAAAGAATATCATTAAAAAACTTTTACTTCAGCACTTGTACTGAAAAGAGACTTAAGGGTCATATCTGTTATTTTTATCATAGGACTGTATTTTGTCAATGTTTTACAATTTTAGAAAAACAACAGTACATCCCAGTGTGTATTATACCTGTACATTTGAGTCTGGAAATGATTGGATTGCTTTTCATGTCCTGAAGACCGGAACTAAAGGCCACAACTGACTAAAGACAGCTGCAGCGAAGGTGTGGCAAAGCATCGCAGACCCATTCTGTGGTGGTGTCTATGGGTTCCAGATTTCAGGCAGTAATTACCTGCAAAGGATTCTTGACAAAGTGTTAAGAACGAACATTTTATTGATTGTTGTGTTGATTAGTCCAATTAAATTTGAGTCCCTGAAAATGAGAGTTCTAAATATTAAAGAGATGTAATTTAGTCTTCGCTTTAAACCCACTTTAGGACAAAAATAACAGAAGCTGTGCCGGTGTCCACATATTCACAAACCTAACTGCTCATTATTGGGTTTTCCTGGATATACGATTGTGTCCCAGTGTAACATACACAGCGACTTTTGCGTTACCAGGAAAAAAGTATGCCACTGAGTGCAAAATTATTAATTAATATCTGCTGTCTTTTATTCTTCCCCTCAGGTAATTCAAGGTCTTACCAGCAGTGGATGTACACTGTGAAGGTATTTACAGAAAATCCTGTGTCTCGTACCCAGGAACTTTTATCGGTAGAGTTTTCACGTTTCACACATATTATTCCTGAGTTATATTTAATTGATGGCCTGATTGACACAGCTTGGTGTTTGAAGTCTTGGTGTTGCCTTTGGAATGAGGGGGCTTCCTGAATGTACAGATCCAGTTTGAGTGCAGTGTGGTGTGTGTGTGTAGCGGCGCGTGCAGCAGGACAGTGGATACAGACAAGGAGGAAGACAGAAGTGATTTGACGTGACAAGACGTCCTCCGACATGACATGTTGATCTGGCAGCAAACACAAGCGTTACTCCGCTGAACCAACTCAAGAACATACATCCCTCCCTCCTTCATCTCTTTCTGCCTCTTTCCTCCTATCCCTTCCTTCCCTTTCCTATCCGTCTTTATCTCTCTCCCTCTTTTCATCTCTGTCACACTCCCATCCCTGCTCCCCATCCCTCTCCCCCTTTCTCTCTCCCTTACCCTCCCCTATCTCCCCAGGCCGTCAGCTAAGGCTGAATTAGTTCTCTAGAGTGCTCTTCAAAGGTTTGTTAAAGTTCACACTTCCTGACTGACAGGGATCTATAAGAAAGGCCTTCACCTCGGCCCCACTCCTCTTCTCCCTCTGCCAACTTCTGAAACGCTGTCTGCCATTTACTGTGTTTAGCCGTTTAGCCGACGCTTTGTGCTTACACTAAAGACCAAACAGAGAGAAGGCAAAGGAGGGAAGCAGCATCTTGAAGAGAGAAAAGAAGAAAGGCAGGCAGAGAGACAGGGTACCATAATGTCAGTCTGCAGAACTCAAAGTACAAATCAATCATGTACAGTCCCTTCTACCACGGTTTTATACACATTCTAAATAAAAACCTCTTTAATGCTGTAAATCTCTGTATACCATGGCTCAGTGATACAACACTTCATCCAGCATCACCACTGTTGTCTGCAGTTGACAGCTGCAGAAGTTTGTTTGGTTTTTTAATATTACTCGGGTGGTTTTTGGTGTTAATTGTAGAAATAATGATCACTGAATGATGAGGTCACCCTGGATCATTGTATAGCGAATGTGTGCAAACTCACTTAGGAAACAATGAAACTGATTGCTAAAGCATGGCATTTACTTGCAAAGCTTTTAACAAAAAGAAAAAAATTTGATGTCAGAGTTATGATATAAATTAATTCCCATTAGCTGTTGCCTGTTGGCTCTGACTCTGAGCAATAGCCAGAGCTTTGGTGCTTCCATTGTAGCCAGCAGATATCCACTTTATGGACAACGCACAACTTACTATTAAGATCCCCACAAAACATTGAAAACAGAAATTTACAACACATAATCTTGTAATAATCCCATTCATGTAGATTCTACAGATTTGAATAAGCATATCTCTTTCTAGAGATGATATTAGCAAATATCAGTATGCTAAGCAAGAAAGTGAGTGAGTACATTTGTATGACATTAAATTATTGCGCTACTAAGACTAAAACCAACCTTTTAGATGCATGTAAACATGTTCATCTGTCTGCATGTATGTATTCAATCAGACTGAAACCAGTCTGAGTATGCTCCACTTTTTCCATCTGACATTGACCTGAAAATTCTCGTGTAAACGGAAAAGGAAGAAGCCGTTAACAAAAGACAAAAAACATAAAGGATAGAGTACACCTCATTTCTACAAAAAACATTGTACAGCACTTATGTAAACGATTTACGGAGCTGTAAAGCTGTGCACCCCTCGTTTCTTAACCAATTTGCAGCAAACAAATATTGTCAGTTGTTTTTTGTCTATGACTTAATAGGTGAACAAACTGGAAAAAGCCCAATACTAATGAGCTGAAAGGGGGCATATCATCACTTGTCATAATTGAAGCAGACATACTCAGGTCAATACATTGATTCCCTCCCCCTTCTTGTATGCTGTGACAAGGACACCATTCCAGTTAAATGTTAAATGGCCAAGTTGAGCGATAAAACCGAAACTCAGCTTATATACTGACTGCCTATCTGAATGCATTGTTACTTCGGTTCCCTGTTTGTTATTGATCTTTTTGAGAGAAAACAAACAGAGTAGTAGAGGGACTGAAAACAGCATTGTAACTTGGATTTTTCTTTTTATAGTTCTGCACTGTCGTTGGCTGGTTTTGAGACATTGGCTGCCCAGTGGCTGCATTTTGAAAACTCCCCAAACTCAGCAAAATAAGTAATTAATAGAATATGAGGGCAGGAGCTCTAAGCACTTCCAATGGGCACAAGTGATAATTGAAAGGGATTACTTTTGTAGTAGTCTATATTTAGTTTGATAGGTGGCATGGGTTTATTATCTGGCTTCCTCCCACAGTCCACAGACATGCATTTTAAGCTAATTGGTGATTCTAAGAGATAAGCGTCCATGATTGTCTGCGTTAGCCATCTGATAATTTGGCATTGTGGACAGATATTGAACATCATCCTTTGACCAAATATTATTATTTGGTTAAAGCACCTTTGAAAGCAATGACGGACAGGAAACGCTATTTATTTAGACGTGTGTATATGTGTAAGGATTTACCCTAAATGGCTTTGAGTGACTGACACAGTTTGTCTCTTACAGAGAGGAGGAGCATTCTTCAACACGGCTGTGACGAAGGTATTTCTTTTACGATGTTCTTCAAGTTGTTGTTAAGCATTCTCAGATCTGGAGAAATTAGTTTGAACAGACCTCGGATGACATTTTTCAGCATCTGTAGAGAAGTGGAAATTGTATTGGATCGAAATAAGCTTGAAAACGGTGTGTGTTGTAATTGGTCATGGAGCTAAAAAGGAGCATTGTTCATGACTGCTGAATGTGTGATGAGCAGTGTCGTGTCGTTATGTGGCGTACAATAGGTGGTCAGGGTGCCCTTTCATGTTATCGCCTCCTGTTCGTGTGTGAGGCTCTCTTATGCAGCCTTTTGTCTGCGTGTTTTTGCCACAGGGATCAAAGCATTTCTTGAAGTTACATGAAACCAGAACAGAATGTTAATGCAACATGTTTTGATTAGTAATATGTGTGAGTGTGTGTTGTTTTTCTTCCTCCTAGGCCAAGCATCAGGCCAAGAGGGGCATTCGGGACATTAAGGGCAGACTTAAAGCAAGGGTGAGCTGCGTGGACCTTCACACCTTTCTGACACTCGTGCACTGATTGGCGTGCCAACACACATGTACACAACTCTGTTCTGAGGCACACAGACACGTGCCTCACTCATAGAAACAGACAGGAAGGCTGCTTTACATGGAGTGTGTGATTCTGACGTAGGGGCCTTTTAATGACTCTTGAAGCCTGCTTAGCGCTTTGTTCGGGGCTGTACATTTTTAACTAGCGCCCCTCTGGCTATGGCCTGTCATGTCATCTGAGCCCCAGCCCTTCTTTCTCTTTTATTGTCTGCATATTTCATCAGTGAGCCTGTGATTTCCTCAAAGCTAATGTAACGAGGTGTATGTTTCCATAATCCTGATGGATTTGATAAGGCAATAGCAGTTTGATCTGTCAGTGGGAAAGAGGAGCGAGGGCACCGATGATGAACAGGAAGCGTACGCACCAATCTGCAGCGTGTTTGCTCACACAAGTACGAACGATGGATCCAAACAGGGGCGCAGGGGTCCATTTGATTTTGAAGTTAAGCAGTTATCCTGTTTGTTCAGTAGAGAAATTAATTCGTACACAATCTGCTTTGCACAAGGATTCTAAAATACATGAAAAATAACCCGATCAGAGGGGTTGTTATAGGGGCTTTTGCCATAACTTGATAGGAAAATCTTTTAATAGATGAAGCCAGACCAAAAGAAAAATGATCACAGAATGTAATAGGTGCCTGTCAGTACTTTTAAACTTCACTTCCATGTTTTTACTCTGACACCCTAGTTCATTCTTACCTAAAGATATATATAAAATCCAAAGTATATATTGTAATCATTGATGACTATTTTGTACCACTGAATGGATTCTCCAGTAAGTATTTACTGTAGGAAGAAAGTGGAAACAGATACAATATATTAGCCATGTTCCTGAAATGAGGACTGTGGCTTAACAAATAATTTTTTTTTTTACTAAGGTTAAGTATTTTAGGAAAATGTATTTTCTTGGGATTTGTTACAAAGGAGAAACTGTCAAATACAACAGAGAAATATTTTAGATTGGTTAAACGTTAATGACAAATGGGAACAAGTTGGACGAAAGGACTGCCTTGCTTCAGTTCAGAAATTTGCACGTCAGGATAGGTCATTTCTAACTCAGAAAGTGTTAGATTTACATTCCTTTTTCTCTCTCAGGAAGAAGAAGAAGAGGGGATGACAGTCTGTGCAGGGTCTCCCACCAGCACCAAGAGCCTGTCTCCAAGGAGACTGCAGAAGATGAGACGGGTATGATGCACACACACAGATGCACATCAGTAAATGAGTTAACTGCATTTACACTGACTGATCATACCAGAGCTCACTTTTCACTTGACCAACATGGATTCAGTCTTCCACTTCGGCACTCTTTTACATCCACTTTTTTTTTCTCGTCGCCCCCCCTACACACACTCACACACACTCACACACACACACACACACACACACACACTCAATTTTCCAGCTCCAGATCTTTTTAACTCCTTTTTTATCTCCATCCCACTCTCCCTCTCTCCCCCCCAACTGTCTCTTCCTCTCTTGTAACAGCTCTGGGAAGTACAGTAGTTTGTCAGGGCTCCAAATGTAATCCTAAGCATTTTTTCTTCCCAACACACTTATGTTGTACATTCAGTATTTTCCTCTGAACAGCACGGACAGTCGAAGCAACTCATCTGCTGGTCAGCATTTCCTCTGAAGAATATGCTTGTGCACCATAAGTGGATAGCACAGTTTTTTTTTCTTTGTTGTGTGCAGAGTTTGAGTGGGATGTGCCAGCGTATGCAGGCTCACAAAATAAGCATTCATCAATAAATATATATATATATAGGGAGAGTTAAAATAGTTTTTAGTTGAATTATAACAGACCGTAGCTCAGTTTAAATAAAAATGTACACATATATCCCTCAGCTTCGCGACTATAGTTTCATGCCATTATAATTGCACACTTCTGTACTAAACACATGCACACAGCCTCGGGGATACCGGTTATATCATCTCCCACCTCATATCTACACCTCTGTAGACCCGGCTGGAATTCTTCCACATCTTTGTGAGACTCGAATTCTGTTTAAAAGAAATAAAAAAAAATGCACAAAAAAATAAGAAAAACAACAAAAAAACAAGTCCGCATGCACACGCTGACATTTTGGTCACAGCCATGTAAGAGCGTGATTAGGAGAGGTTGTGCTGTGTCTAATTAGTGTTGTGTTTCCTGTGTGTGTGTGATGAGGCTGGAAAGTCTTAGCGTGGGGAAGGTGTGACGGCCAGGGGAGAGGAGAGGAACGGCAATTAGGGCTTTTCTAAAGGCCTCTTCGGACACACCCCGCTCCCCCCCCCCGAGCCAGTGCACACACAAAGACGGCCCAACACACACGCAGACACACAGATTAACTGTTAACATGCAGTTGATGTGCACACGCTCACACTCATGTTCATGCCATTGAGCCCTGCTCATCGCCACAGTAACAGGTCTCTGGAGACCACTGGAGGAGGGACAGGCAGGACACAGGACGGCGTGTCCCACAGCACGGCTTTTGTGTGTGTGTTTACATGTAGTCAATGACTTTCTCTTTAATCATACACAGTGGTCCTCCCAGTTTTCATTTACTGTTTATAGTCTCTGACAGTGTTCGGTATATCACTATATTACACCAGACCAATTAAAACTCTTTGCAAACGCACCAGGATTTTGGTATCTGAAGTTTGATTCTTTTCAGTCAATTGAAACCAAAACTGTCAATTCAAAAGCCACGAAGGCCTCGATAATTTATGACCTGTCGGTGTTCACTAACTCTGAAAGACTGAAACTCTCAAAAGCATTTTTTAAGACAAATGTTCTGGAAATGCTAAATCTTTGCTATGTTTTGTTTGGAACAGAGGGGAGGAAAATCTTATAAAAAAACATGTCAGGAAGAATGTTTTATTTTAGACGACCACAGCAATATTATTTGGCGAGGACATAATAAGATAAAGACACGTTGTGCTGTAGATCTTTCTTTTTCAAACGCCGCTGCTTTCTACGCCTGCAATTTATTCCCTTTCACCTAAATGTTTATTTCCCAGCATATTTGCATTTCAGTTGGTGAGAAATACTCTTGTCACCTGCCTTTTATCTTTTTTTTTTTTTCTTTTTTTACCTCCTTCCTATGAAATGTTGATACTGCTTTTCTGCCCACAACAGTTTTAACCAGCTGTTCTTGCATGAACGATCTATCTCAATGGGACTAACACGGTTAAATGAAGGTTAAGTAAAATTATCAGAAAACCTCCCCCAGCCCTTGTGCCCACATGTGGAGTCCTTTAGCTGGACTTATCCTTGACGAGGATCTCTGTCTGCGCCGTCTTAAAATCTCATATGAATATTTGAGAACGCCTGGCAGTGTAAGGCAATGAAATTCAACACGACATAGATAGATTAATTGATTAATTAATAAATTAATAAAACGGCCTCATATGATCATGGGATTTCTTGTTGTGGACTGCATTAGTGGTGCAGAAACTCATAATAGAAGACAAAAACATGTTTGTCTGAAGCAGATTTTTTTTTTTAATAAATTATTGCTGGAAAAATCTTCCAGGTATATATAATAGAATAAAGAATATATGTATTATATAGATTTTAGGAGCCATATGGACTTTCTTTATGCACTATTCCACCTCATTTAACGCGCCTGCATTGATCAACAAATCAACACCTCAATGAAGCAGATCAGCCGGTTATTTATGTTTATTTTCCTTTTAGACTTAAAGTCTCATACACTGAATGACATGCTTTTAATCGCATTTTCAGCTATAGCTTGCACAGACAATATGCATGATGCCAGTGAAAGGTTTGGATATTTACATGCGTGTGTACCAAAGACTAAAGAAAACGCAAAGGCAACCGGGATTATTAACTGCTGTCCGTCATGCAGTGGCTTCTACATTCAGCATGTCAGTATGAGCAACTCTATTTATAGAAAAACCTTCCACTAAATATTGATAAAGCAAAGTCTCATGCCTTGTTAACCTTCAGCTGTTCCAAAGCCTCATTCTCTCGCTTCTGTAGATTCAGAAACACTTTGTCATCAGGAGCTCCAAAAATGTCATATGATTAGAGACATTCCATCCTCCTGTAGAAAAGCAAATTCCTGTTGCGTTTTCATCATTCATCATTTTTTCAGCAAACATCTCTGTCTGTCCTTGAAGTGAAGTGAATGATCCTGGTGAAGCGCCTTTAATTAATCATAGCGAAATAATCAAGAGTTCTAAAATTCATATTCTATTTGATCAGCCAACACATGTACCAAAGTGGAAGTGCTGCTGTCATATGCATCCATATTTCAGCCGTATCCGGCAATGTGGGTGATTTGTAGCGTTTGGTGAGCGTGTTGATTAAGAATGTAGGAGTAATCCTTTCTTTGACAAACAAGGCTGCATTGGACTGCTGACTTCTTGTCTGATACAACAAGCAACAGTCACTGTTCTGGCTCTTGTATGGTTTTGTTTGTTAGTGCCAGATTCAGTTTAAGATTTAGCATATGTAGTCCGTGTGTGTGTGTGTATGTGTGTGTTTTATGCGGTACTGCGCTGCAAATAGAAAGCATGTCTGTACCTCAGCCCTTTAATGCATGAAGATATATTGAGCCTGTCTTCTGGATGTGCACACACAGGCATGCATTTTGCAAAATGCCTCAGGTTGGAAGCAACAGAGTGACAGCTGTTAAGAGCACAGAGGAGAGCAGAGGTTGGGACAGTGTTATGGACAATGACAGCCAGCAGGCTTGTGGCTGGGCTCAGCCCCAGGCTCTGGACTCCTCACCTGGTGAGGTAGGAGAGATGCCAGCCCGGAGAACAGCTCAGGGTTGAGGAGAAACGGGGGGCTTCCAAAGGTGTAAAACAGGAACAAAGTCACAAGTGTAAAGTGCTGTGTGGGTGGGTGCGCTGCATCAGATAGTTCATGTGTGTATAACCAGCGGACACATATGTACACGGTACACAAGACTTCTGATGTGCATTGTAATTCAAGAATTGAACATTAGCACTGCCATTTCTCTCCACATTCAAACATGCTTCGACTCACATGTGTGCATTATGCGGTACTGCTCACAATGCATAACACAAAGTGTATTTATATGACTGAAAATGCTTAAACATTGACATTAAGCAAAATGAATAGTTTTACTGTGAAGTGAATAGCTAATAAGTAATTCACAATGTATTAATGAACTGTAGATTATGGTGCATGTTTGGGTATGTTTGTCATAACTCGGGAATGGAAATTTTATTTCAAAAACTGCTCAGTAGAATAAAATTGTGGGTAAATGCCAGATGAGCAGTTAGGATGCATCGCCGGTTACTTTAGGTGCAGTGGTTTATGTCCGTACCTGAGTGTGTGTTTTCATGGTTATTTGTATGTGTTTGTTGTCTCCACTCCGCTTAGTTTCCCCTTTCCTCAGGGACCAACCGCCTTCCTTTCTAAAACTAAAGTGCCACCTTCTGGTAGCCTTAAAGTACTGCACTGCGCTCATTCACAGAAAGACACCTGGTGATTTTACTGCAAGAGTTTGCTTTAGTCGGAACAGAATGAGTTTAATGCACGTTCTCCTTCTTTTATACGGCTCCTGTTTCTAAGCAAAAGGGAAGCGGCCTTTCAGAACCAGCCAATTGGACAGAGGAGCAGTGGCTCTCTCCTCAAACGCTTTTTCTCTCCCCCTCCTCTCTATTCGAGCTCTTAAAAAGGCAAACACGGACTTGGCTGTTATTCTGTAAAAGCATTTCTTCTCCCAAAGGTTTGTTTGCATTTTACCGGCATTTCTTTGCATAAACTGCCAATCTGTGAGATCAGTGCCCACTCAGAAATACCATATGAAATGTATCATGTTAGAGCAGCTATTAAAGTCCACTAGTGTTTGGCCCTGTCACAGAGAGGCATAGTCGTTCCACATAACTGCTCATGCAGGGAAAGAAGGCGACAGGAGGGGAAAGTTTGTTTCTCCTAATGCAGCTACTATAATTGATGGTGATGACTATTTTCCCCTCATAACCACAGAAATTAAATATAATTTGTTGTATAAATCCGAAGATGTTTTTATTTGGCTATATTTCAAGCATTTGCTCATTGCTTTAGGAGGCCTGGTGTGTAAAGATATCTGGAGTAAAGGATAGATTAGTCATGTTTACAACTCTTAGCCTCATATCCCCACAGTCCACAGTTGTAGACTTGTGGACTATCTCTCTCCTTTTTATATCTGAAGCTGAAGAGTAAGTCAGGATTCTTTTAGTTCTTTAGCCAGCTACTCAAGGACACAAATCAGTGTAATAAATTAACATGCAAATAATAAAGTTTCCCTTCTTTGCTATGCGAGAGCAGCTGAGATCTTTTCCATATTTAATAAACACAAGGGGCTCCTCTACATCTTCAAAAATACTTGATCGAGTTAGTGTTGGTGTAGTTTTTAGTTTTATTTTCCTGACTCCTGCTTCCCTCATGACTCTTTCACTCTCTCCGCTCTCACTCTGTCGGTCTTGCCCGTGGCACCGTGGCGGAGGGGAAGAAATCGAGAGCCCAGACAGAAATGGTGACATCTGTCACTGGCAGAAGAGTGACGGAGGGAGAAAATGAGAGACGGGGAGGCATGGAGCGAGAATCACTTTTTCATTTTCACCTTTCAGCTTCCCATTAGCCGACAGAGAGAAACTAATGAAGGAGCAGTATGATAATCTGTTGTTCTCCTATTTCATGCTCTCCACTGTCCTGTCAGGCCTGGGGAGATGTGGGATGGTGACATAGCTGTCACAGCTTTAACCGGGAAGAGTCTCTCATTGTGAATGTCTTTATATTTTTGTTATTGTTGTTTTCATTGACATGCAGTGCATCAACTGCTGTTGTCGGTCTTACCGGCTCTGGAGAACCATTAAAATTATAATAAAGTAACTGACAAAAGCTTACTTGTTATCTTGAATAACCAACAATACGAATGCAATATGTTGGCCATTTTTAAGAAGGAAAAAAAAACTGCGATAAACCCACTGCTGTGCCAAATTTGGCGCATCTGTTGTAAAATGCTTGGTTGTTGTAAACAGTTTAATCTTAAATGTTGCACTGAAGGGTCACAGTGAAGAGAGGGAATGACAAATTGATAAAGCCGTGAAGTGAGGTACCATCCATTTACTGCTCCCCGTGGAACTTCCTCTCGGGTAGACGGCACCAAAGCTGTAACCAAGATCAGAGGGCCAGGCTTCATGACCTGTGTCTGGTTGTGTTTGGGTTCACCTTGCTTTAATAAACACCTAGACGCAAAGAGGGGCCCTGCCCTCCCAAACACAGCACAAATGAACAGTCTGAGTAACGGCACATATCACCATCACACAGCACATGTGCTCGTAGTGTTTGTGTGGACGTATTTCTGTCCAAAGCAGACCCTCCCCAAGTGTCTCACAGGTGCATCTCCGCTCTGCTGGCCTGCTTCGGCTGGCTGCCATGTCGGCCCGGCCCAGATTTACTGCCCTGACACAGGAATCCATTAAAGGCTGCTTAGGGATCCCAGGCCTGAGCCCCTCTGAAATCTCTTTCATTATAGCTTCAAGCTACCATGGAAGGGGAGCGGCTCGGCCAATCAGCAGCGCCACCACATGTGTTCATGTTTAGCCTGATGGTTGAGAGGCTTAAGTGGCTACTGCACACATCTCCTTCACTGACTTTTATGGAGAAAATGGCACTTTAACTCTGTGTTGTTTTTTTTGTTTTTTTTCTTTTATTCTTCCTTTTTTGTGTGTGTGTGTGTTGTAGCGTGCGTATGTGACAGAGTATGCGTGCGCGTACCTGTGTGTGTGTATAGTCCGTTGCCCTAAATGAGGGCAGGCCAGCCACACGTTACATTCCGCCTGTCTGGCTGGCACTGTTGCGACTAATCAAGACCAGCTTGGTTCACGGTTTCAATACTGACCCAATGCAACCCCCCTACCCCCCAACAAACACACATACATACATACACACACACCATACCCATCATTCTTAGGGGCTTTAAGGAGTCTTTCCTCACCTCTCTATATTTCCTTCCTTCCGTTTTCCATTCATTACCTTCCTCTTCGGTCCTTTGTTCACCTTTGAGCCACAACACATCTCTCTGTGCTTCTAAAACTCAACTCCTGCGCTTTGCTCACTTTTAGGGTTGTAAAGAAATTTTTTTTTCCTCTCCTCGGTTTTGATATTTTCGCCTTGCAGTTTACAGAGCAACGTGCAGAGAAAACATTACAGTGCCCACTAATGGTAACACGCGGTAATCATTTAGAGTGCTCTGATGTTAGCCGTAGCCCGTGAATGCTCGATTGTGCATGAAAGACTGAGAGACATTTAGAGGAAGGAGGTTAGACTCAGGAGGTGAGCGGCAAAAAGCAAAGAGTGTAAATTAGAAAATGAGAGATAGTGTTAACATCAGTGAACATGAACACATAGTGAGAGGAACATGTGCGTCGTAGTGGAAGGCATGTTAATAAGTGGCCTGGGGCAGATTTGGGCTCCCATGGGGAGAGTCCTGCCCTGCTCTGTAAAGCTTCTGTCTCTTCCCTTACTCGCCCATTAAACACGGTACACAGGTGGCTTATTAAACCCTCTGTGTCAGACAACGACACTACACACTTATCATTCAGCTCTCCGTGGTGACAAATACAATCAGATGTGCCCGGTGCCGTAATGCAAATGATTGATGTAGTCACCCATATCTTAGCGTTCCAGTGCCTTTTAGTTTAGCTGTAATGCTGAGTTTGACAAATTACTGCAGGGGATCTTAAAGATTTTCATTTCTAAAGACCCAAATTTGACAAATTTTGTCTCAGCCCGTGGGTTCCCGGCTCATTAAAGCAAACTATTGATACTTTCTCATGGGGACCCACCAGACACAACCTGCATCATTTTTCTGGGGAATTGTAGTTTTATGGAAAACTGTACCTCAGCAAAACATCAAATTTGTTTTAAACTCCATTGTTATCACAAGTTTATATTAATTCGCTGAGAAGCAGAGTCCCCTGGGCCCGTGTTTATCGCATTATTTTGTGTGTGTAACTGCAACCTTCTCCTTTGTTTTTCTCATTAACAGCAAAACTTCAACAAGTCTCCCATGAGCATGGGCCCTCAAGATCTTGGCTATGGGCTCGATGATGATGAGCTGGACACTGCAAGCAAGTACGTAACCAAAGGCGTTTATGTTTTTGTTTTCAGATCATCTTTTTTTATAGATTGAAAAGTTGATTGCAGATAGTTGTCTTTTTTGTTGTTTTGTTCATGATAACACTGCCCCCAGGTGGACGTATTTATTACAGCATGTGTTGGTGCACAGTCACTGTAATGTTTCACACAGCATACAAAAGAAACTGTATTATGAAGAAAAACATCGAACACCTGAATGCAAACAAATATAGAGGAAAATCAAACGCTGCCTTCTGTTGTCTTTTAAACCCAGGATCTCCTCTGAGGACAGCGGGGATGTTCCTTCTTACACTGAGGACAGCGACGATTCCTACTCCCTCGAGCTGAACTTGGACTCCTCGCAGTCAGGCCAGATGAACCTGTTAGAGGAAATCCTGGATTCTCTGACCACCACAACGATTGAGCAAGGAAAACTCAGCGGTGCTAAGAGCCTGGACTTCTTCAGGTCCATGGACGATTTGGACTACAAGGTTCCGGTATGCGAGAACAGAAAATATTTAGAATAAATCTTTTTTTTTTTAGAAGAAGAAAGTCTACATGTAAGATGGATAACTAGTTGGGTTGACTGGAGGCAGATATTTGATGTTTCCGTATGAAGATTGTTCTTTTAAAGTGTTTATTTATTTGGTCTTCACCAGTCAAAGCCTGCACCTTGCAATGAGTCCAAACCTGGAGATGACAGTAGCTGTGGTGGAGGAGGGGATCAAGGTGGATGGAATATGGGCCAGGATGACAGCGCCATCCACGGAAAACACCTTCCACCATCCCCACGCAGACAACCCAGCAAGAGCAGCCTGAAGGTGTCAAAAAAACCTCCAACTTTTCCTGCAGTGCAGACCATCACGACTACGACCCCAGCCCAGGACCCTGATGTCTCCAAGTTGCACCTTCGTCAGCCCTCTTCCTCCAATGCGCACCCTGATCCTCACCCAGGGCGACTGCCAGGAGACCGCCTCTCCTACTCACCCGGGCTTTCCCATAGAGTTACACCAGTGTCACCATCTCCAAATCTCTCACACACCTACAGTTCTCAAGCACCAAGTTCTCACCCTAATTATTCTCCTATACCAGCAAGCCGGTCACGGACCATCTCAGACCCTCAGAGCACCTCTGAGCCTTCTCAGGCCCTGAACCAGACTGCGTCCACCGGCATCCTCAGGAGGAAGGTGCTGTCTAAAAAGATGGTGAAGAACTCCCACGAGAAGTCGCTCCATAGGCAGGGCAGCAAGGGTCACCAGGAGGGGCACACGAGCCCATCGAGAAACAGCCATGCAGCCATGCAGATCCCCTGGGAGAAAGAGGTTTCCAAGGAGGGGCTCCTGGGGCTCGGCCTTTGTCTGGGTCAGGGTAAAGGCTCGGGGCCAGCTGTGGGGCAGGATCCAGGCCTTCTTGAGGAGATTGAGTCCATGTGTTGCCTTGGCTCAGTCCTCCACAGCAGCCTTCAGCTCCCTCAAGTTCACTGCAACAGCAGTCACCACCAGGTCCAGGGCAAAGCCACAGATGAGTCCTGAAGAGCATCGAGGAGTCTGTGTCTGTAAAGTGCCACAGGTTTGCCTCTTTTATTACAGCTAGCAGGTGTCTCAGAGAACATGGTCAGTCTTCTTTTTTTTTTTTTCATCCTTTATCTTTTTTTTTCTGAACATTTGACTACGACAAAAAATTACGAAGTCGTTAAGACAAACAATTAGTTACAAAGCAGGAAGAGTTGAAGCGGTGCACTGCAGAATTCTCCATTATCATCCATCTCCGAGTTTCTAAAGTGAAAATGTCCATCATGAAACAAAAAAATCTAGTTTAATCAAAACCAAAAAGAGACAAAGAATTGAACCGCCTGGTTGATTAATTTTTTTGTTTGTTCTGAATCTCGCTGCAGCAGCAATCTTCAGAATGATCAGGGTAACAAAATCTAGTGCCTCTAACTGAATTGGATGAATTTCACAGCTCAATAAAATTCAATTAAAAGTCAAATAAACTTGATAAGATGGAGACTTTTGCAGTGTGTGTTCATCTCAGTTAGGTGTTTCTGTATTTATATCTGTTGTCATCTGAACCCTTCAGCTGAAATGAGTTTAGAAACGAGTCAGTACTTTGTAAGGATTAAGAAGGGATGATATCTCCTGAACACCATCGTGTCAGTCTTTAACTCAGTGTGTTCTAAACATTTCACATAATGAATTTGCACTTGTGGATTAACTTATAATACTCAGTTATTACTTCCGGGTACTAAACTCTTATGAGCAAAATCAACAACGGCAAGAGAGGATTTTATGAAGACAAAAGTCCACAAAAGCCTTTGAAACTATTCATTCTGTGTGAAATAATGATTTTAATCTCTATGCCTTACATGGACATGTGGTTTGTTTTGATACTCTGGTGTCTACGTCTTTACTTGCCACAGCAGGTACGTTGTTGTCAGAACAGTGAACTTTCTTTTTGAATTGATCGTGAGAGTAGTTAATATATATATGATGTCCTTTACAGTGCTGTTTTTAATGGGTTTCCACATGAGGAGATGTGCATTCACACAGACCAGTCTGCATCTCCCTCCCATGTCTCTCTGAAGAGAGGCAAATACAGTCAAAAGTTGAAATGAATTCCCTGAAAAAAGCCAGTGGCTGCATGTAATCTCCTTTTCTTTCTTTTTTTCCGCCTCTCACGCTCACCCACTTGTCGACCTTTTACTGCTCTCGGCACGTCTGACGTTCGCTCTCAACCTTAAAAATATTCAGGCCAGTTGTTGGCGAGCTTATGTTGTTTGGCATGGTTCTGGGGGGTGGGGAGGAATTTGGAGAATGATGATCAACAATTCCCGGGAAAGAACCAAAACTAACACCTCTCTGTTTGTCGTATTCAGTGCTTTGGCGCGCTCAGACTTCCTCACCCTCTCTGTGGCACTTTGCCTCGAGCGTCTCTGCTCCTGCTGAAGATGGAAACTTTTAAAATGGGTCATGAATAACAGGTATAAATAGTGTTTGTTGCAAACTATTTTTAAAGATGAATTGGTAGTTTTGTTCTTGTCATAGGATTTGTTGACAAAGATAATGTACAACAGCAGAATTATCACACGTCTTCATTTTTCTCTCCGTCTCTTTGCCTTGTTCTGTCTCTCATGATGAAATGCAACCTCTGTGCGACTAAATTAGAGTCACGCACTGTGACTTAATGCAGTGATTGATGATTGTACTGTAATAAAGCAATATGCTGTACTTCTCCTCTGAGGAGCTACATGGATGTAATGTGTGCAGGGTGGAAAAGCATTTGTATAACAGACTCTCCCGTGGAGAGGAGCGCCGTGTCTAGAGATTTTGGCCTCCCCGTCATCCTCTGCGTCACCACAAACCCAGAGACGAGGAGAAAGCTCTTTCACGCGCTTGTGTTGGGATTGCTACATTTATGGTTCGTTGTTCTTATGATTTATGCCAGACGCCAGTCGATGTGGCAGTTTAACAGCAGCTGTTTCTCCACTTTTTGAGTGCCGCTCTGCGTTAACGATTTGCTCATAAAGTCTTTGGCATGCTTCTAAAAGCCCAAGAATCGGTCCTGGTAATTCCAAATAGAAAAAAAGGAAAAAAAAAAAAACTCCAGAACAATCTCTGCACTGGCCTCATTCACTGTAAACACTTTAATAAACGTATGTACTATGCAAATATTTAGAATTCCTAAAGAGGTCAGCTTTCCTGAACAGTGATTGCATTATAGTTCACACTCAGAAATCTAAATCCGATTACTTTCATGTGGAAGTAGCCCCTTTGTGTCCCGAAATGAATAAAGTGTGTGAGCTGAGGTGCGTTAGTGATGGAGTGTGTGGTGTGCCTTATACAGTAAGAGTACCACCCATAATAGTCGCAGCCGGGTACAGTATTATAGAGCTGTTTTCAGACCACCCTACTTCACAGTAAGGAGCGCTGAGCATGGCGGTTTTTATGTGACGAACAGACACGAAAGCCCCGCCTCAGACCTGAGAAACTAACCTGGAATGAACTCGGGTTCATTGTTTTAGCAGCAGTTGTGTTTTTCAGTTTCGGTCCAGCTGGAGTCGCTCAGTGCTTTTCTTTGCTGCGGTGGGAACCTTCCTGCTTGTGTTTAAGAGATGATCTCTCTTTTTTTGTTTTTTTTTCTCTTTCTTTCTGTAAATTAGGTACTTTCCTCGGTTGTACTGTTAGGTTAATTGCTTGTATAGTTTGTGATTTGTTACTCTTTTTTGTTTTTAAAAAAAAAAAAACTTTGAACACTTTCCCTGAGCTAATTGTATTGGGGGAATGAAAAAAAAAGGCTCCTCTCAGAGGAATTTCTCTAGGTGATTTAATATTGACAAAAAATTATTTTCATCCAAATAGATGTGTATTTTTTTCTGGCTTGAGTATATTTTACATGGATAATATATGATTGGTGTTGTATGTTTTGAAGAAAAAAGGAGAAAAAAAAGACGATGACACCTAAAATTTGAATGTTCTAGATTTTATTTTTGGAAAAAGAACAATATCAAATGTCCATGTAGCCATTACTGTGCGGGAACATTTGCAAAGCAGAGACTGAAGCTTGTTTGTATGTGATAGAGTACTTACTGTTGTATCTGCATGTTCGTGCTGTACCTGCAGATGTGCTCTATTCTGTTCATTTTCATATTATTTCAGTATTTTAACACGTCCATGAAATTTTGGAAATTAGCATTGTGTCTCGTGCGGTTCTCTTTTCCCGCCTCACGTCGTTGAGGTAAATGTCACCTGCGGCATTTTTTCATGTAGAGAAGCAACCCATTTCTGCTGTTTTTGTTACTGCTGTAAATCTAACTGTAGGAGGAAATACGCGAATAGCCAGCTGAGGAACATTTGCAAAGCTTTAGCAACTCTGATCCCATTTACGTTCATTTCATACAACAAAAAGAGTTTGCATTTACCTGAGTGTAAATCTACCCGACACGTGTTTAACATTAGAGCGTAAAGATTTCCCGTAAACATTGTGTCACGGTCCTGAAATCGCAAATTTTGGAGTGAGTGGGAAGTGACAGAAGATGTAGCAGCTTTCATTGAAGTATGGAACAAAAACAGGTTCAGCTTTAAGAAGAAATATCAACGCCACTCCCTTGGAACCACACTCTGAGGAAAGAGACCGTTCAAGGGTATTGAACGGTACGGCCAGCAACTTTCCAGTTGGATCTGTTATGATGATGATTAACTCATTCGTGTGGTGCCATTGACAGATTTACTAATGGTGCGCACACTTGGATGTTTTCATTGCAGAAGAAATAACTGTCTACAGTTAAGGTCAATCTAATGTGCTATTGATGAGTAACTTGGTACAACTGCACACAATGTATGCACTGTGAATTGAAAATAAATTATACTGTTTCAAGCTAAAGCGTCTCTGGACTCTTTTCATACAAAAACAACATCCGGCTCAACAGACATTCAGGTCCCAAGCCCAAAGGTTAGTGCGAAATGTGGACATTCTGTTTCAATTCATGCTGTTTTTGTAAAGATATCGCATGTACTCTTTGGGAATTCTATTTTTTTTAACCTCTATTGTCACAGGCACAAAACTATTTGGATAACATTTTTGGATGTAAATCTTGTGTAATTCTTGAGTAGTTATTGAAATATTTTCGGATAAAACTGCTCGATTGTTTGTTGTTGTTTTTTTTAAAAATCCATTGTAAAACTTGCTTTATAGAATTACATTTACTTGATAACAATCCTGATTTATGGAATGTAGTTACAGGTCACATAAAATGCTGTGTAATCCTTTATGAAAATCTAGTTTCAAACACCTTTCAGCACATATAAGTCTTATTTCATTTTCTACACCCTACGAGCAGGTTCCTAAATCATGTTTTGTGTTTGTCAAATCATCGCCAGCTAACCAACAGACTGAAAAAAACCGTGGCCCTGAAATTCTGCTCAGCTTTTGGATTTTTAAGCTGTGCAAAAGCTCATTCCAGATGAGTTCATCCATCCCCACGCAGAGTGTAGGTAACAGAGGCCGCTGTTTATTGAATTAGTGACGTGTTTCTGTCGATATCAGCACACTGGTTTATTTATCGAGCCAAAAAACATCACTTAAGTTGTCTCACTGTAGATGTTTTACGGAAATATATACAGAAATAAATAAAAAAGAAATCAAATCTATTTATTTAACCTGCACGCTCCAGTACGGATAAAAGTAAAAAATAAAATTCACAGTTTTAAACAGAAGAACATCACGATGGTATATACACATTAAATGACAATAATGTCACCCTCTATAAAAATTATTCTTGTCCAATGCAACTAATGCTGAAACCTGCCTGTTTGAAGACATTATTGCCAGTAAAGTATGAAAAGTGCAGTGAGAACATCCACTGAAAAAGACAATAAATCAATACTGGCAGCAACCTTCAGTGTACTGATAAATAATACACTGTCCTTAGAGTTGGATCAGACATTTTCCTGTAATAAATACACACGGATGAAGTCTTATGAATTCAAACACATGATATTGATATTTTTCTTATTTAAAAAAATAAAAATAAAAATCTTGTTTAAAGATAAAAACATATAAGCATTATCTGTGTAGCCAGAGCTTTTCGCACTTGTACACAGAGCTCTAAGTTAAAAGGATTATTAAAAGCTGAGTGAGATCACTCATGGCAATAAATCAAATTTAATCACACAAACACACTCTGGTTTATATATTTGTATGAACTTAAAGATGTCCATAAGGGGCTTTATGGAATTCATTCTCGGTAAGAAAAATACAAAATAATGTTGCACATTTTGACTTCTTCCAAAGAAGGCTTGAAGACCGTTTGTGTGCTCTCAGTTCTTCCTTCCTGAACAAACTGGTCCATCCATTTAAATGGATTTACTTCTGCACCATCAGCCAAACGAATCATCACAGGAAGATGGGTGAAGCATGAGTGCATGCATGAAGAAAGACAGCAGGGGTGTAAAATGTTTATGTGAAGGCTGCGGGTACTGAGTCCAAGCAGATGAATCTGCTGCCAGATGTTTTCACATTTGATTCAGTACCAGAATCTAACCCTGCATGTGAAACACCTGCATCTCATATCAGTCTCTCCATCGGAGGTGGTTGGGTGATGCTCCACATCTCCACCCGCGATCCCTCCTTCTCCTGCCGGCTGGGACTGTAGGTGCCGTGGGTGGCGCGCCGATTAAGTGCCACCACTAAACTGACGGAGGTCAAGATCAGAACCAGCAGCAGGATGACAGATGCCAGACTGATGGACAGCAAAAGGTCAGAGGTCACACCCTCAGAGGTCAGCTGCAGGGACAAAGTCAGAGGTGTCACAGGTGTCTCACGGAAAATGACCAAGAATGTTGATGGGTAAAAGATGCTCACACACAGGATGAATACAGACTTGTCTCTCACACCCTCTCGCACACACTATTCCTCTCCTGACTGCTTTACACTACACCAGGCGCTCCACACGCTCTGCCAAAGTGCTGATGGATGTGGTTCCCAGCGCAGTAGGTGGGTTGCGACCACCAGGAGCCTGGAGCTGCCGTAGACTGAAACCTCCCTCCGTCTGCCGCCTGTCTCGTAGTTTGGCTGCAGCAAGCGCCAGCCCCAGCATCGCCACTATCGCCAAGCCAACCAGACACGGTGCCAACACGGCAGCCACCCTCGAGCTGTGTGGAGCACGCTCCTTCTGTGAGGGATCACAAACACACACACACACACAGCCGAGATGCAGCCGGATGATCCCATCTGCACATGCTCAGCAAACACAGTCTTACACCCGAAATAGCTCACACACACTCGACTGCTTTAAAGTGGTAATAAAAGCTGCTTTACTTCAAGTGTCTGATTTGTATCCAGGCGCTTGTGAAACCTGCTCACATTTGTATTTTACTTGCACCCTTTGACCCCTTGATCTTCACATGCAACAAACGCACCCAGGCACCTTCACCACCAACTAGAAATGAGCATCTTGTACAGACACACACACCCAATCAATGTCATGTCACCAATCAATGCCATGTGAATCAAGATAAACTGTATCCTCCAAATGCAGCAGGAAAGTTTAATTCACAGCAGCAGAAAACAGAGCCGCACTTACAGCAGTAGTTGTTGTTGATGTGATAGCTGTTACTCTCTGAGTGGCTGCTACAAGGTTACAACAGCTGTAAGTCTCATTCCACAAAACTTCAGTTGCTTGCTGACAGCGTCGTCGTGACTAAAGCATCTCGCTGAACTTGTCAGGTTACACAAAAATAATCTCAGAAGTCAGCAAACTTTACACTGAGCAATCAACATGGAAACATAATTCTAATTTAAAATACAACCATCCGTATCCTGAGGCAAAAAATAACTTGCGCGCTCATGCTTGACGCTGTAGAGACTCTCCCTCGCTACAAGTTCTTTGTTGACTCTCAGAAAGTGCTTACCTGTCACTGCAGCACAGTTGGCTGTCAGAGCGAGTGTGACACAAGCGAGCTGGAGCAGCCTGCAGCCAGGACCTGCCATCAGTCACTGACTGCCACACACACAGACACGGAGATGTCTAACTAACCAGTCTCTGAGGTGCACAGCGAGGCCACCCTGAAGCCTCAGCAGAGCAGCTACGCACAGAGACGCCAGCGATGCTTCCCTGCTGTCAGCACTATCAACCTGCTCTGCGTGTGTGCATATGTGTGTGCCTGCCAGATAAGCTGCCCTCATACGTTCCTGTGAAGCAGACCGAACTTCTGTGAAAGCCACCAGCTCTCTGCTGAAACTGCACTTCAGCGCCAGATGCTGCCTTTTTTTTTCTCTTTTTTTTGCTGGCAAAGCACATTTCTTCCTCTCCGCTTCCCTCGTTCTCAAAGGATGGCCACATCAGTGCCAACGCTGAAAAACTGCTTTCCCATTTCCTCCTCCTGTCTCCACAGCGTTAGGGCTACCTGTGCCTCCAAAGGACACACACACACACACACACACACACACACACACACGAACATGAACATGAAAAATGAAAGATAGAAGCGATGAGGCAGATAAACAAAAGATGGGTGCCATGTTTTCTACATGTTCAGAACTATGTTAACATTATTATATGATTTCTAAAAACTAAGCTGTTTTTTCTTGCTGTACTAATTCCTTTGGTTAATATTAAAGATGAGTGAGGGGGGGGTGCACGCATTTTTCACTCACTTGGACATAAGAAGAGAAATCTTATTAAGCAGGATAAATGAAAGAAAATGATAGATACAAAACTTGTTCTTATTCTCTATTTCTGTTATTTTTCATACAGAAACTTGGTTCGTTTGCTCACTCTGAATGTGTGCATGTCTACTGTGTGTGTTTGAACTTGGGCTATTCTGGGATTTACATCTTGTTAAAAACAGATTAAGAGTCTGTGTGGGGTCACATTATCCACCTGGCTTTGGCAGGCCTACAAAAACATGCACACATACCTTGATTCACAGTTAGAAAATCAGTGGAAGGATCTGGACATTCACTATACTTTGGTGGAAATGGAGGGAAACGGGAATGAAACAAATAAGTGATAATGGAAGAGAAACTTAGTTGAGAGACATTAAAAGAGAACAGACAACATGTCAAGGCTGATTCTTTTTTTATTAGACAACAACAAAGACAGATAGAGACAAGACAGACAGAACACAAAGATAGATCGAATATGATGAAGGACAAACAAGAAGTTACACTCATAGATGGATCATTCAGATGTCAAGACTGACAGATAAACAATAACACACATGAAGTCTACCATGAGAGACATACTGTACAAGTGCAACAATTCAGTGTTGACCACAACAGCAGGGTAAACGTTGACAGGTACCGCTTATGCAGAGCCGTGGAGAATTTAGGCTTAAAATATCTGTGGCTCAGACAGGAAGGTTTAGAGACAGAAAACTTCTTCTTTGGTACAAAACAACACACAGCAGTCAGTCACCACGCTGCTCTGAACGCACATCAAGAACAACTGAGACATCTGGGCCCCTCTAGGTGCTTTTGTAGCTACAACACTGTTTTTCTTCGTTCACAAATCTGTTCGTTCGGAGCTCCTGAAATCCAGTTCAGACAAGACTGACAGAATATCATCAGTGGGGAAACGTAAATAACTCAGATTTCATAATGGTGCTCATTTCACCAAGAAAAGGGCTTTTCTGAATGCAGACTGTTTTTACTGTTACATTATAGCGCTAATTCGATAACATTAGACTGACAGAAAATACGTTTTCATGGGTTTCTTAGAAACTCTGAAGTGTCTCTTTAAGCGAACTTCCTCAAATACGGCGAGCTCCCATTTTGCTCATTCACACGTCCATAGTTTTAGTTTGGGGATCCACAAAAAGAGATTTTTCCTTTGATTTTGTCTATCTATGACAATAGTAGATCTTAACTGATCGTTTTTACTCTACAATTTAACAGGACTTATACTGAAGCAGTGTAATATCACATTGGGGATGATAAAAGAATCGCTGAAATGAATTCAATTGAATTTAAAAGTACATTTACATGTTTTAAATTGGATAAAAAGATAATTAACTTAAAAAATAAAAACACCCTCGTTAGCCCCTGTCTTAGAAGCTAGAACAGTGTATGTCTCTTTAAGGCCCCCCCTCCCGAAAGGCCCAGTATGCCCTAGTTGGTCAGCTAATCTATCAAAAATGGCAGCATGAAAGACAGCTGTTTGTGCCACACTTCACACTTTCACCACCATCTGAATATGTTCCATGTTGTTTTCATAAAGTAAAGAAAGAAAAGTCTGGACAACAAATTTCAGGCAGTTCAGGAGCGGTGTGCTCTGTGGAGAGAATAACTCTGCTTGGTGTTCTCTTACTTTTAAATCTTTTACATGCATAAATACTACATAACACACTAAAACTAAAGTAAAACACCAAAAATAACAATATGACCTCTTTAATTGATGTAAACTTGCATAAATAGATTTTTTGTTTATACTTCTGTTTAGATTAAACAATCTTAAATAATCACAGTTATCTAAAACATGAAATACCGTTACTGTAAGCGTAGTCATACACTGTGTGTCTTTACTACTTGGATAAGTGAATTAAATATTTTGGTAACATCAATGTGGACATAAAATAAAGTGCAGCAGATTGAAAAAGTACTATTTTAAGGCACAAAAGAGTTCTGTAGTAGTTGACGTCAAACCACAGAAATCCCTGATGTGTGTGGTGTGCTGGTCATAAGCACCTTCCCTATGCCCTTGTTTGGAAAACTACTGGCCTTCCGTATCTATGATCGATTCATCACCCATACAAATGCACAGACAAAGTTGCAAATCCCACTGTGCAACAACAGTCGCGCACACACCCACACACGCTCAATCGTTTCCTCCCCAGTCCACCTCTGGCTCGTCATCCAGTCTGAGGATGAGGTAGGAGAGCAGCTGGAAGAGGTTCTGCCACAGTAGGAAAGCCACATAAAAATAAAGGTCGCTTACGTCAGTCTGGCACATGTTCCCAGCGAAGCTCATGTCACACACACAGACAAATTTGTTGACGAGGTTTCGGCAGTAGCCTCCGTTCAGACAAGGGTTGGACCTGCACTCATCCACTTCCTGTTCGCACCTACAGACACACAACCACAGTCCAGTCAGAGGCAGACAGAGAAGTCACTTAGAGCAAATTACTGCACAGGAGAAGTCCTGCTCTCAGAGAATCAGTACTCTCCTTTTTTTTTTTTTAAACACACAAATATAAAATGTATTTAATTTTAGGCCAGTCAATTATAGAGAGAAATAAAAGGTAGAAAGCAGATGTTGTCATGAAATAAGAGAATTAAACTGAGCTGTATCAGGATATAATGGGTGTTTCACTGAATCAATCTGACTAGGTGGCAGATAGGCATGAAGTCAGGGATTCTGAAGCAGCTTATTAGCATTAGCTATGTAAGTTGATCCAGTTATAGACACCTACATAACAGATATTTTTAACAACTGGTGCCGATTTCAAGGTGTGGCAGGCTCTTTATGTAACTCCTTTACATAAAGACTACAATCTCTTGTCAATTCTAAGCTGAAATGTGTAATTATCTCATATATTTGTGTTTTATGTCATTTTTCATATTTCAATTGATGATTTTGATGATCATATTCGATAAATCAAGTTCTTCAAAAGGGATTTTCTTTAATGGTTCTTAAATCATTATTTAAACAACTGTAACATCTCTTTTTTTGTTATTTTTCTCTTTCTCTGTGTCACTGTGAAGAATTTCATTGTTAAAGCAGTCTTATAATGAATAAAGGTCATATTCAATTCAAGATTCACCCAACTGTTGTTTTGATTCACATTATGACTTTGAATAGAAACACATACTGTCGCCCTTGTTTTGTTTATCTTGCAAATTATTCTATGTGAAACATTTGTCAGACTAGAGTATTTCCTACAAATGCTCTGCAGAATCACCACTTTGGCAGACGAAATGGCTGTTAAAATTTTTAAACCTGAATTTGTTAAAATTGCAAAAGGTGTCCCACAAGGCTTAGTCCTGGGACCTGTTCTGCTCACTCTGCAGCTGAGTGCAAAACACAACTTTATGCTGACAGTATGTACATTAATGTGAAAAAAGCTTATTTTGCTACATTTCCATAACATCAAGACTTAACTCTCATTGCAGATATACTGAAACTGGATTCATATATTTGTCATCTTGACCACGGAAGGAAGAATTATTTCATCAGAGAATTTAAATGTAGAATTTAGATTGGTGATTAGTTTGCTGAACAAACTGATGGGCCAAAATGTTATATATAATATAGGAGTGACTTGTGATTTCATTAGCGAAGGAGAAAGATGCTTCTCTGTCAGTTTTTTGTTGACATTTTTATTCATGTATGCTGAGTGGCTTTCCAACTCTGTCTTTTAATTCCAACTATGATCAATTTTGATTAAATTTAACTGAACTAAAACTATATTCTGTAGACAATTTAGGAGATAAGACGTTTTCTCTGTTTTGCTTTGTTACAGGATGTTGTTGTTTATCCATCCTACCGGTACCCGGTGAAGCCTGATGGACAGTCGCAGGACAGGTGCCGGTCAGTGCAATTGCCTCCGTTGAAGCAGGTGTAATTTCTGGTGTCATCGCCGCACACAGAAACAGGCAACTTGGGCCGTCTGGTAGAGAACAATCAGAGGAGTAAGAGGGTATATACTTGTGTTGTTTGAGTTTTTCTTAAAGCTTGGAGTAGGTGCTGAGGTGTTAAACAGCAGTTTTTGGCTGCTTTCTGTCAACCAGAAGTAGCAGAATCCACGATGCAGGTGCTGCATTGTTAGGCCTCCTGCTGTTCTCCGTGTGAGAGACCAAGAGGCTTAGTATGCGGCCAGGATAATAAGATTAATGACCTCTGGCCAACACCAGCAGGATGTCAAATCACATGTTCAGGAATGAAGAAGCAAGCCGCTTCTCTAGAACCTTCCATTTCCTGTCTCCTCTCTTGAAGTTTGCTCCTCAGTGGTTACAAAAATACACACTTATATTTGAACGTGTACAATTTCTGGATCATTTCGAGTCCCAACTGTCACTCATTGGAAAAAGCTGTTGGCTCCTTCCACAACAAACATTGTCAGAGGGAGTGTTAATATTTGCTTTTTCTGGCATTTTGTTGCACAAAGTTGAACAAAAGAACGGGAGGCATCACACATGACATTTGAGAGACAAATATCTAACAGGAAACAAACACCTGGGAACACATGAGAAAGGAAAAAAACTCACACTTTTTTGACGATGTACCATGGAACTTCTTCAATGCGTTCACTGCAGAGGAACAGAGAAAAAGACGATGAGAGGAGGAAGAGAGAGGCACAAACAACAGAAACAAACAAAGGAAAGTCATTTGGATGAAAACTATACATCGTAGATGTTCCCAGAAAAGAGAGATTGCTTGACTGGTTGCCTGCTTAGTGAGACACTTGCAAAGGTTTTCCATGTGTAAAAGAGGCAAAATGCAGGAGGCTCTGTGTTTACGGGATAAATGCTTGGAGGCGTTCCCCTGCTGGTTCTCAGAGGCAAACGGTAGATGACAGGGGGAAGAAACTGGCGCTGCACCAGAGAGGCTTGTGTAGCGAGGCACCACAGCAGACTGAGGCCTTTTCTGGCTGACACTAGAATAGAAACTAAGCTTCTGAGACTCTCACTGCAGCGGTGGTTGAAATGCTGAACAGAGGCAAAGATGTGGAGACATTTACAGTGAAGAATTTCGTTTGTGCCGTGGTGCCGTCCCTGTGAAATGTTTTCGACATTTATTTGCGCATTTTCTGTTTTGATAAGCTTTCAATTCATCCAAAATGAAGACATTTCAGATCAAATATATCTATAAAGGGATTGTTTCTTGTCTGATCATCTTCATTTTGCATGCTCCTCAAAATAGACTTTTCAGCAACCATTTCAACTTACTTGCAGTAGGGTCCAGTGAAGTTTTCAGGGCAGAGACAGGTGTATCTTTCCGGTCCGTGCAGACAAATACCTCCATTTGCACACAGATGATTTTCACACATATCCACCTCTTCCTCACAGTCGACACCAACGTAGCCAAATTCACAGGTGCACTCATAGGTCAGCCCATTGACGCTGCAGTTTCCATGTACGCAGGGATTTGAAATGCATGCATCCATAAAGATGTCGCAGCGTCTCCCAGACCAACCCTCGGGGCAGCTGCAGTTGTAGGTGTTGAAGAGATCCTGGCACTCTCCGTCGTTCAGACAGGGGTTGGGCTCACACACAGAGGCCCCGCTGCACCCAACGAGAGGAGGATCTGGCGATGTTTGGATGAACTGCTCTTCCTGCAGACGTGGAAGGTTCACCTCAGAGGAGCTGAAATAAGGCAGGGCTATACCACCTAGCTCCATAGTGCCCAAACAACCAGCCAGGGACCAGCCGGCATCAGGGGCCAGGCCCCCCAAGAAGATGTCAACCTCCTGTCTGAGGAAGTTCAGGTTACCACCTTGGCTTCTGGACATACTGGCTTTCTCTATTTCGTCATCCATCACCAAAGTCCACCGAGACGATCGATCCCATGGTGCTGTCATAAACAAATGGACAGCATGCCACTCACCATCGCTGACACTCCTCCTACTGCTGAGACTGACTGTCGACACTCCGTCCTCTTGCTCCAGCCCGTCATCTGCGACACCGACACCCTCAGGGGTGCTCTGGAGCTCCATGAAGAGGACGCCATCCTGGATAGAGACTGTAATAAAGGATGAATCCTTCTCTGCGTGTAGGATAGCTGCATTACGCTTCCGTGTGCGAAGGTTTAGTGACAGGTCAGTCAGATTGCGGAATATGTGGCCATTTCCCCGGTAAGACAACACAGTGCTGTCATTCAGGAACGTTACATTGGAGTAACCTGGGAGATTGGAATGAAATACCTGACATGAGTTTTTGTTTACACACATACTGTGACATAGATACTCTACTGAAGATCATTTATGGATTTGGGTTTTCTCAAAGTTTCTATTATATGCAGGAGAAGATATTTCAGCAGTTTATGCAGAGGTCCCTAACGAACGGGCACAGTGAGTGGAAATTTAGATAGATAGATAGATAGATAGATAGATAGATAGATAGATAGAATCTTAATCTTAATCCACCCTCGTAAAAATGGGTGTAACTTTATAAGAAACCTCTTTGGAGCCCTAATAATTAATATTTTTTCATCATGTAGATTAAAGGGAAAAAAACAAACAAAGTCAATAGTTTTAAGTGGGAAAAACAAAAGTTAAAAACATGTATTAGCTGAAGGAATAACCCAGACAGTGTTTATCCCTCAATCAGCTCATCAAAGAAAATGGGGTGGCAACGCAGAGATTCATCCCTAATCCTTGCCAAAAAAGGATAAACTGACCTAAGACCAATCCTTCTTTACGGATCAGATTCAGAACACTGTGTGGAAAGATTGAGGCCAGTATGTAAATAAGAGTCACATCATGGCGACTTAAGAATGTTATGACTAACTCCACAGACTAGATAGATTAGGTAACCTACATTTACACCAATTATGACACAAAAAACTATATGCCCTTTATGTAAAAAGGAAACACTGAAAAAGACAACACATTTTACCCCCAAAGACTTGGTTTTAGTTAAAAGGAAACAGTTGTGAGGATTTGTTGATTTTGAGTCATTTAGAGGAACCTAAAAGCAGCCCTGCATGTAACTGCTGAATTGTTGCAGTCACTTACATTCGTATCCGTGGTTTAGCATCCTGCACTCTGCATCTGTGGGGCATGGTGACAGCTCACACCACTTTACCTCCTCGCAGCGCCGCCCTGATGTGCTCGGGGGGCAGGTGCAGGTGAAGTCATCCCATTTGGAGTAGCACATCCCCCCATTCAGACACGGATTGCTCTGAAGATGAGAAATTGCCTGTTTTAGGGTTTTATTATTATGGTTTTGTATTTATTATAGGACTTTTAATTCACTTTTCTTATAGGACTTTTATCATTTTTATGATAATTAGTTTTTTCATTTGGATCTAATTATGTGCCCCATGAATCCTGAGTATTTGCTTGATATTTTTACTTCACCATAAGTTGGTTCCGTGGGATTGCAATTTGCATCTATTAAACAGAATTGAACAGAATGTTACCTCTTTCTAAGACCTCAGTGAGGTTTATTATTCAAAAATTTTACTTCATAGTTGAAATATCTGCACATACTAAATTACTAGTGGTTACAAAAGCTGTAAACGAAACGTCAGGTTTGTGCAGAACATCAGCTCTCTGTGTTAACTCACACTGCAGGTGTTGTCTCCTGAGCAGCCAGTGATCACATTTTCCATGAGATCAAGAGGATACGATCGCACTGAGGTGTCCAACCCAAAGAACTGCAGCGTCCTGTCACTGATCCTCAGGTCCTGGATACAGCCTTTGAAATATCCACCAAACGCTAAAGTGGTTCTCGTCTCCAGCAGACCTCCCACATAAACAGTATCACCTGCTTGGACATTGAATGCCCCGACCGCCACATCACCGTGTCTCTGACCTGCTGCATACAGTGTCATCTGACTCTCCACCACCTCTACATTCACAAAGTGGACCTCTCCATCATGAATGGCACTCCCTGCCTTCAGGCTCTCAAAGTTATTGAGCTGAACTGTGACCTTGCCGTCCTCCAGCCACATACGCAGGTACTGGCTGCTGTTGTTGGCAAGCACCAGGAGGAGTCCACTGTGCCTTCGTGTGCGCAGGAAGAAAGAGATGGAGAGGTTCTGACCCAGATCATCAGTGATGGTGAACGCCGCATAACTGTGAGAGTCCTCACTGCCAAAACGAGCAGTCACATGCTCTGCAATAAGGAATAAGACAAAAGACTGCCATAAGACAAAATTAGGAAGAATAGCTGGATGTCAGCATGAATACAATAAAACCGTTTTATACTTTTCAGACAACATGCACTATAACATTAAAAACAGATGTTTAAATGGTTTCAGAGTAGAAACTATCTGATTTTATTTTTGATGGAAGCAGAGAAGTAGAAAAAAATGGATTTAACCAAAGATATTGGGGGGGTGTGTGTCTACAGTGTGTCTACTGAAGAACATTTATGGATTTGGGTTTTCTCAAAGTTTCTATTATATGCAGGAGAAGATATTTCAGCAGTTTATGCAGAGGTCCCTAACGAACGGGCACAGGAAGTGGAAATTTAGGAAGCCACCAGCCCTCATGAGGTGTATACTGTGAGTCCACTGTCAGCACTTTCCACTGCGGGTGGGTCATGTTACATGACAGGCACACCACTGAAAGACAGGCTTAGGCAAAAAGTGTACATCACATGATACTGTAACTTATATAAGTGTTACTGTATGTGTGTGCGTGTTTTAAATGTGTAGGTGTTTGGAATAATGTGCATATAAGTAAATTTGTGTGTAAATATCTGTGGGAGGATTTTTGTTGATACCCAAAATGGAAAAACTGAATAGAATCCGTTACTGAAATTTAGAAAGTTAATGATCCAGTTTCTGATGTATTTATATCAGTATACCTGTAAAGATATTTATAACAGCAGTCTATCCTCTTCCTAATAGTGTTGCATTTCCATGCATGATCTGATTATATCCAAAATAGAATCCCTCGTATCCGTAATCCAGAACATCAGATAAGAGGATCGCCACCTCTGCCTCTTTACCGTGGCTTTTGACAGGTCATATCTCCGCAACACCGGCGGATCAGGATGTTACCCAACTGCCCGTCTAAGAAACTTAGTCACACTGAGGGTGAAGCTTTCGATTGGTCACTCTTTCCTCCAGTCAAAAGCTTAAAGCCTAAATATGTGAATATTTGCAAAAATTATAGATAAAAATAAATGAAATAATGGGATCATTGCATATAGAAAATAGCAGGATATTATTTATATCTGCCACTATTTACCCATCAGTTTGGGGTTTTTTTGTGTTGCAAACATACCCTCTTCGCAGTCATGCCCCTCGTAAGGCCTTGGACACTGGCACTGGTAGCTCTGCCACAGGTTCAAACACTGTCCTCTGTTTTGGCACGGCACATCCAGGCAGCGGTCCCTATGGCTGCAGCCAGGGGACACATTGACAGCAGAGTCGCTCAACCATTCCTCTGGAACGACAAGCTGCCAGTCCACAAACACATCCCGCATGCATCCAATAAATGCCGGAAATGCAGAGTACTCACTGGGGCCATTTGGTTCTTTGAATACTCCCCCAATTAAAGTGTTCTGAAGAGATGTCACAAGTCCTGCAAGGGTGTTTTGGACTGGGGCCACACGGTGGCATGACTGGCTTGCACAGGTCCCAGCATCATTCAGTAGTTTAAGGCTCAGTACCCAGTTTGCGAGCACAGCCTCTACAGAATACCACTCTCCATCTGTGACATTATGTGGGAGCTCCAGCACCTGGCTGAAGCTTTCTGCATCGGGCCCAGCAGAGGCCTCCGTCCTCAACGTGAGACGTAGCTGCCCTTCCTCCAACACCAGGCTCACCAGCAGCCCCCTGGTGTTCTGCTGGAACAGCAACGCTGTGGGCAGAACCGTCTTAAAGCTCAGGGTGATGTTGCAGGACACCTCAGCATCCACCAGGGGGTTGTGCAACAGCAAGTACCCTCTGCGTTCAAAGGAAAATGTGGTTGGAGTCTTACATAAGGGCCCACTGTACCCAGGTGCACAAGAACAGGTGTATCCATGTGTCCCATCCAACAGAAAAGGAGAGCAGGAGCCTTGGTTCTGGCATTCGTGGCCCTCACAGCCCACTAACTTCACATCACAGTTCACATCTCCATAAACAATGCCATCATCACTCTGTTTGAGGCAGTGGCAAATGTAACCTCCAGCATGGCTCTCACATCTGCCCCCATTCTGGCACGGACTGGGCTCGCAATTGTTTATCACCTCCTGGCAAAGGGAACCTGTTAGTAGAAGAATATCGCAAAGTCAAACAAAGTCGAAAAACACTTGTCATTACAGCCACTGATCACTAAAAATGTTTGTTTGATGTAACTTAGCTTATATATTTTATATTATTCTACTCATTAAGATGGTAATTAGCATGTACCTAACCTTCTACCTTTTTTAAAATTGTTGTTGTTCCCCTAAAAAACAACTACCGTGTTCCTCTGAGGCGATCAGGGTAGACCCACTTGACAATAAACTGTCAGGTAATGATCTCGGTTCCCTGTGCTGGCGTGTTTTCCTCTTCACACCATCCAGACATTCGTAACTATCGCTCAATACATTAATTTCTCTCAGCATCTTTTGTTTGCTTATGTTTGCCTTGGAAATCTTTGCACATGTTTACATTCCGTAGATCAGCTTTTGCAATCTGTACCGTCAAACAGCTTATTAAATCTAAAGACTCTTAAAAATTAGGATACTTGTTTTAGTTTGTTGTGAAGTAAAGATAAAAGAAAACATAACTTCAATGCCTATTATGTAGCAGCTTTACATATTCAGTTCGTACAAAGACTCTATTGTTACCTGTTCCAAGCACCAAAATCCACAAAATCCATGGTGCTGGTGTCCACATCATGCTGTCACGTTTGCCCCCAGAGCTGCCCCAAACTTGTCTGTCTTCACCATATTAATTTGTGTTTGTATCGGCCATCCCAGTTTAGGTCTGCTCCTCTTTGTGTACTTCTCACGTAGGGCTGAATAGCTCCAGTCAGGAGACCAGCAAAGCCTGATCCTGGGGATTAAGCTAATGCTATTTGGCCACCTTACTGAGTCAGTGCCACTGCAACTGGCAGAGAGTCAATTTTTAGAACACAATTCTCAGCAGGCAGCAGCTCACACTCTTAACCCCACTGCCAGACCAAGTCTTGTGTAAAGACAACTTTAAGCGTTTGCAACTGAGTAGTATAATTTGACGTAATATCCCCAAAACTACAATAATACTGTACAATAAAGCACCAACAATTTATTTGATTAACAATAAACAATTTAACTGATACTAATTTATATAGGTTTTTTTTCCACAAACATAACCTGTACATCAATATCAAATATTAAATAGCAAATAGCAAATTTGTAACTTTAGTTTTGAAAAAAAAAGAAAAAAAGGACGTATTACTGTGAGCCTTACTGCAGATTTTTGTGCACTTTGATTAGTGTCTTTTTTTGCTGTTACCACTGGATGGCAACAAAGTGTAACATTTCCCAGCAGATTTGAGTTGTCGAGGCCAGTTTGTCAAAACCTATCGATAACCACAGCATGCACTGCCATTTTTATCCTCGCACAATTGCTGTCCATTGTGCTGATTCTGGAGCTGCTGTAAAAGAGGCTGATGGACAGACTGATGATCGTTTTCCTATTTAGCTGACTTTACAGTGCGTTATATTCCCCAGCTACCTCCACTCCATTCAGTTGTTCTGTTTGGTGTGTTATTGGGCTTCAGTTAAGTGCCCACTTTCTGTGGACAGTTCTCACAGTTCTGCTTGTACATTATTGCAGCAACTTCTCTATTTCTAATTAACTTCAGCAAGAACAGTTGGTGTTTTGATTAACTCACTTGTTGCTTATTTTAAAGCTTGACTTGACTGTGTGAGTGCATATAATTTGTGGTGTGGATTTTAATATTCCATTTAAAAAGGTTCCCTCTCCAGTGAGATACCTCATTCCTCTGATCAAACATCTGATGAAACACACTGCTGACATGACAACTTTTGATTGATTTCTTTAGCTGGCGTGTAAGCATGAATTACAGTAGATCTTCAAACACAGTACAGTATCTACCTGGTATTAGAACTTAAGACCTGTGTTACAAATCATCACTCAAATATTGAGTAAGCTACCTGTTGTTCCTGGAAGACAGCTGCAGATGTAGCCTGCAGCCTGTTGCGGGTCATAGTGTTCAGGAAGCAAAGGCACAATGCCATACAAGTTCTCCCATGACCTCTCGATACAGCTGCCGCCATGCATGCAAGGACTGCTGCTGCACTCATGGATGTCTATCTCACAGTGACGACCCTCGAACCCTAGAATGAAGTGTCAGATGGTGGGTCAGTGAAGGACAACAGCAAGCATGAATGCCATTATGTCGTCCTAAATGTAAAACTCTTAATACATTACTTTCTGTGTTAACTGGATTAGACGAGTGCTTCACTTACCAGGCCAGCATTCACAGGTGTAGCTACCCTGGTTGTCCTTATAGATGGCACTGTTAAAGCAGGGTTCAGAGAAGGACGGTGGTCGGGGTGCCTCACAGTGTCGACCAGTGAAGCCTGTGTGTGAGCAGTCACAGCTGTATCTGACACAAATACACATCAAGACAGATTTGATTTAAAATCACTTTAGAAATAAAAGTATTTACAGTATTTATTTTAGTCTGTGTTCACAGGTGAGTCACAATAACTGTAATTTATCCTCAGACACAGGGGCTGGGCTACTTACTCATTCACCCCATCTATACACAGAGCCCCATTTTGGCATGGCTGCTCTTGGCACTCATCAGTGTTGATTTCGCACTGGTGTCCTTGGAAACCGGGAAGGCAGGTGCATGTAAAGCCCCCCTCGTAGTTATGGCAACTGCCACCATGGTCACATGGCTGTGATTGACACTCATCAATCTGGACTTCGCAAGTGGTCCCTGTGAACATCAAAGCAACGCAGATGTCAGAGGGCAGGTGAGCCTGCTACACAGACTGAGGGCAGAGGGTGGAAATGAATAAAGCTTTCATGTTGACTGACTGTGATCATATGTGGATTGTTCTTTTATGTCCACAAAGCCTCTCTCAGCAGCTGTTTGCCACTCTGAAGTTGTAAAACTATGAAAAAAACATACAAAACAAAACAAAACAAAAATGTCTGCATAGTATTCATTTCAGTGTTCCAGCTCTATTGTCACGAGTTCTGTTGTGCTGCAAAGTGAAAACATCAAACAAGATGACATTTTTGCTGTTAAATTAAGTCAAATTAATTGTGTGAGAATTTGACTAACTTATAAGAATCTCACATACACATTTTCCTAGTATTTTCAGCAGATTGATTCACTGGTGAGGGCAAACACAGTTTATCTGATTAAATAAGGTGGAATTAGATATATTTAAAATCTTTGAAAAAGCAGAAAAGAATATAAGAACATGTCAATAGCTTATGAAAGTTGACGATAATTTTACTCTATGCGGTGGGTTGAGGTCATTGTTCCCAAAAGGACATCCTTTGTGACCCTTCAGTAATCATGATCATTTATTATATTGTCACTGAGATAAACAGACATATAAGAAAGAGTCACAGGCAAGTCTTTGGGCAACACAATGAATCCTAAATTAAAAAGAATCCTAAATCAAGGTGACACCTTTATGCATGTAGTTTAAACTTTTGTATCACTAAGTCATCTTATACTTCAAACTCGAAGGCATGCTCCTGGTTAACTTACTCACCAGTGAATCCAGGAGAGCACCGACAGGAGAATCTACCCACTCTGTCCACACAGGTGGCTCCGTTCCTGCAGGGCTGTGAAACGCACTCGTTCACATCAATCTGGCAGTGAGCACCCTGGAAACCTGGTACGCAGTAGCAAGAGTAGCCATCCCCGCGGGCTCTGCATAGCGCTCGGTTTTGGCACGGGTTTGGGGAGCACTGGTCCACTTTTGGGGGAAGTTTGTCAGGGGATGCACCTAAGAACACATGGAGTTTCAAAATATCAGCAGTACAAAGCATGGTATAACAGAATAATATGGTTGATGAAATACTTTTTTTCTGATGTGCTGTGTGCTACAACTGCTGCATTTGTTGATGGCTTACATTTATGCAGCACTATGAAGAAACGCACTGTATAACAGCTGGTTGTAGAAAGACCAATGACCCCCAGCAATCGCTTGAATGACTCAGTTTTCCTCTCTATTATATAATAATTTTATGCACCAATGAACATCGATGGAGGTGACCTGCTCTCGATTGATGTTTTAATCTGTACATGTTTGGCAAGAAGCTCTTTTCTCTCTGTTAAAGCTTTGATTAAAAAAAACAAAACAAAAAAACAAGGTTAAGCAGTTGTAGCTACAAGGGCTCTGTTTGTTGGGGGTTGAGGGCCTCCCAGGGTAACCAATTCCTCTGCTCAGCCTAAGCATTCACAAATTGCCATGGTGGTAGCATTAAACCGAAGATCTGAGCCATTCATTCCTCGCATGATATTATGATGTTGTTAAATTAAAAGGACATTAAACACCGCAGCACCAGAGCATGGACTTTATGTTTATGTCTTAGTCATGAAATATAAACATGATGAAAATCAAACTAAAGCATGTGGCAGAATTAGTAATTAGGATTATAGGATAATAGGATTATTACTACCAATAATGAAAATCATCAAATGTAAAAATGACTGTGTGTACAAACGACAAGAGCTAGTCTTTAAAGAAAAAGGCAAGTCAAACTTTACTCATAATAAGCAGACAAGTGTTTGTTAATAACCACATGTCCACTGAACTTGCTGATGCTGTTCATACCTGACAAAAATTAGAGTGATTTTAAAAACTGTGTTCTAGAAAGTTACGCTGCATCATATTTGGGATTGTGCGTTTATAAGGTGACATTTTCCATAATCTTTAAAAACAGACAACTGCATGTTTGGATAGGTTGGGACAATGTCCTCAACTCTGTTAACCCATTAATCCTCACTAATATAGGCCTCTAACTACCTCTAACTACCTGCAAAGCCTAACTTTTCAGGAACCTGGATGAGACGAAGCATCGCTAAAGTCATAAATCGTATCTGTTCTGAGACTTACTTTCTGCAGCAATTACAGTACATATGCTAGAAAACATCTGACACAAATGGATTCTGGGAAGGCATGTAAAAAATGGCACGCTCCAGGCAGACCGAATGAGACCAGCTCAGAGGCAATGATCCTTGTAATGCATGGAACGTCAGGGGACACGGAGACATGATGACTCAAAAAGGAGGCTTCAAATCAGCTGAAGTGCTGCTTCTATTAGATGAAAATCAGACTAAAGCACGTAACTAAAAGCCTTGAACGCACTGACTATCGGAAGGATAAGACCGCCTTGAAAGTGTAATTTGCATCATGGGCGCAAGAAAGATTAAGAAAATCATTACGAAGCAAGAGGCTGCAGAATGTTGCTGTGCTTACACGCCCTGAGATGGTCCAATAATCACAAAAAGTAATCAACCTTGAAGAGTGCAATCAAAATGAGAGAGTAAAATGATGTAAAACAGAACAATTACACTCCATCATCTCCTTCCCAGACACCAATCATGTGCCATCAGTGGAGGTCGGTAAGTTTCACAGACACCCGGAAGGCTCTCCAGGAGCAGCTACATGTCTAGACTTAGAATCAGAGTGGGAATGGGTCATAGATTTAAGGTGTCGGGTTATCAGTCCTCATTACGACAGGCATCATCCTTTAAATCCAGACCAGATTAGATGCACATTTTGCAAGGGATGCACTGTTTTTACTTCTTACTGAATCCACTTGTCTTTCAGTATTCCCTTTGAGGCAGAGCTCAGAGGATTCAGAGCCAGGACCTCAGCTCCAGCCAAGCACACATCCCCTCCCACAGCATGTAAGGCTTCTTCATATGCAAATTACTTCTAAGGGTCTTTGTTTAGTCCTATATGGAGGTCCTCTAATGGCACATGTGGGGCACCTGACATCTCCTCTGCACTGATGCATGTTGCTGCCGTGTGTGTCTGTGTGTTTGTTTCAGGGGAGATAAGAAGACGTATCGTTACAGGGTGTTTTGGAGAGCAACAGAGACTCGTAGTGCAAACCCTTCCAAACCTTTTCATGGGTCACTGGGCCACCACCACCCCCCTACTCTGTTGTTAGATTTCTTTCAGTCATCTTTAGGCTTTCAATCCAAAGAAAATGTGTAGAGATTAATAGGGGCAATGATGTCACCTCACAGTCATGTAATTGAAATTCCAAGCATGGACTGGTTAAAACACAAGCCCATGTCTGCTCAGATTCAATGCACAGAAGATGGAAATTCATTTTTTACAATAGTTTGTCAATTCTATTTGAGTTTTGAGAAAATGTAATAAAGTTTTTAATGTAACGTTTTTTTCTTTTTCTTTTTGGTGTTGTAGTTTGCTCAGGGAAGTAACAGTATGTTTCCCTGTGTGAGCTTGAACTTGCTGGGGATTCCAGCTGGACATATGCAAAAATATTTGTGACTATTGGTCCACAAACCTATATCGATACACTGATAATGATACAACACAACACAGCGTGGCATTAAACAAAATACAATGGTAAGCTAATTACAGGGGATAAAAAGAGGCAGTCACTTACCATCTGTCACAAACACTGAAGAGATGAGAAATGTGCACGCAAGAATCTCAAAATTACGATAACGAATTAAATCCATAATCAGGACAGGAAACCATCCTGTTTGCTGTATTCAGGTCTGGTCAGGAGCAGTTCTTTCTTCTCCTGGATTTCTCTGCTTCTGCCTGCGGCGACCCAGCTGTTGTCAACTCCAGACCCACTTGATGCACACTTCGAGCTGGAGCACCATCAAGAGCCTCCATCACACGCTACACAATTAAAGACTGGAGCGTGGCGGTCAGACACACACACTCAGTGGTGACGGATTATATGGAGGGACGAGAAGGGGATGTCCCTGAAAAAAAAACCCAAAGACAACTGCAAACAACAAAGTACTTAATAAAAAACAAGGGGGGACATTTGTGTGCAGTGTGCCACATCTTTTGTCATCGTTGCACGTGTGTGTGTGTACCAGCAAAATAAAAAAATAATGATAATAACCTAGACCAAATTAAAAAAAAAATTAAACTTACGTATAATATCGTCATTAGTTTTTACAAGAAATGCATCATTATTTTATCAATCTTGTGTTTGATGTCAAGATTTTTGTTTAGTGGGAAACGTATTTCATACACAACAGGAAGCAAAAAGAATGATAAGTACGTTAAAAGAATACACGTGATTGAATTAAATTGACTGAACGATTCAATAAATTAGCTAAAGAGTAATTAAATGAACAAAAATAACACAATAAAAGCAAAACTCTTGAGCTGCAAGCAAAATTTTTTAAAGAAACATTATGAGCGAACCAAAATTAATATGCAGACGTTTTGTCGTCCTCGTAAGAATAAACACGTGAAAAATGACTTCGGGTTCTGCTCTGACCGAAATGAACGTCTAATGAAATATTCTAAGTGTTTTTGTCACGGTTCTCGTGAACAAAACAAACGGCTTCCACACTTCCCCAGCTCTAATCGGACCGGCCCTTGAGTGGCCACGCGTTTCCATAGCAACGCGTCCAGGAAGTTGAAGCGCGGAAGACAGGGAAGGAGACAGCTTCTTTCTCTTTTTTTTCCCTTTTTTTTCTTTTAAATTTAAAACAAACAGTACTTAGTTGTCGCCTACATGACTTGTTTAAAGCTGCAAGATCTTATTGCCACAACCTGAGGGCAAATTCCCCGCTGTGAATCCAACATGTCGGCGTCCAGCAGGGCCAATTCAGCACCAAGTTTTTCGAGGCCAAAGCGAGCATCGAACACCACAGGTGACGTTAAATTATGCACGTCCGGCAACAGCGGGAGGCTGGTTTAACATGAGAGTGCTGCTCAGCTAGTAGTTGCATTATAAACGAATGAAACACTCCATATTTGGTCACATAAGTGTATGAAGTAATCGTTTGTATTCTAGTAACTTTATTTATGGATAGTTTTACTCGTCTGTCTACTCTTACGGACGTGTCCTGTGTTAGAATACTAAACTTTTCTGTCTCCTGTGGTAAATTACTGTTGTGTTATACTGTGTCTTACAGTCTGGTTGTGTACAATCATGTAGAACTACAGTATACAGTGGTACAATATGGTTATACCATGTGACATAGAAACATTTTCTTATATCACATAACATGTTTTGTAAGGGTCTCAAAGGCTATGCATTGTTTTTTATGATATTCCCATGACAGGTACTTTAGTCACAATACATTCTTGACAGAAATGAACAAGTCCATCTTTTGTGTGCTGGGGTTTGAGATGCATCACACATCCTCTCGTATAATTTACTACTTTCCAGTCTCCACCTCCCAAGGTTTTCTAAACCTACAGTGGCTTACCTCACTCCTCACTGTGCATTACGCAAGGAAAGAATTGAAACATCCACTGAAATGCCAAGCTGTTAGACACATAACGTCCCTTCATTTGGCAACAGTCTTAGAGTTATACACTGTAATGGTTTGTTCGAGTTTGAATTTATTTTTTTTTAGTGGCAAAGCTGAATATTCAAGTTCCAGCAGAGACCAGAAAGAAACAGCCTCTTCCTGTCAAACACATCCCACATGAGCTCCTGGTCAGCCTTACCTCCACTGTCTGCAACAGGAGCACACAGGGGCACGCTTCACACTGTCGGCACTGTGAGGTACATACTCCATTTTTATCGACATGACATTACAATACATTAATTGGCACAAATAAATGTCTTCAAAGTGACTTTCTCACTCACATATGAGCAGTCTTGCGTTCAGATTCTTTTTGAGGACTGTAAAACATGTACTGTTTACAAACCACCGCAATCTATGATCAAAACTAATTGATTTCATCAACATTTTTATGTGGATTATTGTGTGTTATTGCTTCGACTGGTGTTTTTAAGATGATTTTTTTGTAAACAGGGCTGTGGAATCAGACGGCCGGATGCAGTTTGGCATCATCCACTTGGACGCAAGAAATACAAATACTTTCTAGAGCAGCCAACGTCCCTGACAGGAGCTGGAAGGTCAGTTAAACAGAAAAGACATAATATTGCACCTGGGACTTATTCTGAACTTAGCGATGTTTTGTTTTGTCTTAACCCTTAAATGTTCTCACTGAGGAAAAAAGCAAAGGAAACGTGCTTTTTTCCCCTTCCCTTTTCCCTTCATTTCTTTTGGAAAAGAAAACTAGAA